>NC_136486.1:55041246-55406246 GCF_053919585.1 Euprymna scolopes
CTAAGACTCATATCTTTACAAATAAGAACTCACGTAACATACGCGCACAAGTGGTATCGTCTAATACTAATAATAATAACTATATAACATATATATATATATATATATATATATATATAAAGAGAGAGAAATTCATGTTTAAGATGCTAAAAAGTAGGGATTAATGAATACAACAAAGTTGTTTCATAGTGTTCAATAACAAGAGTAAAATATATTTATTATTTTTTCGAGAGTAAACGATTCAATTTGGTCCTTACAAACATGTATCTGTTTCAGTCAATGAGACTTCGTCAGAAGATCCTAAAACATTCGATGCTATAGATTTATACATGTTTTAGAGCTCAAAATATACAGAAAGTAATAAATTATATATTGGACGCTATAGATTTGTATATTTTTTCTATAGTGTCGAATAGTTGAGGTTCGCCTGACGATGTCTTAGCGACTGAAACAGATGGTTGTTTGAATCAACCATATGTGACTGCTTCCCATCGAATAATAATAATACTAATACTAATTGTAATAATAATAATAATAATAATAATAATAATAATAATAATATATACATATATATATGTATATATACGTATATATATACATATATATATATATATATATATATATATATATATATATATATATATATATATATATATTACATTTTCACGCCAAACAAGACACATTGTCACGTTGGTGTAGGGGTCTACTATCAGGTGTTACATCTACTAGGGTACTATGTGAGGATTTGGGCAGCAAGATATCTGTTCACGTTACACTTGAACTTCTGCACTAGCAGTGTCAGAAATTTCGTGAAAATAGTGAATAATTCCACCCCATCTTTCCAAGCTTATAACTCCTCGAAAATGTAATTCAACCCCTATTTTTTTTTCAATTAAAGGAGCAAGGACCAAGGTTTTATTTAAAAAAAAAACAAAAAAAAAACAATGTGTTTTTTTTTTTAAAGGTTTTAAACTTCGGACTTTACAGGTAAATTTCTAAAAAAGGGATTTTTTTTTGTTTTTAATTTGAATATATTATTTATTGACCTTTTCTCTTCGATTTGTGATATATAAAACTATTAAACATAAATTAATTATTTACTTTTTACGATAAACTTGAAAATGTCTGACACTTACACAAATGGGGGGGGCGTGAATTTTTAAAAAAACGTTTGTCTAAAATATTATATTCGGTTTATTGGAAAGAACATAAAATTTCTCATTGACCCTGAAAGTATCGTAAAAATAGAATACATAGAACAATGTTGATAGATTTTTAAAGTTTAAAAATTGAAAAATATTGAGTTCGGAAAATTCATTACTGTTTTTTTTTTTTAAATATTTCTATTACTTTTAAAACAACTGTAATAGTTTATTTTGGATGTATAATCCACAAAGAAAATATATAACCCACTTTTAACAGAGAAATTACGAGATTTTTATATTTTATTCGCAGTTTCGTGTTTGGGGTGTCAAAAATTCCTACAACAATTCTGATACTGCTACTTCTGCACGTCAGTATAATTGGGGAAGCAGGGACCTGAAATAGAATTCCAAAATCTAGCGGTTCTGGAGAAGAAACTACTGCAGTAGAAACATCTTTTACATCTAATTTGTGGAGGTGAAATTTAGCTGCATGTCGGGTTTGTCGAGGGTGTTTAGTGTAAGAGCATTCTCCATTAAAATACTTGTAGAACAGGCAGAGGTATGCAACATTTCGTCGATGGGTCAGAGGCTGAAGCTTAGATGCCAGTTCAGGGCCTATCGGATTGCCGAGTCGCTTTTGAATCTTGTCTAGGAGGGAGAGTCTAGTAGCAGATGCACCAGCACAAATATGACAGCAATACACCATACATGGGCGAATGGTGGCCTTATAGAGGTACAGTATACTTTCGCGTGTTACTAATTTTCTATCACGTTAGAGAGAGCTTACCTTCTTTGCAGTGGCCCTCGCAATGCTTTCAATGTAACTGTTCCAACTCATATTTCCTGTGAACGTTAGGCCAAGGAGTTTTAAAGCTGTACTTTTAGATAAAGTATCGTTGGCCATTGTTATTAGTGGTAGAGAACGTTTCTTGTAATTATTGAAGGGAACTAGTTTATTCTTGACGCCATTGAACGTGGCCATCTATTTTTGTCCCCATTCCACTACAGATTGGAAGTCGTCCTCTAGTATTTCTACCAATTCTTTAGATATGTGTTAATTTGTGTTCCTGTCGTGCTTGTTACAGAGTGTGGTGTCATCAGCATATATACCCATCTCAGAGGCAATTTTGTCGGGGAGGTCATTTATGAATATTAGAAACAACAGAAGTCCAAGGATAGACCCTTGAAGCACTCCCGCATTTATATCATATTGTTTAGATGTACGACCGTCTAGGACAACCTGGGGGTTCTCTTATCTAAGTAGGGTTTAATTATGTTTAGTATTCTAGCAGTGATACCGTATGATCTAATTTTCCTGAGGAGACCCTCATGCCATGCCTAGATATATCTAGAGCTACACTTCTGCCCTCCCCGGCTTTGTCCAATGAGTGGTATACACCTTCAGAGATTACAGTTAGGATGTCTGCTGTGGAACAGACTTGTCTAAATCCATATTATTGGTCAGTCAGAAGTTTAGCATTTGTTAGGTTATGGACTAAAGCATGCTTAATTAAGGTCTCAAATATTTTTGCAAAAAGTTGCAGGAGGCTAATGGGGCGATAGTTTAATGGGTTCGTTCTTTCGCCAGAATTCTTGAATACTGGTACCACAGAAGCAGTTTTCCAACAGTGCGGAAAGCAAGATTCATTAAGGCATTTGTTGTAGATTTTGGAGAGAGTTAAGTACGGATAAAATAGTAGGTAAGGTTTGCGTCATGTGTAATTTTGTAAATAGATATATGGGCTGGTTTTCAATAGATGCGAATAAGTTGTAATTGTATTAAGTATGTGTCTCTCATTAAAGGAAGATAATTTCAGATTTCAGTTAAGAATCATAGGGCATTTTGCATAACAAGTTGTATTGGTTCAGTTTCGTATTAATCGTTGAAAAGCTATCTAGGAGGAGACATAGTTATTTAATGCAGGTTGTTTTGCTTCTGAGTACATACTTTGGCTGTTAAGTGCCTAACTGGAGAGGAATTAACTATAATGCATGTCTTAGAGGTAGAAATATATGCATGTTTCGTGATGACTATTAAGCAGTTAGCATGTTAAGTTTAAGGTCTGAAAGGTAAATTCCACTACAAAGGCGTGCGCAATGTAGGAGTTTAGTGGCAGCTTGGGGGGGATAGAGCAGATTGTTAGCTTTCAAGATACGAGGGTTATTAACTTACAAATAAAAGTAGGTTTCCATTAGGATGTAGAGTTTCAAGTAAGGTTTGGGTTGGGAGGGGGTATTTTTAAGCATGTAAGTTAGACAGACGCAGCAGCCTTGATGGTCTTTTAGACAATTTTGTACAGCCATTCAAAATACTTGGAAGCTTGAAAGCTTTGAATGCTAAATGGATACATATTATGAGATGACGGACTTGTAATTGATGCTCTGCCTTCAACCTCTTTCCAAAGCGTCTACAGACATCAAAATAGATTTCGAATGCACGAGATATTACATTTTTACTCTATACATACATACACACACACACACACACACTCATATACGCACACACCCACATATATATATATATATATATATATATATATATATATATATATATATATATATATATATATATATATATATATATATATGTATATGCCACTTTAATATCACTACCATACATTTAGTACAACATTATCTATAATATAATAAAATGATCGCAGAAATATCCATCTGAACCAAGTTATGGCAGGTTTGCAATAACAAATGCCACATACCAATGTATTATGTAACTTTCGAACACCGTTGCATGCAAATTTTTTCATTATATTAAAATTATATCTTACTTCCTACGAGCGACATCATCACGATCACCAATACATTCACACCAAGTAGTCAGTATTTTCCCCTCTAAACAAAAAGTTATCTTAGTAACACTCGTGTAATTATTTATACATTATAACTATATTGTCCTGTTGCACTTATTTACTGGGTGAAACACTGATACACATTAATCTTATATGAGATCTTACAATTCTATTATTCCGGAATGTGCACATTCATAAAAAAAAAGGACACGTAAAAAATTATTCAATATAGCCTCTATATCTACACTAGGCATTACTTTTACGCATATGAAACCATATAAATAATTGCACAACGCTCATATTCATAACTTAAAATAGTTATACTCTCAGTTCTCACTGCACACCCAATATCGGCACAGATTGTTTTAAATCAATTATATTTCCTATCGTCAATTTTCCGCTATGTTAAATGTGTACCAAAAATACCATAACCTTTACTTTTAAGTTACACAAATAAATAGTCGTAAAGTTGCTGCAGGCATTAACTTTAAATGAAAATTCAAACCGTACGATAATCGTTTTTTAACCCTCGTTGCTTGCTCAGCTTCTTCTGGTAATGTTTACATCTAATGCAAATGCCTTTGCTACGTGGATTTTACCGTCGTAAATTATGCTATTTTACTTTATTTAGATTACATTTACTTAGGTATTTCTACAATAACACATTCGTAGCAATTTTCATTTTATGATGTACGGTTTCATAACTAAAAACACGTGATTCTAAAATGAACTGACCTCTAACTAAACGAATACAAGCTTTTGTCTTCACCCGCGTATGAATATAAGTCCGCTGTAGCTTTCTTATATCATGTTCAGTTTCAGAGTCCTAAACTATGTGATAATAAAACTAACTGATCTCTAAGTAAACGAATACAAGCTGTATAGTCCAGCCGAGTATTTACATACATCTGACGCATTTTAAGCATGAAAATATAAACGTATATCTTTATAATACATATTTGTAGTAGATCCCTACATCAAAGTCGCACTAAGATTGGAGAGCCTTCTAAAGCCTTACATAATCTTATTTTGGTATATGGTTGTGTGTTCCTTTATTATTTTAGGGGGCGTTATGGATTCTTTTTTTTCTGCATTTTTTTTTTTATTAAATACCGCAATAGTTGATGTTTGTTTGTTGACGGACTAACAATTCATAAACGTATTTATTATTAGATGAAACACATTTTTACACTTCAAACCCGAATTACAACAAAAAAAGAGTCTCATTTTGATTAATTTTTATTATTTTGTATCCGGAAACATTTACGCCAATTTTTTTAAAAAAAATTGTATCTGCCAAATAAATTTTGGCCGTTAAAGTATAAAAATTCCTTTCATTACATTGTCTATGGGAATATTTTTTGGCTATATATTTGTTTTTTTTATATAATTGTTTTTAATTTAGTTCTCTTTTAAGGGCTCATTTTCAACACGGCTCACAGATTACCTTTTGATTAGGTAATATTTGGCCTAAGTCCAACCTACAGAATATTATTTAAACAGGCGACATCTACAGTTTTTAGAATTCGCTGAAGAAGAAATAACTTTTAATTTTGCGGAGACAAGTAGTTTTCGAGATATAATGACACACATTATGCAATGTAATTGCCTGTTCTACACACGCGTGATAAACAAGTGTACTTCATCAGAAAGACACTACCTTCCACATTTTCTGGTGTATAGTCTTTGCGAGTGGATATGCGGACACCATATATAAAAGTTTAACATTGGGAAATACTTTGACAACCCCCACCGTCTTACATATGGGTGTATATTTCAAACGCCGTTCATATGTTGGCGAGGTTGGACGTGTTTATTCTATACAACGTTGACAGCATGAGGAGATTAGTGGTGTCAATTCTGAAAGTCGTTCTAGTACTAGGACTCTGAAGATTAGCCACCAACCACAACCGTAGTTTATTTTTTTACGAGGGGCGGGGCATGCATATGCTGGGCAACGCCGGGTAACAAATAATATATTAGTCCTAAATGATAAGTAATAGATTTGCTTTAAGTAATATTTTATATGTAAACGTATTTTATAACTACGCCAGGCAGGTTGAATCATATATATGTATGTATATATCTACCTCTTCCTCTGTCTCTTTCAATGTATATATGTGTGTGTATGTGTAAGTATGTATGTGTGTACACATATATGCATATATACACATATATATGCATATGTTTATGCATATACATATATATATACATATATATGTATATGTATGTGTATGCATATATAAATATGTGTGTGCGCAAATATACATATGCACACATTTTCTAGAAAAAATATAGTGCTTTATTTCAATTTATTTGTGGTTCAAATTAAGGGAGAATGCATCGATGGGAGGAGGTTTTATAGGCATCTATAAACATTATGTTTCTCCTTATGGGATGAGGGATTAGGCTGGATTACATGTACGAGAAGAGAAGAGCGTGGGTTAAGAAGTATACATTCAACAGGGATAATAGAAGAACTGAAAGTAGAATGGGATGGAAAATAAACGTGGTTAGCTGATGAATCTAAGGAAAAAAGGCATTACACCAGGGTTGTTTTTTTAGAATTGTGACCCGATACATATATGGTAAATCAATTGTACTTTCCCATAACTAGCAAGATGATATAACTAGAGCCAGTATAATCTTTGCAAATAGCTTTGTAAAATTAAATGGCTAGACAAAATTAAATAAGTGTTAATAGATGTATGATCTCTTTTATAAAAGGGGGTGGGAATTCAAGCGAATGAGTTGATTATTAAAGCATAAACAAGGAGAACACGTTTACTGAGATAATGGGGGTTATGATGGTTAAAGGTGTCGTGGATATGCGGAAAAGTAAAGAAATGTCAAGAAAAATAAGTGAAATTTTAGGATAATGGAGATATACAATAAAAGTAAAATTATGAAAAAATGAGAGAAAATAAATACATTAGAGTACACTGTAATCAAAATTAAATTTTAAAATAAACAAAGATAACATGACAACCAAAAATATACTAAATCGAAAATATAATAATATAAAAAGTAAAAATTTAAAAAAATATATATGTTTTTATTAATTACTCATTTATAATATTTATTTAGTTAAATTATTTCGCCAAGTCAACGAACATGGAGAAATTATGTTCAAACATCCATTGAAAATCTTGCGAACCTACCGCATATATCTCTCAAAAATTGTCCGAATGTCAAAAGACGTTGATAGTTATATAGTAATGAAATATATTCTGCTAACGCATAACCATTTATTTAATCAACGGCGACAGGTTAAATATACACTTCCATAAAATAAGTTGCACATGATAACATTGCGCTTTACTAATAGGGTTTTACTACCCTTATTTCTGCATGTGTGTTTTATAAGCCAAATTAATAATAATACAGAAACTCTAATAAAATGATGTGAGGACTTTAATCTAATTGTATAGAATACCTCGTCTAATCTTTGTCATTTGGGCAAAATGTGTGTAAAAGATTTTGTTTTACATATGCATCAACAATTATCAAGTCCCAAGGGAAACTGTAGTATAAGGGTTAAAGAGTGTACAGTAGTACACGTGGGCAATATAGTAATCGTTACTTATGGGAATAAGGTAAATTTGTAAACTTAAGTGGAACGGCTCATAAAGAACTTGTTTACGTTGGACCTATAGACAACCATGCTGTAGTCAGATGGGAAGCAGGAAAACGGAAGAGAGTTCCACAGGCGTGCAGTTCTAAGAAAGAATATTTGTTCATGGAATCTACGTTTAAGTTTAGGTGCAAATAAGTTATTGATAACGCCTTTCAGATAATCCATACATGAACAGCGAAAGCAAGTCACAATAACCATCTAGTGATTTTGTTACATAAAAAATAGTGTAAAACATTTAATGTTCTAAATCTTATTATATATTTTCCTCTGAATAAACTAATAAATAACAATAGATTATAAATAAATCGAAGACATACTCTACGTCTCGCGAGTTTATAAATCTGCAAACACTCCGCAGATTAAATTAAAACGTGTATACAAAAAGAGTTTGATACAAGCTCCGTTCAATTTGGGCAAAAATCTACTCATATACTAATACTATTGGATCCTTCACCCTCTAAGTACCTGATGAACTGTAAAAAATGCTAAACAATTCTAAAATATGCAGTCAGAATATATGCTGCAAAAATCCTTGTGAGCAGATAGTTTTTATCTAATTCTTGTCATCTTTATTATTTCCTGTTTTATTTTCTCTTTTATCACTCTGTTTATATTGTAATATTTGTCAGACAGCAAATTTTAATAATACACCTCATGTATTGTGCTTTCGATTTGTGTTAAACATTAGAGATCCTGAGTCGATGATGACTAGATAAGCGTGCATTTATATTTTATAATCTCCACATAGAGTTCTCAATGATCATGCTTTATAAAAGGGAATGTGTATCAAGATTATATGAGAGATAAATGTCATATAATGTTCGTCGAGGACAGAGTTAAACGTTATCAACATAACAAAGAGAGACAAGTAAATTTCAGATCATATTTTCAGAAATGAAATCCCTAAACTTCTTTTGAAGCTACACGAATGAGGCCTGCCGATGACGTAGAAAACTCATAATTTTCAGCGATGTCTGTCCGAGCGTGTCCCCAATTTCGTTAAGTTAGTAATTTTATTTTAAGAATAATATAAGTAAATTAGATAGCATTAGTCTATCTCTACTGAATAAATTATCCCCAAATAAAACTGTATATAAAAAATAACATGACAGATTTTTTGTTTATTAATCTTCCGGAATAGAAGCGGAAGATTCCTGAAAGACGAGTACATGAAAATAACCGAATGTATGTATAAAGCGCTTTTATTTCCTAACGTAATGTTCACAATTATGGAGACAGCAATTGGAAACATATTGTGACTTCAAAAGATTGTTCGCATTTTTCCGAAATATCCATCAGAATATATAAATAATCTAACATGCATGGTTGTAAAATAGACTTTAATATATTATTTTGATTTATGCAAATTTCGTATTTATTTTTATATTATATAGTACCTTATATATAGAAATGATTTTAAAATAGAAAAATCATTACTCATGCGCAACCAGCGAGAATCAAATACAAAACGGTTTGCTTACGTTTTACAATTCCTTTCGGGTTAATGCCTGAACTGGGAGGACATGTATGCTGAAAGTAGTAAAATAATTTGCGAGGTAAATGGTAAACGTCGGCATTACGGATTTGCATGCGTTACGTAATAGCTATTGTTTATTTATTTTTAAAGTTTCTAATATGAATATCAATACATCAAGAAAACTAATTGATAGGAGTATAGATAAAAATACACACACACGCACACATATATATATGTATGTATATATACATATATATATATATATATATATATATATATATATAAATCGCCATAAGTGTAACCTAAATATCTCTTAAATAAAACGTTGATAATTTATAAAGCAACTACTGATATTAGAAAGATTTAAAACAAAATATCATTAAATAAAATTAATATCAATCTTCTTAAACATAAAAAAAACTTATACTCTATTATGCAAAATTTTCATAAGGTTTTTGTTAACAACTGACTAAAATAATGAAGAGCTTTACTCGTTTTTCACTGCATGTCGATAGGTTATGTGCAAAAACTCCTGAAACATGAAAAAAGACGATATGTCTCTGAGGATAATTTTCGGATTTAATTGTTCTAAAATGATCATAAACAAAGCAGAAACATAAAACGGCTGTGGAATTTGCATTTGTATGCGAACAATTTGATACGAGTTCAAACAATGATGTTATGCTAGCAACAGATACATATATATGTACACATATATGTATATATGTGTATATATATATATACTTTTTTCTTTTACTTTGTATGTATATATATTTATATATATATATATATATATATATATAATCTTATACGCGTTTACATTGTATATATACATATATATATATATATATATATATATATATATATATATATATATATATATATATATACAATGTAAAAGTATCCAGGACTGAAAACTCGTGAATAAAAGAGGTTAATAAGACTGCTTGAAAAAAAAAAAATTATTTTCATGTGTATCGACAAATAATACATAGTTGCTATATTAACATGTAATGTTTCCGATAAGTACTCTGTCACGACCAACAAATCTTTGTCAGCTGACGTAATAAAGTTTATATTGCTCCGAAGAAGCTTTATTTAATTTAAGGATCAGACTTCTTCAGTGGAATATAAACTGTATAACGTCGCCTGGCGAGGATTTGTGAGTCCTGACCGACCTATTGTCTTAAACATTAGCATGTTCAGTGTACCGACTATGTAATGTTTGTCTGTATAACTAAATATTATAGGTATATATATATATATATATATATATGTATGCGTACTCTTTTATGTGTTTCATTTTATGTGTCCTCAGTCTCTATATACAAAAATAATTACATTACAAATCGATTAAACCTCCTTCGTTGATATTAGTTTCAGTCCATCCTCATCTGACCAATCACATTTTCTAAGACAGCTATAACTCGTCCATTCAAAATGTCTGTTAATTGAACGATATTACAATCCAATCTGGTGTCATACTCTCTTATGGAAGTTTCCGAATTTTATTAGGCTTATAATGATTCTGAAATGTTTCTAGATAAGCCAGTACCATTATTTGAATTCGTCCCGCCTATCACTCCCTCACGTGCTGTAGTCTATATCGAATTTAATTGAATTTGATTTCTGTTTAATTAACCTGGATGGCATCTAGTATACGCATACGCAATTTAAGCTTCGCAGCTGCACAAATGTGTTTCAATGTTGTGTATATGCATACACTACTCTGCGTATTTTGCGTTTAGTTAGTGTCGAATCAACGAATAAAAGAGGGCGTATATAACTTCTATTTAAAATTAGTGCATGGTCATAAACACTAAACAGAAAAAGAATGTAAATCCTTTTATCACGTGAAATCTATTCTAACAATAAAAGCAATGCAAGTTTCCTTAGGATTTTTACGTGTAAGAGACTTTAAATCTTACAGCGTCAACCTATGTCTGTGTAGTAATAATCATGGTAAAAAATACGTAGCCACCAACATCTTTAGAGTAGGAAGAGGACAAATGTGCCCAACTAATTGCAGTAACCGAACACTTCACATCCAATCAACTCACATAAATTCAAAGTGTTTACATTATGGAATGATCAATTACTACAAACACGCGAGATTTTTGTTGTTTTCATCCTCGTTTCTTTAATCGTCGTTGCAAAATAATCACTATTTTGTTTAGTTGTTATCGGTTCCTTGATCATTTGTATTTATACCGATAAAATATGTAATGCTGAAAAACACAAGTAGCTGGGGTTCCTGAATGTTCAATGTGAGACATTCAGTATGAAGCGACTAATATGACCTCTTTTTAAGCTTTATTAGCTACTAATTCGGATTAAATCTATATTAAATTAACTGTGAGATAGAATATCGTGTATTAGATGTAACTTCGCACCTCTGATTAGGAAAGTAATGTTACACTCTTATTTCTTTTTTTTTTCTTTTTGGACGTTTTAATGTGTATTGTGGTTACGCTGACATATAGTGAAAGGAAAGATATGATTAATATAAATTCAAACAGACATAAGGAGGACGTTTCTTTTTTTATTTTGTTGGAAATCCCACTTTCTACATTATGTAACTCTGCAATTATATCATGCAAGTATACGACACAACCAGGTTGACACACTGGTTCCCGCTGGATCACTGAAGTTAAGAAACGGTGAATTTGATCAGTAAAGGATGGGTGATCATTTTCGACTTCCAGGTGCTTATGTGCTCTTAATTTATCTTTGCATTCTTACCAGTAGTCCTGAAATTTTTCTTGCCACTGGATTCAAACAATGATGACCGGGAGAGGGTAGGGTGAAGATTGCGATAACCCTGCCTCACAATTACACGCGAATCTTCCCTTTCGAGACGGAACGGAGACATCGTATGCAACTATATTAAATATAGAAGGGACCTTGCTAATGTATACATATTGCATTACGATCTTCAATTGTTTTCAACATGTAGACGTTCATATCCAGTTTCAAAATCTAGAAGACTCTGTATAAAACTTGATTTGCCCACCTCTTAAATACTGTATGTTATAATAATCAAGGCGAAAAAAGTTGTCCGAGTAATTACTCCTTAAATATCTATTACGACCTTTATATGAGCATTTGCAGCAGTTGTACGAATATATTATCTCATCCATTAGTTTTGTAGTTCATTTGTGATAAAATCGAGTGTAAACGGAAAAACCACTGATATAATTGAATTATATCTCACAGTAGTAGACTTAAGGAGTCGGCGAAAACATTTATAGAATTCATAAATTTAGTAAAACATAATGTGATACTTCGAATATAAATGTTTCCGCCATTTAAACACAAATTTCTCAGTTATCATGTGCGTAAACTGCGTTACTTATAATGCGAGTAAATATAAATGGGCACTATGTAAAATCAACTTTATATAAATATATATATATATATATATATATATATATATGTGGGGGGTGCGCGCGCGTGTGCATTTTTGTATGTGTATTGAAGAAATAATTAAGTTTGAAAATATAGCTTCCATGAATAAAAAAGAAACAGTATTTTTTCAAAATATTCAAAACGTGCTTAGATTTTTAAAAAAATATGCATCGCTTGAGCTAACATGTAAACGTTGTATGTATATATATATATATGTATATATATATATATATATATATATAGAGAGAGAGAGATAGAGAGAGAGAGAGACAGACAGACAGACAGACAGAAAGAGAGAGAGAACGTATAAGTGTAGCATTCTCATATATATATATATATTATTACGAATTTATTAAATTAAAAATACTAATAAACATGTAAGAAAGCTATACGAAATTTTAAATTTTCGACAAAGCGTACAAATAAATAGAAAATAAACGTATTCCATGGAGTGTCTACGAATGAAATTCTTCTCAGAGATTTACAAAATATGCAATTAATTTTTCAAGCTAATGCTTAAAATGAAACAAGCAATATGGGGTCAATAATATTTACATCAACAATAATTTAACACTCGTAAAAATTCTATAGACATTCATATGAAATAAACGGAAAATAGCGAGAAAAGGAATATTAAAAAAATATCTAATGAGAAAGATGGTAAAATCCAGAAGAAAAAATAATCCGAAAAAAGGTCTGTTTAAAACATATTAGAAATAGATAAGAACACAAAATTGTAAATATCTTGGGTAAAATACAGCTACATCAAAAAAAAGTCAGATAATGGAGAACTGACGGTACAAGTTTTTTATATGAAATATTTGTTTAAAAAATAACGGATAATCATATGGAACGTGTAAAAATAGCGATTTTAAATGAAAATGAGGAAGAAAGAATATTAAAACGTCCAAGAAGAAGGGAGGGAATTAGGTAGACATAGTTGAGGGAAAATACGATTTAGAAAGGAGGAAGCGGGGGCGAATAGGGAATCATCTTTCTCGATCTATTTTAGAACAGTTACGCCCAATTTGACTCAGACAAGAACATAATTCAAAGTCATTTATTTTTAATTTCTGGCGAAGTAAAGTGTGATAAGGGATCAATGATTGTTTAATATATTAATGCATGATTATAATTATAATTGTACGCATACACATATATACATATATGAATGCACACACACACACACACCACACACACATATATATATATATATATATTAATATATATATATATAAACTAGACTGAAATAAAATAAAATTATATGCAATAATATAGGAAAAGACGTGACACTAAAGGAAAAACTGACTCATCAACAATAGTGACACACGCATGTAATTTCTCAATGACATAGCTGCATGCACACACGCACACACACACATATATGTGCAGACATATACACATATATATGGATGCATCTATACGCATATACACAAATACATAAACTCACACATAGCCTATGAAAACAAATATACATGTACGGGGATGGATCGCGATCATGATTCCTCCGTTCAATCTCGAAAGACAAAGGAGACCCCCTGTAGAGGCATTTGCGCGGGAAATTTTGAGGGTCGCCAATCCCCAATAACATCTCCTGAATCGGTACTGTTTGAGTTCAGTGGCAAAGAAAATTCCAGGACAACTGGAAACAATGCCGAGATAAGCGGAGAGCACATATAGCACCTGGTAGTGACAAATAGTCACAAATTCTAAAGAACGTTTTATTTTTATATAAAACACATTATTAAACCGAAGGCTAAAATAACACCAGATACATCAATTTTTTATATTTAAATCATTTTGTTCGACTATGGTATTATAAATTATGTTTACGTTCATCATATTTTGCTATGGTTTTGATACCATCAAATTCGAAGCTATCTCTTTATAAACCTCCCTTTTCATAACCTATCATACTTTCATAAATCAGTGTCCATTTTGTGGGCTGTTTTTGAACTCAGTCAACGACGGGTACTTTTGCTAGTATATATATATATATATATATATATATATATATATATACCATTTATACATATATATGTATATACCATGTATATGTATATATATAGCATGTATATGTATATATATATACCATGTATATGTATATATATACCATGTATATGTATATATACCATGTATATTTATATATATATATCATGTATATGTATATATATATACCATTTATATGTGCATATATATACCTTGTATATATATATATACCATGTATATATATATATATATATATATATATATATCATTATAGAGTAAACAAATTCTATATTTATAAATAAAAAAAAATGTAAATATATCTCATATGGATAGATTTAAAAAGATATGTAAATCCAGACAGGACAGCTCACCCTGTCGTAAATTGCAGCCATTTATACCACTAAGTTATTCCTGGTTCAAAGCACTCACATGCACCTATAATAAGAACGATAGACTTTGATCAGTAGAGGATAAAATGTCAGCTCAAGATGAGTGGGTTCTTTAATGACTACCATAGTACGCTGCCCTGCATAAATAGAGAGCGTGAACCACCTGATATCCAACTATAATATTCTGATGGTCCACGGCTTTCAGAGGATGCGACACAGTGGAATATGTAAATATGTTCAGACAATCTATACAGTTGAATGTCGAATGTGACAAAGTGTAATGCGAACATATACTACTGACAACAGCAGGAATAGTTATAATAGACTTATTATTAATATACGATTATTACGGCTACATATCTAGATAATGGAGCTATTTAAACTGACATAATGATATATGACCAGATTGAAAAAAGTAGCAACCTAATTAGAATTTAGTTTTTCAATAATGCAGGGCAAAACCGCGCTAATCGTGATATTAAAGAAACCTTTAATGGAAATTACTATCATTTTAGTAATTACAAATACAAATGCACATCTAATAGATAATTTTCAAATAGACCTAACAAATATTCTCGGTAGACAATGGCCAAATTAGGTTAAATTATTACTAGGGCAATCACAACAAAATATCATTTTCATTGTTTTTTACTCTCCAGTATAGATTAGTTAATATCTTATGTATTTTTTTTTTAGAAAGAGTGACGATAATCTCAATTGCAAAATTATGGCTAACTCTGTCGGATATATACTCGAGAGTGCTGCAAAAAATGATAAGAACATTCTCTTGTCATAGCCCTAATAATTACTCGTGATATATACTAATAAATAGAGGATTGATTATACGGGGTGGCCTATGAGTCACTTTACATTTTAAAAAAATTAATAACTTTTTTTCTATTAATATATTGTAATTTCTCTCTTTTCAGAATTATGAAATATAATCTTTGGATTCGTTTTTACGTTTACAATAGAACAACGTGTGAGGATAATGGATATCACTTCGAAAATGGACGGTCAATTGTTGCAATGCAAAGATCTTATATGCGCCATTTCAATGTTCAATATTCTCTTAAAAGATATCTCAGTTAGTAAACATGCCAGGGTATTGGTAGAAAACGATATGGAGCAACTACCCATACAGCTAGAGCAACAATGCAGTTGTTAACTGTGATGTTTCCCGATCGAAAAATCTCTTGAAATTTCGATTTTGAATGGCCTCTAGGTTCCTCTAATTTTACAGAACAAGACTTTTGACTTTGGGCATATCTTAAAGACAAAGTATATGCAAATAGGCCTTTAAGCATCCAAAAACTTAAGGCAAATATACGCAAGAAAATTCTTTCTCTACAACTTCCGATGTTAAGAACTGTCATAAAGAATTGCTTAGAAAGAGCTCGACTTTGCAAAGCCGAATATGGAGGCTACTTAAGAGACATTATCGTTCGTAATAAAGTAAGAACAAATTTCCACATTATAATCTGTGTAAGGGAAACAATTAATTAAATACCGTCATTTGAAAAAAAAGTTATTGGTATTTTCAAATTGTATAGTGCCTTATGGGCCATCTATATAATACTTCATACATAATCTGCATGAATCATATAATACTTCATGCATAATTTGCATGTTTTAGCTTATTGTACGACCAGCTAGATAATATATATATGTATATATGTATATATATATATATATATATATATATATATATATATATATATATATATATATATATATGATTGTTGAACTGGATTAAATCCGATGATATGAAATAGAATGGAGATGGAAGGGCCTGAATACTCAACGTTTCGACCGATTCATGCGGGCTTCTTCAAGAGGGTCAAACTAGTGTGATGGATTACGTCTAAAAGTTAAAATATCGTAGAGATGAAAAAAATGCGTCTGGAAAATAGCGGGGATAGATTAAGTAAATAAAATGACACGAGATTACGAAAGAAGGTGTTTTTTTCTTTTTAAATTAGAGATAATTGAATTGGGATAAAATAGCGTAGTAACTAAAAGATGGTGTCTAAAAATAAGAATAGGAGGTGATAAAATTGAGTCTAAAATAGATAATGATAAAATAAAATACAGTAAATAAGTAAAATAAAAATAATAAAATTAAGTGATATTACGAATTTGTATATATATATATATATATATATATATATATATATATATATATATGTATTTATATCGCGTTTAACAGGTGTCTAAGTTATTCTCTTTAATAATTATTTTCGACAGAAAGGGAGCGACGTGGAAAAAAAACTTTTATTTGCTTAATTATATTGCTGGAATTGGAGATTATAGCCGGCTCAATTAAACGTCGTGTGGATCTGTTATGTATGTGTTTAAGGAAAGTTGCTTTGTTAAAATTTAAATGGTGGTCGTTCCCCATGATGTGACAAAATATGGCGTTGAGTGTATTATTGTTTTTTATATCTCTCTTGTGTTCATATATACTTTTATTTAAATTACGTTGAGTTTCTCCTACGTATATTCATCCACAATCAAACACGGTATGGAATTTATTCCGGCTTTGCTGTTTATGTTGGTATCAGCCATAATTTTACGTGTTAGATCCCTAATTGTTAAAGACTTTACATTTGTTATTTGAATGTCTATCTAATTTAGGTTATTATAGAGTGTGTCGTTGCTTTTATTAGTTGGTAATGTAAATTGTATGTTGTGTGTCTGGCTATTTAAGGAATGGTCTTGGTTCGGTTATGGTCATTTTGTAGTGCCTTTCTTTTTGTATTTGCCAAAAAATGTTGTAGGGTATTGCAAGTTCATGAATGTACGTTCAATATACTCAAATTCTTCCACGGTGTATTCTTGACTGCATATTCTCAGGGCCCTAAGAAAAAATCCTATTAGAATACCTCTTTTTACTTTATCATCGTGATGAAAGTAAAAGTGTATGAAGTCATTTGTATTCGTGACTTTTCGATGGACTTTAAAACTTAGATGATCATTGTTGTTTATGATATTGATTTCCAGAAAAGGTATGGAGTCGTTATTTTCTCTTTCATACGTATAGGTAATAGTTGGTTCGATCTTGTTTAATTTATCATTGATATTCTCTATTTTGGAAGATATAGGGAGACAAATTAAAATATCATCAATATATCTATAGTAGAAAGCACCCTTGGGCAATTCATATGTAATCGGTCCGGTTTCTATGAATTCTAAAAATAGACATGCTCAAAACCCCACTTAGAGGGTTACCCATGAGCAGTCCAAATTTTTGTTTGTGGCAGAGTCCATTGAATGTGAAATATGTCATGTCAATTCATATACTTATGATTTTTATTATATTATCTATCGGCAAAGGTAATTTAATTTTTATTTTGTTTAAGTGTTTTGAAAGAAGGTTGAGGCATTTCTTGGTAGGGCTATTGGTGTATAAAGATTCTATTTCGAGTGTGCGTGTGTGTATTTAGTAGTGTAAGAATAATGAAAAATTGGTATAAATTGATATTTACAGGATAAAGATGAGCAGGGCCTCGCTTAGATTATATTTTGAAACGATCATAATTCAGTCACCAGTAAAGAAAGCTAGATTAACAGAGTTCTACAAGCGGGCAGTCCTTGGAGAGAATCTTTGTGTCTGGAATATGCATTTAAGTTCAAGCAAACATAAAGAGTGAAGGAATTTGTTGATAATGGTTCTTTCTACACCAGTCTTTTTGCATTAATTCTGTGCAAAAATGAATAATTAGCGCTGAGACTTACATTTATAAAAATAACTATAGAGAAAAGACAACCTCGCAACGTCCTGGCTATGATGACGAGGTCACAGGGAACACAAACGGCCAACTATCTGTTAGGTGGCAAAACAGATTTGGTGCTAGCCTATTTAATGGAGCGTGATTTGAGAAGTTCCTGTCTTGATTTTGCAGCAACACTCCATCCTCGGGTGTGTTTTTATCTTATAAGAATTGCATGGCCAGGGTATATCTACTAGAGCAGTTCAATGATCAAATCAATTTTTGACGAACTTTACAACAGCTATGATGCGTTTTTCTTTTTCGCTTTAAAATAATAGTGAATGACAGTCTCAGAAGTTTGTTAGAACATAGTGCCCCTCGAAAACGAGAGGCAATCATTTAAATTGTTGTTAGAAAAAGGACGTAAGAACTTAGATTATAAAAAAAAGAAGTCTGGTTTACCTGCATTAAATTAATCAGCTACTTTGTTTTATATTGCACTCGTTTTTCAGTGTAAAAATAAAAGAGATATTGATGATTACCGGCTGTTTACTTGTTACTATAAGTAGTAGTCTTGTCTGCATAGATGTCTAGGAATTATGAGTTGTGGTTTAGTAGATCATTGATGATTACTAAGAAAAAAGATGGAACCCTGATTTATTCCAGCTTTTGTTGACTGCACATCGAAGAAAACCCATATATACCTATCAAAGAAAAATGATTATCGAAAAGGGCATTCCCGGATATTCCGTAGCTGGAGATCTTATTAATTAGGTCTTCATGCAATACCCTATAAAAAAAGAATTTGTCATGTCAAGAGAAACTGCTTTAGAATTTAAGATCCCGTCATACACTGAATACTCCCTTGTGATATTATAGCTGACGGATCAATTGTAGAGTTAGCCGGACGTACACCATACTACATGTCAGGAGATTAACTATTTTGCAAAGGTGTGCATCCTTTTCTCCATTTATTACAGATTATATCAAAATACTTAGAATGTACAGGAAACTTATTGGTGTGTACTGTGATTTAGAAGACCGATTTGTTTAATCTTTAGATACAGACCAGACTGGGGAGTTTTACAACGATGTTGCGACGCATGTATATTTAAGACAATGTTTAAACAACTTTGTAAACATGAGAATAGTTCTGGTTAGGTTGTTTTATCATTATGATTAGAATGGCGCCAGTGCTATTCAGTTTTCCAGAAACATTGTATTCGTTACATCTAGCAAGATGGCATACATGCATAGGAAATGTAAGATGGTATGTATTTAAAAAGGGTAGAATATTTTGCAAAGTTTTTAGCAAACAATTGGGCTTTCTCACATGCTGAATCAATTAGCTCAAGTCTATTAATGATGGTTGAGATAGAAGCCCTGTCTTTTATTCAGCAAAATTTGTCGGAATAAAGTCGCTACTCAGTTACATTAGATTTGACATATTGAGCTTACAACTATCTTTTTTTTATTTTATGGCAGTGGTCGCTGGACACACTAAAACCTTTTTACTCAGAACTTCTGTTTCGTTGAAAGTTATGAAAAGAGTAGTTTCTGGGCGTTATAGACATGCATATGCTGGAGTGCTCCTCGATAAACTGCTAGGAAATGCCGTGTATTTCATTAAGAGTATCAAGCCGTATCTATTGACACTTAAATAGTAATACTATAGGGCACACGTTCATTTGAAACATGGAACGCAGAGGTATATCTCATATAAATGTACGGAAACCAACACAGTCAGCAATAGAGCATTTTTATATACTACAATGGAGAGGATCATTGTGGATTTAAACAGTGATTACCACTCACTAAGCCCGGAGGCTATTCGAGGATAAGGGTTAATTATACATTAGTCAATGTGATTATAGCGTAGTAAACATAAGTATTGCGAATTTTATAAATTGGATTACTTATGGGAGCGGTTCATCAAGAACTTGTTTACCTTGGACTTGAAGACAATCATATTGTAGTTAGCTGAAAAGCAGGCAATCGGAAGAGAGTTTCAAAGGAATTCAGTTCGAAGAAAGAAGACTTGTTCGTGGAATCTACGTTCAGGTGTAGGCACAGATAAACGGTGGTGGATAGTGGTTTTTGCTAGACGAGTGTTTTTCGTGAAGGTGTGGCAAGGGGGGAATAGATTGAATCTCAGATGAGTATCTGAGAAGAAAATAACCATAAAGCAGAGGCAGGTTCTTCTCTTTCTTCTGTGGAAAAGAGGTTCCAGGGATGAGAAGAGGGCATTTTCCATTAAGCTACGAAGTCTATTTTGAACTATGTTAATGCAGAATAAGCTGCTTCTAGCAGCTCCTACCCAGATGTGGCAACAGTACTCCATCGTCGGCCGTATTTTGCTTTTATATAGGTAGTGAATTGCATCAGCAGTAAGATATCTAAAGGAGCTGTAGAAGGATCCCACCATTTTTCCTGCGAATTTTTCAATGGATTTGATATACGTGTTCCATTTAAGATTAAATTTAGTTTTGTTAAACTGATACAACCGAGCGATCGGAAGATTAAAGTCGAGACAGGTGAGAGGGGTTCAGTTATGGATAAGTTGTAAGAAAATTTCGGGCACATGGTGGTGTCCGAGAACAATTTGTTATAGGTCATAATAGGGCTGGGGCTAGAAAATATTAATTTCATTAATTGGGGTCTTGGGAATATATATATATATATATATATATATATATATATATATATATATATGTGTGGGTGTGTGTGTGTGTGTGTGTGTGTAAGATAAAATATTTTAAGTTGTAGATATTGATGTTGTTCTCAATTGATTTACTGTCTAACTTTGTTTGGTATATACTCGAGAGTCAAAACAATGAAAAAGTATTCTCTTGTCATAGCCCTATTAATAAGCAATAGTAATAAAATGACAGAGCATCACCCTATCATATGTATTGCTGAAGTAAGCTAGCCATTCAAAATGGTGAACATTGAAGTTTTCGTAGTCGTAAATGTAATTAGAAGGGGAAACAGACAATCAGTGGACACTTTTCTCATACATAATTTCGATGATAGTAACTCCGCTGTTCTGGGGCCGTTAGAGGACATATATGTTACTCAGAAACATAAAGAACAATTTTGAACATTATCTAGAAATTTCCCTACCAGATAGAAAGCCATCTCTAATAGAGGCACATATGCCATACCAACAGCGATATCTTGTGTTTGGCTAACGTCAAGTTGTATTCTCCATTAATCGCGAAGTCAGCACAAGAAACAGTCGATCCAGTACGAATTTTGTTCACCAACAATTGGTCAGGATTGTTCGATAATTAGTTCATAACTCTAGAAGGATTAAACAGAAACCGCTAATGTTGAAGCAGACATCGACCACGGTGGTCTGCCAGGAGTTTTGGGTTTAAATTTTTTAATATTCCTAAGAGTGTTATGTCGGAATACCGATGCATGTGGGATAAGAGGGAATAGTATTTAGAGCAGAGCAGATAGAGGGGAAAGAATGTTTTAGAATATACATTTTGCATAAGTAACAATTTTTCAGCTGTTCCTAATGCTATTTTTTAATTAGGAGTAATAAATAGTACGAGCCAGGGCTCATAAAGACATACAGTAGTCCTGATAATTGCATTATATTCTCTATAAAACTGTGGGATGAATTCTCAACATATTTTACTTTGGATCGATTCTTCCATTTGATTCACTTTCCGGAGTTACTTGATATTTATATGGAAGTAACCTGGGTGTCCGGCATTGCCCTCTCGTTTTGCAGCGTGTACTGAGCAATAAAAAATAAGGGCAGTAGGCAGGCGGGCTCGAAACCGTGCATTGAAGGGGGAAGACAACGTGGCAAAAACGGGACGTCTTTGCCGTTGCGTCCGTCGGCAGAGCCTGAAATGGCCAAAATTTAAATTAAGGCTAGTCATTCGAAAAGAGAGGATGCCTTTCGAAAACATGGCCGAAAAAATCGACTCCTCTTTGTAGAAAAGTGCACAGTACCGCATTAATCAATTAATGTTTTAGCCATTTTTTTATATCCGTCATCTGAAGGGTTGTGCTTAAAAATACCACAATCGTGAAAATCCGTAGCCTCTGTGAAAGGTTTTATGCTGGCAAACAACATGCATACATACGTACATACATAGATACATACACACTTACATACATGCATACATACATTTAAACAGACAGGTGAGATGTTTATAATAGATTAATGCCACTTTAACGGTAAAATATCAATCCATGTAAATGCAACTATTTTAAGTTTGTGAAATAGAAAGTATATTGATAAACTCTATCTTAGCATACAATTTTGGATGGAACCGTTATTGCATATCCCGAGGAAAGGTGTTTGCTGGAAAACGGTTGGATACCTCAACCGCTCCAGTAGTTATCTCACGGATGCAATATATACGAAAGAACTACGTCCTTAATATGGAATGATTTATAAAACCTAAAGACTTCCTAAAATAAATAAATATGTTGCCGCATTGGCAGGAGCTGCATGTTGCGCTTTATCTTGCTGTGACACGCCTCAAAGTAGACATCGAAATCTAGAATGTGAAAACTATTAAGTGATGCAATTCTTACTTCCCTTGAAAGTGTTCCCCACAGACAAGACGTTGCGAGCCGATCTTTGTATGCGTATATTTGCTCGAATATACACATATAATCGCAAAGGTTAATTAAGCAGCAGTATACAATCTTTTACAGATAAAGGTTCGATAACACCCACCAGAAACTAATTAATCTTTACTCGGACACTTTTGATGTTCACTGCTATTTTTATTCTAGTTAAGTGGAAAACGTTTCCAGTTGATGTTTTAGCGGTTTTGTTCAAACATAGCAAATTCACATGAAAATATTAATAAAACTATAAATTTGAAAATAAGAAATTGCATGACCATATATCCGGTACTTGGAAACTATACGAACGGGTGCTTTTTCTGTTATCACGTATATATATATATATATATATATATATATATATATATATATATATATATATATATATATAGCAAATGTCAATTCATATAACGATGTTATTAATAGTGGCCAATGGGACGAGGAATATATATTATCTCACGACCGTAACAGAGCTATTGTTTTGGTCTAAACTCTCAGCAGTCCACGTGATCCATTACTCTGGTTATATTGTGAGGAAATAAAATATACTTTCATGATGTAACAATTATCTTCCAAAGAAGAATCAAAATCCACGTAAAAAATAATACTTCTAGTATTAAA
Organism: Euprymna scolopes; assembly: GCF_053919585.1. Taxonomy (NCBI): domain Eukaryota; kingdom Metazoa; phylum Mollusca; class Cephalopoda; order Sepiida; family Sepiolidae; genus Euprymna; species Euprymna scolopes. Next base: position 55,065,029 of record NC_136486.1, read on the forward strand.
ATCCTAGAAGCTACTTGAATGTATTGAAATACTGAGAAACGAAATTTCCATTTCACTGTGAGGAAGTCCTCCCACTAATGAGGAATACCCAGAGTAATCCCAATGTTAGCAACAATTTCAATAATAAAAATTAATAATTAAAAAGCAAATGCTCTAAGTTAGAAACTATCAAGTTGTAAACTATAGAACTATAGAATTGCATTGACGATTTTCATGCAACGACCAAAACAAACATTATATATAAGATACACCAAAATATAAACAATCTTGCACATATGCATAACTTACATATATATTGATTTAGTTACGAACAAATTGGTATGGTTCACAAAACATTGAAAGGGATTTAGCTTCTCTCATTAAATCGATTTTAAATGGTTACTACAAAGATATAAAAGATAGTCTCCAAATTCTGTTACATTTTTTTAGAATCCCATGGGTTAAATTGTGTGTCTTTTGTTAAAGGGCTTAGTCATAAACGACTGAAAAAATGTTCAGTTATTAAGTTGTTAATTTCTCATAGAAAACCCTCGTATTGATAATATTTCTAGTTATACGATTATCAATGAATAAGAAAAAGTTCCTTCTTACTATCTTCTCTACAAGCATAGCTGTCCGTGTAAAAACAATATTTTTCTAAATGCAAACAAACAACTTGTAATACTTGCCTTGTTACTTATTGATAGACATCGCAGGAAAGACGTATGGAAAACTGAATGTGTTTGAATACAAAAGACATGTTGAATGTATTTTAGGAATGTAAGGGATACAAACAGAATCACCTTTTCCACAGCAAGAAATTAGTGTGGCCTCTAAAACATTTCTCATCAATTACTTGATAACGGGTCTTATGCTCAGCATTACTCTGATAGAGAAAAGTCGCGCAAAAGCATGATCGGGTCACCTTGTTTAAATCAAAGACAATTAGGTTGAAAAATGAAACTTAATAATTGGCTATTTGAGAATCTTTTACGATAGAGTCTAGGGGTTTATATTTATGCTTAGTTTCTGACAGCATTTTCACATGTATCTCTTTTAATCTATTCACTGCAATATATTTTGGTGCCATTATTGCTCTTTCACACAATCAATCGTGAATTTTAAAATTTGAAATTAATGATGGAAAAACCTTTTTGATTTTTTCTCGAACTCAGTTTCCTAAGGAGGATTTCTTTGATAAATGTATTGCACCTTTTTAATCATATTACATCCTGCGCGTCAAAGTTTCAAACGGGTTCCAGCAACCTGTGCAGATTAACATCGCCATGCAACGTTTTAAACGTGTGCCATGTTTTTACTGTACAAAAGATTTCAAAAATGTTTTCAAATCATCTGCCTTCCTTCTCCTGGGAATGACCGTCAATGTAAACCATATATCACCTCAAAGCACTACCGTCACACCTCCACTTAGAATTATGTAAATTCCGCAGTATTCTATTAAAAGCGTTTAGAGCTTTATATGAGATGCTGTAACTTCGTCCTACATTATCAAACGTCATCTTGTGAGAACTTCAGCAATGCCAGATATTTTTACTGATATTGCTACCAGGATTATCAGTTGTACACATATCAAAAGGAAGCTTGAATGACGTGTCAGTTGTTCGAACTCCAGCGAGTCAGGTTGCAGCGATTCCAGAACTTGCTACTCTTAATTTTATTTTTCTCTGCCTGTATTTGACCAGCAACATATTGGTGACAGAAGTAGTCTAGTTTCTCTGAATGATTTAAAAAATAAAATTCTCTTTTTATTACTAGCTCAATGATTGTTCTGTATACATGATGTTAGTTTGACGCAAGTTTTCACACGTTGTAATAATTAGACTAGTCAGCAAATCAATATCATATAAAGTTCTCACAAAACATCTGTAATTTTTTCACATAAATTCGATGACTTTCAAGTAAACCAGATTCGTCTAGTTTATTTGCTAATCCTATTTCTCCCTCAGGGAATCTCTGTTGTTGCTGATATTTATAGTCCTCAAATATATTAATCTATTATTTCTGCCATAACTCTAATGGCTTTCTTCACAGGTTTGGAGGATTATTGCAAAATGGACTCTTAGAGAAATATGTGTGTGACACTAGAGCCTCATATAAAATACTGTCTCACTGATTGTTGTTTTCTAACAAATTTAATGTCAAACAGGCTACTTTGTAATTGTCAACAGTTTGTCTATCAATAGTGCTACGAAAGTAAAATGGAGTCGGGCTTATTATTTCCAGAATAACGTGTCTGACAAAAAACATTCACTATCACTTGGGTGCACAGAGTAAACACTCCCAATTGTAGTGCCAAATTTGAAATTTGAATGATCTTCAACATAAGGTCCTTATTATATAATGTGCCATATGTTGTTCCCCACTGTGGCATAAGATGGAACCTGATTATAAATATGAGTTATTGCAATATTATCTGTTCACACAATTTAGAAGAGCAGTAAGAGTAGTGTTTTATTAGATTGAGGGTGATTGACCATTTTCAAGATAAACTACAAACTGCTAGATTGAAGGATACCTTCCATCAATAAAACCCCCAAAATACGCCAGAACGCATCATTAATGCCGATATATTTACCAAGTACCTTTCGAGTGGCTTCATGACTAACCTTTTTTTCTACAGGAAATTGCGCCATCCCATAACTTATTTATGTATTGCAAACGTATTTAATAACCTTCAAAACATTGTAAAATTAAACATTTACGTGGGCATTGGATGTCTTAGAAGGACAAGGCGGGAAACACTCTCCTAATTCGCAACCTCGTGCGTGCAACCCATATTTTAAAAGACACACCTTCAAGCGATGTTTTCCTATAAGGTAGATGCCCATTCTCGCTAAACAAAGTTTCAAGTAGAAAGTTTTAAGAATGTATTTTGTACATTGGCTATCATCTAGGCTCTGTGCATTTCTATTGATATTACCACAAGACTCATGCAATATGTGCTATTTTACTGTATAAATAAGACACACTAATATATGCGCATGAGACATTGCCTCTCTTTTGCCAGTAAATAATGTACATGCTTCATTGTAATGTACAAATGCTTTTTAATTGTTTATAAGATTCATGACTTTGATTATTTTCAAGCGAAACTATCTATTAACAAGATCTTGTCGATTGATGTATGCATGTCCAGTGAGAAGTTCATTCTCTTTGGATTTGGAGTGAATGTAATATAAATGTCCATTTTAATATTTTTGCATATCGACGCGTATTGGATCCTGCCATGCATATATAAAGTGTGAAACTAGAAGGTAACATGCATGTCTGACTTATATGTATAATTTGCTCGTCCCTTTGTATATAATAATGTGATGCATGTAGGAATTTACTCTTAGCTAGTTTTAAAGGATTTTGATATACAAAAGTCATTTTACTTCATTATTTGCATATATATAAAATGACAAAATTATGAGAGAGATTTTGTCATTCTGTGAAGATGATTGGAATCTTTATCTCTGATCAGAAAACGGTAAGCATACAAATCCATACACGAGAATGGCTTGTGTTAATTTTTAATGTGGTATCCAAAAATGGTATCTATCCTCTCCGTATACAAATAGTACAAGATTTGCGAGTTTCATGTACATGTTTCAGCATGTTATGTCTTAAATGAAGAATTACATCCCTATTACCAAAACGTTCATCAGACTAAAAAGGTGCCACTTTATTAAATTTTGCTAAATTTAATCGCTTAACATATTAAGTGGGTAGTTTATGCATTAATAAATACGCTGAATTCTGATGATGAACTATTCTCGATGGTAGATTTTACTTTATTTGCGATGTTTATTATAAAAACATGATTCTAACGGGAGTGATTCTATAAAATATATTTTTAATAAAAAATGAAAAGTACACACATGTACTCAAACTGATGTTGAATCAATCGCGATGTGATAAAATTACAATAACCAATTTTCAATATTTCTTAATTAGTTTTACTTAAAAAAACAGCCTTTTATTCGATCAAATACAATTTTTATCTTTAAAACGAGACAACATTCCATTTTTTGTGTTTAAAAATGTCCAGAAATAATTTATAATTGTGAATAAATAATTTTATGTATTTAATAATTTCGAATAAGTAATTAAAAATTAATCATTTGGTCTATCCTCATCAGTATGAATAAAATCATTTTCGAATGAGCTCATTCTTTCCCATTATAATCTTTATTCCCACCTCAAGTATTTTACTTTTACCTATTCTATCAACTTCAATATTAAGCTGTTTTATTTGCCCATATTAACTGGATCGTAATCTAAAATATAAATGGTCTTTACTTTTTTTTTACACAAATATTATTTAAGTAAAATAATTGTTTGAAAATATTGTCGAAGCAAATGGATGTAAGTGAAATACTATTTGACCAATACTTTAAAATTTATGAGAAAACATCGAAGATTTCAACTAAACGCCTTTAACTAACTTTGGCATTGATTAAAAAAAATCAGTTATTAACGAGGACAAAGTTTATTAAGAAGTACAAAACGACGAAAATTATTATCAAATAGTTTAACCCTTTCATTTATTATCATAAACTGTTTAAATATTGATCAAACCATAGTTCAGTCATCTAAATTTAGTTCGACATTACTCACAAACAACGTATTTTTTCTGAAATTATATTTTACTTGAAAAACAAAAGCTATATAGAACCCATAATTGTATTGTACCATACTTGTTCGAGCTGAAACACGCTTATCAAAATATTCGTATGTAGATCTATATTTAAAAAAAAACTCTTGTCATATTTTTTACATATGTTAATTATATGGAGGTCAAACGGAAGTATACCTATGAAAGTATATTTACGCTGACAGATATTAAATATCTATTTTAATGTCAATGACATATTTACGTTCTACAAAGACCAGGTACGAACGCAAACGCCCACAACTTTTACATAACATCCCCGTTCACACTGAAACATACTTATCAAATTATTCTTACGTGAATCCATATGAGAATCAACCCTTGAAAGTGTGTTTTTAAGTGTGTTATTTCCATCCTTTTAGGACTTGCCGGATACGCAGACCCCACGGTTTTAATGAACCACCTATTTTCGAAATGTAACATACCTATTTTTGCTCCTTGATTCCTTTTCTATCATTGCATTGGATCAGTTTAGTATTGTACTGTATGAGTATCTTGTGTAGGAGACGGGGAGTCTCGTCGTGGGCGACGAAGCGTTTCACTGAAGAACCACGAGCTCTCAGAAGTGGCATCGGAAGCATCATCATCAGCATTAGAGCTCGCAGTTGAGTCATCAGGTTCGTGGGGCACTGGTTGAATCCATCTCTCATCGTCGGATGACTCGCTCCTTCCACTGCTCGCAGTTGAATAACCAGGTTCGTGGGGCACGGGTTGGATCCATCGCTCATCGTCGGATGACTCGCTACTTCCACTGCTCGCCGATTGGTCAGCGCTTAGAGCGGGCCGGACATCTCTTACGTGGCGCGGAGTATCATCGACTAGTATGGCCTGTTCACTGATGACGCCTGTGACCCGCCCCCTCCAAAAGCTGCTGGTGCACCGGCCGCCGGGTGGCTTCACCCAGACGGTGTATCCCACTTGGTACGTCCCCTGGGGTTCTCCTTGGTCGGGTAGACACACTTCAACGTCCTTGACGCGCACGTGCTAGTGATAAATCGCATCAGCGGGCGCACTGCCGCCAGTCACGGCGTCCTTAGGCGTTGTGCTGTATCTGTAAACCGCCTCCGCGATCCTCTTCACGGTTCGGTGGCACCGCTCCGCTATGCCGTTGCCGCTCGGCACATACGCGCATCGGTGTCGAAGGCGGATCCCTCAGTTGTCCATAAAATGCCTAAATTCCCTGCTGCAGAACGCCGTGTTGTTATCCGTGAGGATCTCCTCAGGCGGCCCCCTTTCGTAGAATATGGATTCCAATTCGTGGATGACACTGGTGGAATCCTGCCTCACTAATTGGCGCCAAATCGCGAACCTCGTTGGCCCGCAGTCTATCAGCGTGAGGAAGGCTTGGCTGCCGTAGTGGGTTATATCCATACCCAACCGACTCCAAGTCGCGTCCATCCCAGCTGTCCTTTCCACCATCTGGCTGGGGCGGGGTCGATGGACTGGCACGTTTGGCACTCCCTGACCACTGCTCTTACTGCGCTTTTTGGTAGTGATGGTCTAGCCAACTTCACAAAGTAGTAGGTCCGTTGTACTCCGGGGTGCCCACTGTCGTGATGTATCTTCCTGATTTCGTCCTCATCAACGGAGGCAGCACACAGAGGCAATGGCTTAGCTTCTTTCTTCATAGCCTCATACCATCTCCGTGGTACCCGAGTGAGCTTGTCGGCGAGGTTGTAGTCCGAGGTGACGAGCACTACGTCTACGGACAGGTTGTACTCCGTCACCAGTTTTTTCACAGTCTCCAGCCTCCGTCTTATCAGCATTTTGCTGGCTGCCTTTGTGCGTGCCCTGGCCTTGCTCGTGAGTGTGTCCGACACCCAGTGGTGCACGCAAAGTGAGTCAGTGTGCACACGCAGTTTCTTCACTTCCCATTGAAGTGCCAGGTTAATGCCCTTTATTACAGTGGTAGCAGCGAACAGCCGTCGACCGCCTTCTACAATTTCTTGCCATGTGGCCCCGCCCGCTGCATCTGTAGCAGATGACATCACCTTGCGGGCTGGGTCCCTGAGACGGTCCTGTGCGACGGCGACTACCGGTTCCTGCACCGTCGAGTCATCCTTCATTATTGTCCTGGCTCTGTCCACTAGGTCACTCAGCGGTAATGAGGATATGGTAGAGGTTGCTCGCAGGAGCTGCTTTGCTCCAGCGGGGAGTCCTGACAGGAATTTTTAGGCTAGGGCCCTCTCGGGAAGACCGCCGAACAACACCGTCAGCTTCTTAAGTTCGGCGAGATACACGCCCACAGTTTCGCCCAAGCGTATAGACCTCGTCTCAAACTGCTCCCATGCAGTGGCGGGATCAGTGGCGAACGCCCTGTACAACGCCGCCTTTATACTCGAGTAGTCACACTTCTCCTCAGCGCTGAGTTGCTTATATACAGCGAAGGCCCCGCCGGTCAGCCGCAGAGGAATCACGCGCTCGACATTTTTCACGCCGGACAACTGACAATGTAACTCGACCTTCTCAACCCAGCTGAGTACCGGGTCGGATCCGTCGAATTCCGGTATCAACTTTAGATCGAACCTATCCGCCATTGAAGAAAAGAAAACCAAGTTCGGAGTGGGGGGGGGGCGAAATAGCTTGTATGAGTATCTTGTGTAGGAGACGGGGAGTCTCGTCGTGGGCGACGAAGCGTTTCACTGAAGAACCACGGCAACACACAGCGAACCAACAAACAATGACAGCCACGGCGCGAAGGTAACTAACAAAGCTCAGCTGACTGCACGAATAGAAACGGAACCCAACAGTCACTAACGGAACCCAACGGTCACTGTACTGATCGCCACGAACGTCAGAACCCGACTGCCTCGCACCTCCAATTGACCGATTTTTATTCCTCAAGATCGCCTAGCTAATTTGCATCCCCGCGAGATCTCGCGCGATCCTGCGAGATTCCGTCTCTAATAAAAGCAGGCAGGCGCCATCTTGAAACTCTTTCTTCCGCTGCCCAGACCACAGGATCAACCACCAACCCACACGGCAGGAACACACGGACCCTCTTGCGCCGAGGGCTACGGTTAGTCTCACATGTACTTACCTGTATAAGAGGCCGTTCGTGTACAAACACACACACAAGGAAGTTTCCAGTTTATTATATATTTGTGTGTATAGAGAGAGAGAGAGAGAGAGAGAGAGAGGAAGAAGAAGAGAAAAGGGAGAGAGAGACAGAGCAAGGGATGTACAAATATTGACCGACATAATTTTCGTAAGGGCTTAAACTTTGTAAAGCACGTAGACGGCGAATAATATTTATTATCACTCACAATATGAAAAAAAAGTAATGAAAATATTTCGGATGTATCTGTTAACAAATTACGTATTAAAGTAGCATTTTAGCATACACACTTATTTATATGAGTATAGTTGTTATTGTTTCTTTATAAAATCAACATAAATTTAAAATGTATGTTCCAAATAATTATCAAAAGTTCACAAGAAAATATGCTGTTAGTGTTGTCTTTAATATAAGACTAGCGAGGTGTACCCGGCGTTGCCCGGGTGTTTGTAGGGGTGTGTGGTGTTAAATAAAAAAAGAAGCTGGGGGGATTTAAGCCGAACCCCTGAGGCGAAGTTTGAAAATAAAATCGGTCAGCCAGAAGTTAAAGATATTTGAAAGTCGTCGAGCGTTACGACCACGACGATGCCGATGTAAGCATTGTTATAAGCGAAGAAAGAAAAGAAAACAACGTTTTAATTAAGTGGGGGGGATAAAACACACAAAAAATAACGTAAGGCAATCGACCGATTAAAACAGAAAAACGAACGAACGTTACGTGAGAAATGGCTTAAATAATACAGGTTTCAATATCTAAATTTAAAAAATCGAAAAAAAAAAACATCTCACACAACGATTCCAACCCAAAACGTTTAGATAATAAACCAAGGCCTTAACAACATGAGCTACAGTGCCGTATATAGAGTTTGGTCGGTTTATCAATTATTTTAAGTAAATCAGGTCACGACGTCATGACGTCATCTTACGCATGCGTTGTTGACCCTTCTCCCTGTCGAAAATTGTCGATATCGGGGTGAAAAAGTTAACGCTTTTCTCGTTTTCTGACTAGACATCTCTCTCTCTCTCTGTTTGCGTCTCTCTCACTCTCTCTCTCTCACTCTTACTCTCACACACTCTCTCTCACTCTCTCTCTCTCTCTCTCTCACTTCGTCTGGCTTACTCTAAAGACTGGAAAATGGCGTCTGGCTGTTTTATTAACAAAAAAAAAACTTCGATCGTTAATATTTTTTGTAAGCATATTTTTTTTTTTACTTCACATGTTCGGATTGGCTTTATTTTCGTTTAACTATCGTATCTACCTATTTTGAATGTGGTGATAACGTTGGTTACGTTGCCATAGCGTAGAAGTTCATAGTTTAGCTTTAATTAATTTTTTCTTACCGATAACAACATTTTTAAATTGAAAATTCAGACCGCCATTAGATGTTGCTGACGTCAAGATCACGTGACATGACTCAGCGGGTTTTAAATAGAAGTTGACCTAAAATAAACGGCCGCGTGTATAATTTATGTAGAAGAGTTCCATCCACACATCTAAGCAATGAACATTTAATATATAAGAATCAGAACACGAACAATCTCTCTAAGTCTCTTACAACAACATCCCCCTCTCTCTAAGATAAGCAGCTCTCTCTTTTAATAAACCTCTCTTTCTAAGTATCTCTCTCTGACTCTCTTTTAATGAAACCTATATGTAACAATGACATTTAAGTCATTACATATTTGTATAAATACTCTTACTAAGAAGTCTTCATAATTTTGGTGCAGTTTCGATTATAGCTGATGACATTTGAGTCATTTAATATTTTTTTATAAATACTCTTACTAAGAAGTCTTCATAATTTTGGTTTCAGTTTCAATTATAGCTGATGACACTCCAATAATCTATTTTTTTAAAAATGATTCCATCAAGAATTCGTCATAAGTATTGGTGCCGTTTCGATTTTTGCTGATGACATCTTAGTAATCTATTTTTAATACATAATTTCGTCAAGAATTGTTCGTAAGTTTTGGATTCGGTTTCGATTCTAGCTGAAAAAAAAAACTTAAGTTATATGTATATCTATATATCTCTTTATCTCTCTGTCTCTCTCTCTCTCTCTCTCTCTCTCTATATATATATATATATATATATATATATATAGATAGATAGATAGATAGATAGATGGGTATGTATTTATGTATGTTTGTATGTATACATAAATACAAATATATTCAAAGTTGGGGTTCAATTTGGGTTGAAGCTGACGAAACCGAGTCATATAGATGTATGTCGTTTTTCTTGTTTTTTTTTTTTAAATCGCAACTTTTTAATAGAAACAAATCGATAGAACATTACCTCTGTAATGATATAGACGAAATCTGCAAGAAGTAAAGTATCATATTTAAGTATATTTTACGACCTATCTATGCCGGGCGTACCTGCTTGCATTAATAAGTAGCTTTCTCGCGGTTTTAACAAAATAGCTACAATAATATCAGAGCCTCTCTATTTACACTTAATATCTACAGAATGCCAACATCAATATATTACACATGAATCAGTGGCATGTGGAATTACCACATATCCGGCTAGTTGATATATTAATACCGTAGTACATGTAACCTACATACATACGTGTGTCACGTTTTCAGATTATAAATAATTTCGATTTGGAGATCCGATTTATTAAATAGAAGGATAGAAATTGATAAAATACTACGAACATGCAATTAGCATGACGATACGTTTATGTAATGTTCATAGTATTGCGTCACCTTCTATACTCCTTTTCAACTAGATAAGATCACACGTCACATCGAAGCGGGATGTAAAAATAAATACATAAAATGTCACTTTGGGGCCGTAGGTAAAAATAAAATATACTTTCTTGGTCCTCTGTCTAGGATTTAAGGCTAGTATCACTATGTCTAAATATAGTATTATAATACCGTGGGGCTTGTGTTGTTACAGAGAGAGAGAGAGAGAGAGAGAGAGAAGGAGAGAGAGAGAGGTGAGTGAACGTGGAGTGAAGACACGTTTACAAGAACCGAAGGTCAACTGACCAGAATTACGTATGAATGACGTGATCAGCAGATCGGTGAGATTTGATTTGGGTTTTGAAGAAGACGGACGTTTTTTTCTGTTGTCTCCCCCCCTTCACTGGGGGGGGAGACGAACGCTGACGTGTGTGAAGAATAACCCACACAACCCGATTTCACTTCCCCCTCCTGCAGGACCTCTGGGGAAAGTGAAATAAAAACTATAAAACACATTCATCGTCTTTGAGAGATAAATCTTCGTCAAACAGGTATCAAGTCTCCCTCCAGGATGAGAAATTCCCAGATGGCCCAACATCGAAGGAGCAGAGGTAGGTTCTGAAAATGCATGTCACACACACGATTCCCTTTATGATAATCAAACACACAACCATTTATATTAGAGACAATCATACGCACACGGAATCCTTTTGATGGTATACACCAAACGTAAATAGTGCCCCTCAATGATTTAATTGGCGCCCCTCGATGATAACCCCAGCGAGAACTCCCCGATGAAGAACCCTATGTAACAGTGTTCGGTCCAAAGGTCTATACAATGGAAATATGACATAGTCTTTAAAATATTCTTAGAGATGAAGTTAATAATCAAATATATTTTTACACTACATTTACTCAATTATTTAAGTAAATACGTTTACAGTTTAACAAAAATATATAAATAATTCAGAGGGATCTCCATTCCCGGGCAACGCCAACGGAATGCCAAGCAGCAATATGTATAATATGGAATTTTCGCAGGTTCCACTATAGTTTATTAATAATTTATTCTATTTCAAGTCTTGAATTAATAAAATTAAATGCTTTAAGGTCATTGCAAAAATGTACGTTTGGCAAGAGACATTATTTCCAACGTTTAGTTTTCAAATCGTATTTACTTATTTATATGCTATCAGTTAGTAATTTACTTCTATTTATAATATAACTTTGTTTGTGAACCAAAACGTAATATGTTCAGTCGCAAAGCAGAGAAAAAATCCGAAAAATTTAAGCCGATATTTCTATGTAACAACGACGTGTATTTCTTCAATGTCGCGGCTCTGACATAACCAACGTAAATTAGAATATTCTACACGACTCTCTCGTGATCTCGAACGTTATCTTTTCTGTGCTTCAAGTCTTTTTTTTTTCGTGGTGTTTATGCTTTTTATAGATTTTTTAAAAAAATTACCACTGATGTCATTTCGCATGCCGCTGCCTATAAGCGTACGCTCTATATTTCACTGACATTGCTAGTTAATTGCACTGTTTTGTATATAGTGTTTTGTATGTAGCTATATTGTTTACTGTGTTAAATTTATTAAACACTTGTATATTCAGGTTATGAAAAATCTCGTTTTATATGGGTTTTGAATTATTTTCTTACGTGTTAATCTTTCTATTGATTGTGTGTATCTATTCTTCTGTTGTATGTGGAACACTAAACTGTTCATTACCTTAAAGATTATAGTTTCGAAGTTTATCACAATTTCAAATTGCTTTGTTTTTTATGAGATGTTTGATTTATAGAATACTGTTTTAGTCAAGCTGGCTCAATTAACAGATGTTCTATACTCTGAATTTTACGTATAATGTCACCCGTTATATGTATAAGTCTAATGCTTGACCGATCATTCAAACTAGTCTGCAGGGATAAAAGCCACTCTTTTAAGAGTAACTGCGCGTGTAATTGTAAGGCAAAGGATACGTAATCTCTCCTGATCGGCATTAATTTGGTCCAGTGGCAAAGTGAGACACGCCTGACATGCTATATCGGCGAGATAAACGGGAGCATATGCAGCACCTGCAATGCTTAGATTGTCACCCATTTTATACTTAGCAGACTCATCGTTGCTTAACTTGTGATGTGGTAGAAACCAGTTTGTCAAAGTGATTGCACAGTGTGTGAGTTTAATGATGCACGTATTGTTATATGTGTGCGTGTGCTATATGATGTGTATAAGATTTTGCATTACATTTTCAGGTTATAAAATAAATAATTACGTTAGAACTAAAATATTTAACGAGTGAAGTATTATAATAAATATATGCACAAAGAATCTCATATTAATATTGTATATGGAAATTTACGTGTTTCCCCGAACATAACTGTATGTGGGAGTCAAGCTAAGTAGAAATTAGTAGTACATAGTAGTAGTTTCCGTCATGGAAATGTATATGATACTTGAGCTTCGTAGATTATTCGGTGTTTTGTCTTGATAAACAATCATCAGGTAAAAATCTATGGTCCTCGTGTTAGTGCGTGTTCTTATATATTCAAGTTTGTTTAACTGGGTAAACACTAAGTTTCATCGCTATAACCACTGGCATTTAAGTGTTTCCATTAACCAATTACAGAACCGCACTCAGACAAAGTATCGTACACCCTAGACAAAAGAACGCCTGAGCAAAGCAGAAAGGATATTAAACCTGACATCCAAGTGTGTTCCTCGAATTAAAGAAGTAAACCTTAACCTGCTCCAATTATGCTTATTGTGAGTATTTGATGCAGCTATTATTACCTTTTTTTTCAAAATGTTTGTAATGTCGTGAAACTCTTTTCGCCACGTATGTCGCTGTACAAAAATAGATAATACTTTGTACAGTTTTTATTATGAATTGGAGAATGTAACATTATCATTATCAAAACTTTGAACTTATAGTCCTACTACATGTTAAGCATTTCAGGGAAGACATAAAATAGGTTAATCTGAAGGTGGACTAATTTAAAACAATCTAATACATATATAATTATGATTGCTTATTTTAAACCCCCGTGATTGTAAAATAAAGTATGAAAAACTAATACCGTCTTAGGTAGATCGATGAAGATTGACTGAGAACTTTTATGAAGATTAGCTCATTTTACACTTCAGCGTGATTGTTTGTGCATTTTAGTATCATTAAATATAATTGTTTTTATATAGTCTTTAATTTTCATATTTGATAATTTTCCTATTTAGTTTAAATTTAAATGGAAATATGTAAGATAGACAACTAAAGTTATTTGTAAGTGGCTCTTTATTTTACGAACTAGTGTAATGTATTGCAGTATCGCAATTATTCATTTTTTTTACTTTGAAAAAAATGCACAATTCATATTAAGTTGCCAGTATTTACTGTCAACTAGTTATTTAATTATATCTCGCATTAATCTTCGTGAAAAGAAGTATTCGTTTGATTATATCTTTAAAGAAAACAATCCTTTAAAATATCATTCGAGATTGAAGAGAAAACAATATTAATTGAACTTTGGTTATGATTAGACAACGAAGTTAATTAATTATTGAAAACTCGTTTTTCTTATAACTTTCTCTGTTTTTTTATTGATAGCTTCAATCAATTCAAGATTAATCTTTATTTAAACTTATCTTCTGCTCTCTTATTGTGAATTCTTGGACTGTCAAGAATATTAATTACTCCAACATGTTGAATAGAAAAAAAGAATCCTGATGCATGTAAACGGGTTAAAATCACAGGAGAGAATATGGATTGGGAAGGGATGAAGCTACACAACTTCACATTAATAAAAAATGTTCACGTAAGAGCGATATATATATACGTAATTCTAGCCTAAGCACATATAATACTGAATACCTGAACTGCCACAATAAAAGAGAACAACAATATCGTTTTGAATATTAAAATTTCTGGAAATATTTCAAAGAACGACGCTAAAGAAACATGCACACACGCAAACAGAAACGCGCACGCACACACACGCGCCCAGAAAACACACACACGCACACACAAAACACAAGCACGCATACACAAGCCCACGCAAAAACACACGGACGCACACACGCCCAGGCACAAGCAGACTCATGTAGACACGAAAAAAACACACAAACGGACACATAAAATAAACACAGACACGCATACATGACGAACCACACGGATGCACACACACAAACCCAAAGTCACCACAGACACACGCACCCACACACATGCACGAATTTCGAAATTAGTAAGGAGCTGACAGTTTATAAGCTTAAATACGTACATAAGGATATTTTGAAATACATATAAGGTCAGTTTACTATTATTATTATATGTTAGAGTCAGGCGTTATAGTTAACTGAGTGAATAAAATAATCAATACCAACGGCTGTTTTTTCAAGATTGTATTTTTAATGGTAGGCACTAAAACATATTCAAAGTAAAACAAAGAATAAAATAAAACGAAAAATTAAATATAGTGAATATAAAATAAAATAAAAAAAGAAAGTAGCATTGTTAACTATGTTGTGCAGAGAATCGAAGAAAGAAAAACCCAACCCTAAATATTAATTTCATGTTGATTAAGGATTATTTTTAGGGGTGTTAGTTTAGTGTTGGCAATGTTTGTATAGGTTATTTTTATGTAAAATTACGATTATGAGCGGTAAATATTTTTGTATTTGGTTTAATATTCATAAAACGATTGTTTCATATAGAGAGAAATGCCTTATTTGAGAATGTCTGACGATTTCCTTTACTGGATATGGCTCTACTTATTCTCAACCAATGAGAAAAGCCAGAAATTTCCAAAAGAGAGATTATATGTTTTTAATCGGTAACTTGAAAGGCAATAGCATGTATATGAGTGTATGAAACAATAACAAAGGGTGCAGGAAAAATAGTTATAGGGTTTGTATATAATCTCGTTGATTAATGGGGGCGATCAGAGGAGTATAGCTTTAGAGGGGAAATAGGAACAACCTCGTCGAAATAAGTTTTGATTGTCATGATGTTTCTCCAAGGATGTAGAGTAGGATTACATTATAACGTCCAAGTGCGTGTACAATAGTTGCTAATAATCTATACCTAATATGAGGGGTGTGCAATAAGTAATGCCCCTGACCCAATTCCAGTTGTCTGATCTAGCTGAAATTTTGCATGTGCAATGATTTATATTTCTTCGGGTTATGAGGCAAATTACAGCTCTGAACTAATTGTGTGGTTTCTATTTTACATGTGTTTGGACTAAGTCAGGTGTGAAATAGAGTCTGTTGAATGGCGAGCAGTGATCCGGTTTTTGTATTTGAAAGGACGCACACCACAGGAGACTTTAGATTAAATTAAAGAAACTGAGGGTGATAATGCCCCATCATATGACCTTGTAAAACGCTGGCATCGTGAATTCAAAGATTTGGCTGGAAGTCTGTAGAAACAGCTCCCAGATTATTGATGAGGCATCTGTCCATCAAGTTGAGGCTACCATTTTGGGAGATCGGCACATTACTATTGGCCAAATAGCCCAAGATGTCAAGATTCGTACAGGGTCTGTGGAAACTATCATTCATGACCATTTGCATATGCATAAGGTATCTGCCAGATGGACCCCCAGGTTGTTCACACAATTTCAGAAGCGAGAACACGGGGGTGCTCGAGAGTGAATTTGGAGATGTGCCAAGAAGAAGAGTCAAAGCTATTCAAAAGACTGATTACACAGGATGAAACCTGGGTTCATCACTATGATCCAGAGATCAAAGCCCAGTCAATGCTGTGAAGCTCTTGGACTCACCACCTCCAGAGAAGGCAAGGGTGCAGCTCTCAGCTAGCAAGGTCATGCTCACATTCTTCTGGGGCCAGGACGGAGTAGTGATGACAGATTTCCTGGCAAAGCGTACCACAATTACAGGAGGCTATTATGCTTCACTTTTGAGGAAATTAAGGGAAGCTATCAAAATCAAGAGGCGGGGCAAGATCTGCAAAGTTATCCTCCTCCTACAGGACAACACTCCAGTCCACAACTCGCATGTCGAAAGATCAGAAGCACAGGCGTGTGGTTCTGAAATCCTCACCCATCCTCCCTACTCTAGTTTACCTTGTTAAACAGTTCTAAAATATTATTAAAATTAGTTTAATAAAGGAGAAAACAATTGCGATGCATTCATAAAATATAAATGAACATATTTATTTAATTGCAGCTCATAGATACGCTTATTTATTATATTTCAATTGAATAGTGGAAAAAAATACTCGGACATACATTTTGGAATCAGTTGATAAGAAACATAATACATCCGGCAGTTCCGATATTTATCGATCATTACAAGGCGTTGGTATTGCGAATTATTATTATCATTATTATTATTATTATTATAATTATTATTATTATTATTATTATTATTATTGTTGTTGTTGTTATTATTGTTATTGTTATTATTGTTATTATTATTATTGTTGTTATTATTATTATTATTACTATTATTACTATTATTATTATTATTAGTAGTAGTAGTAGTAGTAGTAGTAGTGGTGTCATTAGTATTGCCTAGTTGTTGTTGTACGTAGTAGTAGTATTGTTATTATTATTGCCATTTTTGGTGTTGTTGTTGTTGTCGTCCTCTAAATAAATAATGTGTTTTTTAGAGTTAAACTCATTTGATTAAAGATGATTAAAATATGAAGTTAAGAAATTGTTAATAAGGATACAAATAGGATAAATATTTATAAAACAGACGTTTACAGATATTCTTATTTATTATATTTAAACTACTACTTAAATATATATTATATTTAAACACAACAATTATTTTCATCAGGGAATTCAATTTCGCCTACTTCTTGCAACTTCGGTATTTAGAGATGATTTCAGTAAGGTGATATGTCGTATTGCCGCTTTTATTTATTATTACTATTCTTTTTACTAAAGCATAGTTTAGGTTATATGCGTTTTTTTTTTCTATAGATAACTCGTATTCATCTAGTTAAAATAATTAATTCACAAATTATGGAAAATATATTCAGAGACTAATCTGATTTTCTAATAAAATAGAAAGAAAATATACTTCTAATATATGAATATCCGAACAATTAAAATATTCAAAAAATAGAGTCAATCGATAGTATTAACGGAGAATTCCGTATCAACCCCATATACAGTCAATGCATTTTACGGCAGAAAAGTAATCAGATGACACTAAGTATACGAAGGGTTATGTTGATTAACATTTACTTAAAACTATATTTTATATCTTTTAAAATTAAACGAGCCCCCCCCCTCACCAAAAAATCATGGCTATCAAATCGTAAACTACTATAAAAAAAAAAGAAGTGATGGGATTTCTTTTTCCGAAACATAGTCGGAGACCGGTGTTGCGGGGTGGTAAAATAAGCTAAAATATGATATTTTAATTAAGTCAGTTTCGTATATATTATAAAGGCTATTATGTCTGGCTTATTTCATATGATAAGCAATATATATTCGCTATTTTAAAAGAAAAAGATAAAAAAAATATTTGCTTCCAAAAGCTAGAATAAACACTGAAACCAAAATCAAGATTTGTATCATTCGGGACCAAAATGTTACCGCGTAAGCTATCGTCATACCGATACACATTGCTAAAAACCAGCTAACCCAAATATAACAGTTTATATATATATATATATATATATATATATATATATATATATATATATATTTGTATCTTTCTCTTTCTCTCTCTCTCTCTCTCTCTATATATATATATATATATATATATAGAGAGAGAGAGAGAGAGAGAGAGAGAGGGAGAGAAATGAGCAAACAGTTAATAAAACATGTTGAAACCACTTTGAAATGATTACACAACATATTTAATCTGAAAAGAAAACACTAGATAAGTGAATAGTCCTTAATTCTCGGAGCTTCGAAGAAATAATTTCCTTCTTATCAGTGGGTAGGAATTAGCAAAATGCGGGATCGGAGTTTGCATGCAAAATTATTTGATGAAACAACAAAGATCTTGCTTGAAGACCAAACAAAGTGAAGCAGAGGGAATATGGTGAAGGAAAAGATGATCACACATGAATGGATAGTCTGATGGAAGATAAATAATCCAGTGACGTTAAAATCCAAGTATATAATTTCAAGAAAGTTAATTGAATTTCCATTTACATAAGTAAGCTCCCACAATCCCGTAATTGGAAGAAGATGGCCCATAATAATCCAAAGGCAGAAATTCATGGAGAAATTCACAAAAATGTGTACAAGTAAAAAAGGAAAATATTCCAATAATATTAATAAAAGACAATACTGCCGATATATAATAATAAATAAGAAAGATCAATGAACAAAAAGAGGAGAAAAATGGTGACGGAGTTAAATATAAATAGAGAAACAAATGTCAAAATGACGCAGTCAGGAAATGTTAAAGGCGCGAAAAAATATATAGGGCAAAATAATATAGGTCAACTTACATGTACAGGTCATCACTTAAAAAAAGGCCAGCAAAAGTTGTTAGAAGACACTAAATGGAAAATAAATAAATAAATCAATAAATAAATAGAAAATAAATAATAAATAATCAATAAATAAATAAATAAGATATATATATATATATATATATATATATACATATATATATATATATATATATATATATATATATATATATCTTTTGGTAAGACAACAGGGGAAACAACCAAAGTAGAAAAGCTAAAGCTGGTATGCAGGGCACTATATCCATATATATATATATATATATATATATATGTATATATATATATATATATATATATATATATATATATATGTGTGTGCGTATGTGTGTGTGTGTATCTATATATATATATATATATATATATATATATATATATATATATATATACAAATTAAAGCAAATGCGGCCATAATCTATTAGTTACAAAATATAGTTTCTTTTTTAATGATTTGCAAAAAATCTTTACCATTAATATATTAAAGTTTTCAAAAAGTCTGCCGATATGCATGTATTTTCGTCCCAAAGAAACAGGCATTTCAATAGTACATTTAGCTCTCTCTCTCTCTCTCTCTCTCTCTCTCTCTCTATATATATATATATATATATATATATATATATATATATATATATATATATATATATATACACACATTTGTTTATTATTTTTAAAAACAGTAATCCACGGGAACGCGTATTTCGGAGCCCTACTCGTCATCAGCGTTGCTTGACTCTTGGTAGGATTAGAACCTTTCACTTTATGTATTTCAGTGCAGCGCCCTAATCCACTCCGCTATGATGCCATAGACAATTTACTGCTTCGTTTTTATCGTCAATCTGTTTAAGAGTTTTTTTTTGTTTTTTTTGTTTGTTTTTTTTTGTTTTTTTTGTTTTTTGGAACGATATTAGAGCTTATGTCTCCACTTCGGAGAACGTGTGTTTTTCTTAAAAAGTCGGCCATTTTTTTTATTTGGACGTATTTATTTCTTTATTTAAAAAGAATTAATCTACGAACACGCGAGTTTAGGAGCCCTATTCTTCATCAGAGTAGCTTGACTGTTGTTTGGATTCGAACCTTGGAGCTCCTTATGTATTTCAGTCCAGCGCCCTAATCCACTCCGCTTTGATGCCATAGACGGGATACTGCTTCGTTTTTATCGTTCATCTGTTTAAGTGTTTTTGTTTTTGATTATTGTAAACGATATTAATGTATATATATATATATATATATATATATATATATATATATATATATATATATTTATATATATATATTTATTTATATATATATATATGTATAAATATACATATGCATATATATATGCATATATACATATATATGCATACATATCGACATATATATATACATACATATACATATATATGCATATATACACATATATACACGCATATATATACATATATACACATATATGTACATAGATATATATATATATATATATATATATGTAACATCTATATATATATATATATATTTATTTATATATATATGGAGAGTGAGAGACAAAGAGAGGGAAGAACAGATAGATAGAAAGATAAGTAGATAGATAGATATACCAACTTATTCGGCAATTTTATAATATGTTTGGCTGTATATATAGTTACATATAAACTAGTTCTGTTATGAAATGACCCTAAACACAACTCTCTATATGAAGTTTGATTTGTATACGTGTATAAATGCACCAGCTAAAATGTATTGCGACCTAAAAAGGTCACTTCTAATATCCACCGTTTTTAATTCACCTTTTAATGTTTCCATTAATGTTCTTGCTACTTGTTATGTATACTTATCGTTGGTATTGTAAGAAAAAAAAAAAGTTTAACCCGCTTAAGCTGGGTTTATATAAAAGACGATAAAATAATGTTTTAATGCACAAAATATTTTTTCTAAAAAAATTAAGCATGGAATCTCATATAACAACTAACACAGTTTTCCATACTTGGAGCCTGTTTTTGATAGTCGCAGTAACTCATTTGAATTCTTACGTGACAATATTTCTCAAACATTAAGACTATCAGGAATTGAGAAAAAATTTTCAATATCGATATCTTATATGAAAATATAAAATATGAAAATAAATTTAGCTTTTATCTGTTACGTAAAATCATGAAATGTTTTATGAGCTTAAAGGCATGCACCATAATGTATTTACAATATATCCATAGAGAAAAAATATGATTTAAGAAAATAGTTGCAAGTACTTTACGTACATTGTATAAATGTTTTAACAGCTTCAGAAAAATATTCATATTTTTTTTTAGGTGAAAACATGAATCACACACACACACAAATATATATAAATATATATATATATATATATATATATATATATATATATATATATATATATATATATGTATATATATATATATATATATATATATATGTACATATACGAGGTGGTATCAGTAAGTTCCTAGACAGTATCGCAACTGTAAACTCGCCCATTAAACATAATAGAAAACTCCTATCGCAACTAGTGGTTAGGCTGCAAAAAGGCAGTTTTTATTGGACGGAAAGGGAATTACGTATATTTTAATATGGCTATAATTTTGTCGTTCCATTCTTTGTACATGTATATATATATATATATATATATATATATATATATATATATATATATATATATATATATATTTATATAAAGCTGTACGTATGTATGTATGTATGTAAGTGTTTGTATCTGGTCACGAATAGGCTCCTATATAGTTGACTATTTAAAAAAAAAACTGATTACATATAATGATAGAAGATTTATCAAGGATCAGGAATGGGTATGTTTTATCTGGCAGAATTGTGGTTCATAAAAATTGTGGGGTGTGCATTCGCGCCCTGCTCCCAAAGTATGGAAATAAAAATTTAAACCAAAACATTTACACGGGTTTTTGATATAGATGTACATAAGAATACTTTGATAAGCATGTTTCAACTTTAATATAGATTGTATGATAAAATTGTGAGGCCCGCGTTCGGGCCTGTACTCCATGGAAATATGGCACAAACTATAACAAAGACTTTTCATATCTATTTGTGTAAGTATACATTGATAATTATGTTTCAGTTTGAAGAAATATGGTATAATAAAATTATTTGGTGTTCGTTCGCGCCTGACCTCCATTTTTTAAGGGGTGAGAGTCCACAATAACACCTTTACTTTAATCTTAATTCACGTTAGCTTTAATTTATTTTTTTAGTTGCATCACATTGTGTTGAATAAATTCACCTAATTAATTCACGTTCTCATTAAAGTAAAATTTAAAAAGAAAAAGTCGCAACTTTAGACAATTCTCGACATAAATTTTCATAATTCTGTTTTTTTCTTTCTCCACTTGCACGTGGCACTCTTTCGAAAATAGGTAAATAGATAAATAATAAAACATTAGAACGTTACTTTCTACCATAAAATTAAGTGCTATTGACTATGGTAACAGTTATTTCTTGTATATTTATATTATTATTATTATATATAACATTTTTTATTTGTAAGGAAACCTCATTTTCTTGGTCACTCTTAGCTACGAATGGAAACAAAGTTGATATAATAAAATATATTCTCGCGAAAATTATCTTTCCTTTCATCATATTTTGCTTAGGTTAAAATTTTTGAGTATCAAAATCTATCTCTTTACAACCCCCTCCTTTTCATAACCACTCAAACTTACATCAATCACAGTCCGTTTGCTGTAGGCTGTTTTTGACCCCTGTCAACGACGGGTACTTCTGCTAGTATGATATAAAGCTGAACGTATGTGTCTGTGTCTGCTCACGAATAGGCTCCTATATGGTTGACTATTATAGAAAACTGATCTCATATAATGATAGAAGACGCAGGAGTGAATATGTGTGATCTGGCATAACGACGATTAATTAAATTTGTGGGGTCTACGTTCGTGCCTGATCCACAAAAACAATTTCAAAATTAAAAAAACGTTTACAAGTGTGTTTTATAAATGTGTACATAATAATACTTTGATAAATATGTTTTAACTTAAATAGGGATAGTATAATAAA
Source organism: Euprymna scolopes (assembly GCF_053919585.1). Classification (NCBI taxonomy): domain Eukaryota; kingdom Metazoa; phylum Mollusca; class Cephalopoda; order Sepiida; family Sepiolidae; genus Euprymna; species Euprymna scolopes. The sequence continues at coordinate 55,087,945 of NC_136486.1, forward strand.
ATTGTGATGTATGGGTTCGCGCCTAGTTTCCATAAAATGGAAATAGGCACAGAATTTAATAAAGACTTTCCATATCTATCTGCGTAAGTATACTTTGATAATTATGTTACAGTATGAAGAAATATGGTATACTAAATTATGGGGGGTTCGTTCCCGCCTGACCTTCATAGAGTTTAACAAGGTGTTTTAATATAGATCCACAGAATATTGTGATAAGTGTTTCAGTGTGAACAGGTATGGTATAATAAATTATGGTGTTTATCTATTTTGTTTTTAATTTCATCATATTTTGCTTTGGTTTTGATAACCCCAAATTCGGAGCTATCTCTTTACAACCCTTCCTTTCCATAACCTATCATACTTTCATAAACAGAGTCCATTTTCTGCCGGCTGCTTTTGAACCCAGTAACGGCTGCACTTTTGCTAGTATACATATATATATATATATATATATATATATATATATATATATATATAATATGTGTGTGCGCGTGTGTGCGCATGCGCGCGCGTGTGCGTTCATATATGTAATACTATCTAAATATCAAGTTTTCTCCAGTTGGTTACTTATAAAACAATGTACATGGTTCATAAAAGTGATAGACTGTTACTTTTTTTCGTTACAAAGATTACAATAGTATAGTATATATTTTTTTAACAATTTTAATGATTATCGTATTTTAGTGAATTATTATTGGTATATATCTTATATGGTTAAAATGTTGTTCCATTTTGTTTTTTTTGTTTTTTTTATTTATTTTACTATATTTAACATTTTAAATGCTACGCTTGTATTTATTTTCCAGTTGACATATTAGTAATAAGTTAAAGTTATTTAACTGAAATAATAAAAAACAATCCACGTTGTTTTCTATTTTCTTTTATTTTTGTACACTCCTTAAAGACGTACAATGTGTTCCAGCACAGCTATTTGCATCGTTAATGATTATGATATTATTTTATATCTATTTTAATTTTAGTTTTTTGTATAAACTATATTAACGTTGTGGGTGCTCGGATTTCTTTTTTACATATGGGATGTGAAACTTCTTTCTTTAAATGTATATATGCATATTATTAGTCAAAAGTGAATAAACCTTGCAAACTCAGCATCTCCGAATCATTCTTAACTTATTCTATCGTAAATGAATTTCAGTTTACTGTACTTAAAAATATTTATTATTTTTTAGGTTATACTATTTTGCAAACCCATTATAATTATTTTAACTATTAAGATTTTGTGTGTTTATAATCACCTATTTATTTTCTTCATATTTTCCCGTGCTTTATTTATTAATTATTTAGATAAATACACACCTTTGTTCCGACATTTGTTAGATTATTTAAGTTAAGTGTTTAAATCATTCCAGTATGTAAGGATATGTGCATTACCGGATTATAAATTACAACCCATTTAACAACAACTAAACCGATGTTTCTCGCCTATAAGTACCAGTATGAGGAGTAATAAGAAAAAAAAATTACAATGTGGAGTTTCCCCGTCGAAATATATCGATAAACATTATCTTGTTCAATTATATATATATATATATATATATATATATATATATATATATATATATATATATATATATGAGTTTAATGGTTGAAGTGAAATGCTGTAAATCAAAATATAAATACATATTTTTAAGTTAAGAATCTATTGTTTAAAACAATGAATGCACAGAGCGAAATTATATTTATTTCCGTAATCCATGGATTTTCAATAATTGCTCATATTATCGGAGGAAATGAAAATCCATTTATAAAATATTTAGCTGTGAATAAACAAGTATTTTGCTCTTCAGCACATATACTGGCAATGTAATTTGAATGATGAATGATAGATATAGGAACAATGAATTTCATACAACTCGAACAGTTAATTATCAGAATGAATTCAACATTTTCCGGGATATTGCTGCCAGGTCGGAGGGGTAGCGATCCGGCGGGAAAAGCAGATGTGTATATATATATATATATATATATATATATATATATATATATATATATATATATATATATATATATATATATATATTCGTGTATGTATGTATTTATATGTATCGATGGATAAGTTATGTAGATAGTCAGATTTAACCGCTTCTAGACCAACTTGCAGTCCAACCTGCATGCGCATCAAATTTCCCCCACTCAAAGACTAGAAAATTAAACCGGGGTATATAATACTTTTAGTCCGACATCCACTCCAATCCAGCTAATAGAAGAACCCGTTTCTTTAAATGGTCTCCAAACATAAATATATGCTTTTTAAATGAATTTAATTAAACCAGGTCACACTGCGCTTACAAGCATAACGAACAGACTTTGTCTCAGAACATCGGATTACTTTACCAAATTCTCTTAATAATACAAATTCATTCACCCCTCCAATTAATATCAAAATTAAACTTTAGTCAACGCGCAATTCGCCCCAAATTAAATTAACTTAACCTTAGTCACCCCTCCGTGTACACTTCGCCATTTCATAATTATACCCAACTTTTAACTCACTTCAATAAAAATCCCCCAAGTAATTCAAAATCCTATATGCTTAAACATCTCCATTACCCCGCACTTGTTTACCCACCTCCCACAGCACCTTCAAATTAGGTATCTAACCCCTTCCGTCCCCACATCCATCAAAAAGATCATAGAATGTATACTTCCCACTTGAACACAACAATTTAGATGTCACTGTAATACAATTCGATCGATACCTAACACCTACCCCCCCCATGCCCAAAGGAACTCTAATATACACGATGCCAGCTAGCACAGACCTAACCTTCCCCTTTCCCTCCTCATCCTCTCTATCATATATTCTTATTCACCCTCTTCCTTTTCCCCTCAAAATAGCTTTCATCCCTTGTTCTCATCAAGTAAAACAATCCTCAAAATGAGAAAATCGGCCATTATTAGAAGCGCATACTTATACATATAGGATTGAAAATGAATTTTCCGAATATCTACCAATCACAGGCTTGAGAATTTCGAAGATTCTTGCACTCGAAATATGCATACATGACTCAACGTACGATTTTCATTATCGACGGAAGTGTATGCTATGGAATTGAACATTGATTCAATATTTGATTCCCTATATCCGAACCCAGAAGGATTTAAGATGTCTTCCACTAACGCATATTTATATCGCCAACGAGGACGACCACTTCCTATGGTTTTCGGAATAACAGTACGGAGCAATCAAACATTCTTGATATTTTGGGTTACTGATTCGTCCCCTTGATAACTACTCCTCAGGCCTGGCAGTTATACCCCGAAAAATCTTGAATTCGTTCTTATAGTGGACTGTCCAGTTTGTATAAAATCCTTTTTTCTTATAACTATTATTCACCATTCCTATAACATTTTCAATAAATGTGCTAAAAAGCAAAATACTTGTTTATTCACAGCTGAATATTTTGCAAGCCGTTTTGATTTTTTCTGATGATATAGTGAAAATCCATGGATGAAGTAAATAAGCATAATTTCTCTCTCTCTCTCTCTCTCTCTCTCTCTCTCTATATATATATATATATATATATATATATATATATATATATATATATATATATATATATATATAGTCCTTGTTTCAAACCATAAAGTCTTAACTTAAAAACGCATGTGTTTATATTTTGATTTACAGGATTTTTCTTTAACGATAAAACTCATACATTGCACCATAGTTGTAAAATTGTGCATTACTTTTTTGTCAAGGTTCATCTCAAAGGTATTACCTGAATGTAACATCTTACAGGATCAGTTACTTGATCTGTAATCTATGACATATATATATATATATATATATATATATATATATATATATATATATATATATATATATAATTTAAATACCAAAGAAACAAAAAAAAACGGGCAGGTTGAATTATAAAAATTTCCTTAAGGCCTTATCGTCTGACCCTCTAAGAGGAAACGTCAGAATGATAAATTTAAAACTAAGAATCGAATGAGGAAAGAGGGGAATTTGGTTTCAGTTGGAAGACCAGTGAGAAAAAAAAATTATAATCTCACTGTTCAGGTGGTTTTAAATCAGTAAATATTTCCAACTGATGTTTCAAAATTTTTTTGTCTACACAGGCTAGGTCGAGAGTTATTAATGACAAACGCCTCAATGATATTGAGATGATAGTTCGACCTAGCACTGTATAAAACAGAAAACCACCCATCGGAATATTGGTCAGAACACCTATTTATACTAATCAGGTGATTACCGATGGCGGACTCATGAGCTTGGGAGTGCCCGGATGTTCTCGAAACCTGGTGTAAGCGAATATCCCGAGGGATATGTTGGGATATTCTCATTTCTAATCGTTGGGATGTTTTGCCAACGTAGTCATCTCTACACTGACAAACAAATTTATAAACAACAGAATTCTTTTGAATAGTTGGCAAAACATCTTTACGAAAGGAAGAGAAAAAGGTTCGAGTTGTGTAAACTACTCTAAGTATAGTAGCTGGAAAACAACGTTGAGTAGCAGAAGAAATCCTTTCAACAATATGAAGGCCAACTGGACCTAACCATGGTAATTTTAAATAAATGGGACAACGTGATGGACCAATACGTTTAACACTATTAAATGTAGCAATTTTGCGTTCAATAGTAGTTTTTCTTATATTTATGGGATATCCATTGCTAAGAAAAATATGTGTGATTTCACCAAGTTCCGCATCAAGACGGTTTGGTGAACAAATCATAAGTGCACGATGTGTAAGAGCGCTAATAAGGTTTATTTTTCTAGACTGAGGGGCAAAGGAAAACCAATTAAGATAGAGCCCTGTAAATGTAGGTTTTCTGTATACAGAGGTATCAAGCGTAGAACCAACTTTAGAAACACGAACATCGAGGAATGGGAGAGAGCCACAGTCCTCGACCTCCATAGTAAATTGTAACGATGGATGCAAGTTGCAAAGAAGACGAAGAAGCTGTTCAGCTTCACTCCGTGAGGGAAAGCATGCAAAAGTGTCATCAATGTAACGTGTATAGAATGTTGGTTTAATAATTTTGGAAAATAATTCGTTTTCCAAAAATCCAACGAAAATGTTGGCTAGCGAAGGACCAAGAGGGCTACCCTTGGATATCCCATCAATTTGCCGGTACATAATGTTGTTGAAACTGAAGGAGACTGATTTAGTGGCAAGTTCCATCAGTTCAACGAAAATACGTTCAGGAAATTGTGGAGATTTTAAGGGGCCACGATATAGATAGTCAGCACAAATACCAATTGTTTCATCCAAAGGCATATTAGTAAAAAGACTATTAATGTCAAAGGAAGCCAAGAACTCGGTATTCTTAGATAAAGATAATTTGTGTATATGATACACGAATTGAAAAGAATCAGAGATACAATGGACCGAATAAAAAGAAAGCACAGGTTTAAGAAGATCAACTAACCATTTCCCAAGTTCGTGTTGTGCAGAACCCAACATAGATAAAATTGGTCGCAAAGGAATGTTAGGTTTATGAACCTTGGGTAAACCCTACATTCTAGGGCTTTGAGAACCAATAAGTCGGATTCTATCATAAATCTCCTTAGAAATAAACCCGCTTTTATAAAGTTGAAGAAATCTTTTTTGGATTTTTATTTCCATACGAAAAGTGTCATCATGGCTTAAATCACCCAACCGGAGAAATGTATTTTTATCGTCCAAGATTTGTAACATTTTGGAGATATAATCCGTTTTGTTAAGTATAACAACGCCCGATCCTTTGTCTGGGCGAGAAAGATAAATGTCGGAGTTAGACCTAATTAATTTTGCCGCTTCAAAATGATTTTTCTGCCAAACAAAATCGCTAAATTTAGTATTTATGGCAGAAAACCTCCGACCTAATTCGCCCAACTGAATTTTAACACTAGTTAATTCATCAGTGAAGATAGGCGAATGGTGTTTTAATTGAGTATATAATAATTCAATTTCACTAAATATTGAAATGTTATCAACATAAAGGGGAGGAATGCAAAATTGTAAGCCAGCAAATAAAACAAATTCTTCCGTATTGGACAAGAAGAATAATTAAATATATGTTTATCCGAATTTGTTCTAATCCCAAACTTCTTAGTAATTAATTTTTTTTTAAATTTATCATAAGAAGAAGTACATTTATTGAGGGTAAAATTATCGCCATTGGATAAAAACTTGGAAAAACAGAGATTATCAAAGAAAGTTAGTTCTTTCCAAACCATGGCCCAAAGTAAACGGTTTTTACGACGTAACGAATTATATGTATGTATGTATGCATGTATATTACATATAGTTCGTTAGATTCTTAGTTTTTAATTTATCATTCTGACGTTTCCTCTTAGAGGGGCAAACGATAAGGTCTTAAGGAAATTTTAATAATTCCACCTGCCCGTTTTTTTTGTTTCTTTGGTATTTAAATTAAATTATGTTTCCTCTGAAATTTCTCCTTCCATTTTGCTGTACCAAGAATTTACTTATATATATATATATATATATATATATATATATATATATATGTTTATATATATATGTATATATGTATATATATGTACATATATATGTATGTGTATATATATGTATATATATATATACTTATATATATGTATATATATGTATATGTATATATATATGCATATACATATATATATATATGTATGTATATATTTATATATACACTTGTGCCCGATATTATTCATACCCCTCGGATCTTTGAGATTCTATAAGAATATTGCTCAAACCAGAAGGTAGACAATATTAAAGGGATTTCAAACAATAAATCAAGCATAAGCATTTAATTTAAACTCAACAAATAAATAAATTATGCAAGTTTGAAACAGTATACAAAGAAAAACAATAATGGCACTAGTTCAAAATTATTCATACCTCTCTTACTAATAGTCAATAGCATGCCTTTTATTCTTAATAACTGCCTGTAACCGTTTTGGATATTTATCAACAAGGTTTTTACAAGCATCAACACTGATTTTTTACCATTCTTCAATGCAGTAGTTCTCCAAATCCCTCAAATTTCTAGGTTTCCGCTTTTTCACCTCAGTTTTCAATATGTGCCAGAGGTTTTCGATAGGGTTCAGGTCGGGACTCTGGCTAGGCCATTCCAAAATATTAATTTGATTATCCTCAAACCATTTCTTGACTATTTTGGCAGTATGTTTTGGATCATTATCCTGTTGAAGGACCCAGTTTGGTCCTAAATGGAGCTTCTCCGCATCCTGTCTAATGTTTTTCTGGAGTATCTCCAAATATTGCTCCTTCTTCATGGTTCCATCTATCTTGACTAAACTACCTGGACCACTAGCCGAAAAGGAGCCCCAAAACATTAGGCTACCACCACCATGTTTCACCGTGTGTATGGTGTTCTTTGGGTTGTAAGCTTCTCCTTTCTTCCTCCAAACGTAAGAAGCATCCATATGGCCAAACAATTCGATTTTTGTTTCGTCAGTCCACAAAATACTTGAGAAAACGGACTCTGAAGAATTCACATGGGTCCTAGCAAACTTTAGACGTGCTGCAAGGTGTTTTCCGGTGTGGAATGGAGTCCTTCTTGGTCTTCTTCCTTTCAGACCATTTTCATGCAGAGTCCTTTGCAATGTTTGCCTTGATATTTTTATGCCAGAAGACTCCAGATTTTCTAAAATGTCCTTAGTAGTGGTGGTTGGATTTGCATTAACACTGCCTACAATATTCCTGGTGGCTCTAGCAGACAGTTTCCTTTTCCTTCCTCTACCAATCAAGTTGTTTGTTGTGTGGTGGCTCTGGAATTTTTTGATGATGCTCTGTACTGTTGCTGTAGGGACCTCACATTTCTTGGAAATTGACTTGTAACCTAAACCATCCTGATGTGAATTCACAATTTTAGTCCTAAGATCATTACTAAGCTCTTTTTTCTTCCCCATTCTAATAATTTTTATTCTTTTATTGGTTTTCAGTTGATATCATTTTAATTTCTGAAAAATGCAAAAAACGAAATGAAATTAATCAAAGGTTGTATAAAAGCATTCAAAATAAGAATCAAACAGGAAACAAACAGTCAGAAACTCGATTAATACTGAAAAAATAAGGGGGTATGATTATTTTTGAACATTGCAGATTTTATAAATAGCTGTATATTTCTTTTATTACAAGTATCCCGAGATTTTAAAATGACGAAAATGATCAGAAGAGGTTTATTAAGAATATGTATCAATATGGACGTAAACAATAAATTCTTACAAAGTTACACCTAATAAACTCAATTTTCAAGGAGGGGTATGAATAATATCGGGCACAAGTGTATATATAAATATATATATATATATATATATATATATATATATATATATATATATATATATATATATATACATAACATAGTATATGAAATGTGTGTGGGGGAGTTCCTTTCTTATAGGTTCCGAAAAGTCTGAGCTTATATTTTTGCCGATTTCACACAAAGGTAAATTTTATGTTACGCAGAATTATTTAGATATGATATTTTACAGGAATTCATCCAAGTTATATCGAAACTTGGAAAAATCCGAGACTAAATTTAGCGTGTCTCTTTGAAAAATAAAATAAAGGATGATTTGTAGAATAATATTTTACGTCTTACCGGCAACATGGACTAAAATTGGTGTTTAGCAAACAATTTTTCCTCAAAAACACTAGATCTCATATGATCTGGCGATGTAGTTTATTAGTAAGTCATTCGACTACAGATCGAATGATCAACTGTTCCAGCCAATGTTTATCTCATCGTTTAATTATTTTTTTCTTATTAATGAATCTTATTTCAGATAAAATAATACGGACCATTTAAAATCACAGTAAATTATTTCTTAGTTTGCATATTTCAAAATTAAATATTAACTAGAGTGACCTTTCAACGCATTGAACGCCAAGCCTAAATATCAGTTGACAACATGTTGTAACCAAACAAAGACGATAGTTCATGAACGGCATTTTCATTATTAATTGATTGGTTATTCCTCGTAATATATAATAACCAATAAAGGATCGATTCTATAAAAATACGTGCACAATCTGCATAAATAAAAAAATCATGTCTAAACGTATTGTTCGACCGATAAACCCCTCTGTGCCTGCTAGTATATATATATACAATTAAATATATACATATGAAATGGTATACGTACAGGTATAAATATGCATTGATATATATATATATATATATATATATATATATATATATATACATAAATACAAACATAAATATGCACATATATGTTAAAATATATATTGCCAAACATAAATGCATATATATATATATATATATATATATATATATATATATATATAAGTATATATATATATCTATATATATGTATGTATGTATATATACATTTATATTTACATATGTGTACATGTACATTCATAATCATATCTCTATATATACATATTTGCATATGTATATATAAATATATATACACATATATACATGTATCTGTACACATATATAAAATTATATATATATATATATATATATATATATATATATATACATCTCTAAATTACTATACATTTATATACAAATAATCTCTATACGGATATAAATTTATATGCACACATATATCTATAAAGAAGAACGTGTCTGTGTATGTGTCTGTATCTCTGTCTGTCTGTCTTTGTGTCTGTGTGTGTACATTTCCCTACGAAATACCTCTGTAAATTTTAAGTCTCCAGACTCGAAATTTGATATACAGGGTACTGAGATTTTGGGAAAATCTATGTGATCGGATTTCGGCCAGAAATTTGGAAATTGAGTGGTAAAAGTTCAACGATTTGAGCTTTGAGAACACTACCAAACTCCTACGATAATTTAGGGTCTAAACACTTGAAATTTTAGATATAGGTGCCTTGGACGCGGATCTAACTTAATAACTTGATTTGAACCAAAAACAATAAATTTTAAGGATTCATCATAGGGAACAAATTTAAAAATTGAAAGTTTTTTTTTTTGTTCAACATACACCTCCAAACAAATATCCGAGCAACGCCGGGCACCCATGCAAGTATATATATATATATATATATATATATATATATATATATATATATATATATATATATATATGCATAAAAGTAGAGTTGTTTTTTACGTAAGAGTACATTATAGAATATTCTATTAGAGGATTAATATTTCGTTGGCCGATTATCAAGCAGTCTTTCATAAAACAAATTATTATTAAGAAAAACTTATAAAATATATATCGTCGATCAACAAATGAAACACAATTTAGCCGCCATTACAATACACACTAATTACAATTACAATTGGTCAAGATCAAAGTGTAGTATCTGTTCTTCAGATGCTGAACTTTCATTTCTTCTTCTCTTTCGGTGGAGGATCAGTCCTTCACGATTGAGACAATTTTTTTTATTTTTGTACCTTTTCTCCACGTTAAAAAACGACCCTGGTGTCTAACTCTGTCCCGTGGGGAGGCATAGTAAATAGGTACAATTACAATTATAATGATATAACTACTATGTGACTGGATGCAAGCTATTATAAATTCGATCAAATAGTAAAAAAATACCGTGCATAAGCATATTTCCGCCATTGAAAAAATAATTCAAACGTTTGATTCCTCATGTATTTAAAACTATATTAAACAACTCCTTTATTAATGAGCAATTACTCTACATCCGACGACCATTAAATAAAAACTAGCAATGATACGTATATTCTTAATGCCCTTTAGGAGATTGTGTCTCCAAAAACAACTCATACATCGGCATGAACCAGTATATGTCGCCGGCTAACATGTAACATGTCTTCCCCTTACAGCTCCACCTACCAAAATATTGTAGGACATGACATTTCAAAATCGAACTTGGAAACATATTAATTAATCACACCGACATTTTAGCCTTCTCACATTGTAAGCTACACCTCACAGTAATTGAAGCTCGATTCTTTGGCATAAACCAGCATGCTCAATATGAGAGAAATGGCACGCTTAAGTGCTTTTAATGGTTTAAAATGATTTTAATGGGCTTATCAATAAATTCACCAAACACATTTTCTTTTCTTCACTTGCCTGAGGGCGACTCATGGAAGTCAGAAAATGTTCGCGATTATAGCAAATGTCTTTTTAAATTTGAATGGAACGTTCTAACATTGACCCGCCAAATAGAAAAATATGGATTGCAATGAAAAACAAACATGAATTTTACATGATGTAAATTTAAGCAAACGCGAATGATAATATACATCCAGCCTATCTCTCTTCCTCTCCATCCCTCTCTCTCCTCTCTCTCTCTCTCTCTCTCTCTCTATATATATATATATATATATATATATATATATATATATATATATATTGCAAATTGCATTGTAATTATAATGGAACTGGAATTATCATATGGTTTCTGCAGATATTGACAGTGGGGAAATCTTAAAATACTAATACTGTATTAAACCTCTGTCATAAACTAAGGGGTGTCATTCCTTATAGAAAAATTGTACGGAAGAAACTTTACTAGTATTTATGAAAGTTTACGCACCTGGTGCTGTTTATCTTTGCACAGTTTTGTGATAACTTGGTCGATTTCTCAACTGGTGAAATATGGTATCTCCCCATCACTTGAAAAATGGCACTGATTATAATTCTATGTCAGATGCTATAATCTAATATATATAGAGAAATTAAGTACAACGTTCAATGTCAATATTAGAGCTGTACACACAATAATTCCGAAGAAACTGAAAATGCGAATTATTTACGCGTAGTTTGGTTCAAGGTTCCTCAGAGAAGGTCAGAAATAACACTTTCTCATGATCGCAAGACGATGGTTGAACTGATCAACTCAGATCCCGCTGTTCAGGATAACCTCATAGCCTGGTTACTAGGAATAGTATATTACGATTTTAAGGGAGTTCAGGAAAAGATTCCGTCGGAAGACGCCAGCACTTATCGAATTGGGGTAGTGCCATTTCCAATAGAACAAATCACTAGTCTATATCTAGTTGCAACATACTATTTGACCAAGAGTGTTATCAAAACACCTCCGCCTCCACTAGGCTATGCGGTTCGTGACTTTTTAATATTCCATACGCTTACAGGTTGTCTTTATAATTGAATTGCGGAGACAAAAGAGGCCGTGACGAGGAGCATCGACACGCCAACACTAGAGGACTTCAATATGTCATTCCAGATTTTTGGATCGGTAAAGATGCATTGCAGCCGGGGTCGATAACTTCGAATTGAACTAGGAGTTTAATGTTTGTAACATCAATAAAAGATCCGCACGAAAAAAAACTGGAAACTTTTGGTGAAGGCACCTTGTATATTAGAAGTTTACATATGGCTTCAGGGATGAAAATACTAAAACTTAGATGTAAAAAATGATGTAGAATGTATATGACAGTGTGTGCCTTTGAGTGGAGACTATTCAGACGCTTATTTTTCAACTGCCCTGTAAAGTTTTGGTGGGAAGATCCATGACTGTGTAAAATTATAGAACATAAAATCTTGTCTTCATATAGAGAAAATGTGTGTTTATTTTGTATTTATATTGCACCTACGAAAAGAGAGAGATTGTAAGAACATCGATGCCAAATATGTTTTGGAAGTATGCTAATTAAATATGGACGTAACACAAAAAACTAAAAAAAATTTCGTGAAGTGGATGAGATAGATAACTCGTCTCATGTATAACACTGTAAATATATGGTTTATATATGAAGCGAATGCATTGTATTATCAATAAGGAAAAGAGCACGTATTTTAGAAAAATTATATAACAATGCATGTTGCCCCTGTTTCTATCGCAGTGTCATTTGTATACATTAAATCTATATAGTCAGCATTCTGTAGTTATTTATTATATTTAGATAACACATAAAGAAATCCATTGGATTCATAACAAAGTACAATAAAAACGAAACGATCGATATATCTTGGATTATATAGATTTTATAAGAATATGTGTGCGTTTGCATGGGTGTGTACAAAATACAATAAATAGCTATACAAGGTTTCCTGTTACATTTATTTAAAGTAAAAAGAAACGTATAGTTTTATTTTCCATATATGTATTTTTTTCATCTGACTTAGAAAAATGGTAAACCCATTCCAGCGTGAAATGCGTACACGAGATACAATGGAATATGACAGGACACGCTAAGAGCTATCACACAAGGGGGTGGGGAAAAAGAAGTAGAACATTAAAAAAATATAAAGAAGAAACGACAAAAGACCTTTGTCTCTGAGAATATATCAATAGTATTTACAACGATTTTCATATTGAATAAGAGATGTGAATATCGGGAACTAAGAGGGAATTTAAAACATTTTTATAAAAATGTTGCAAATAATGTTTGTAAATAAAATATCTACAATAACAATAAACAAGCGAGCAGCGTAATGCGATGAATTTTTATTCGATTTAAAACACATTACTGCAAAAGAGAAAAAAAAATGATCATATTGCAAAAACAATAAAAATATATCTCTTCGTATCAAAGATTTTCTGTATTGTCGTGTAAAGAATAATTTATTATTTCTTAGAAATTGTATAATTTGAATAATTCAGACTATTATTCCTCTCAAGTTTACCTCGATGTCATATATGTAATTAGTACAATATGAGAAACGTTTAATACAGTATGGGAACCACCTCGCACACTATTGAACAGTAAGGTATTTATCATACAAATCTCACCTCTCTGTTTAAATGTACATATGTATCCATGTATGTATGTTTGCTTGTATGTATACCTAAAATGCGGACAGAGCGACGGATTTCACGGGGTTTGTATCATATGAAACTCAACACTCCGGACGACCCATAACGAAAAATTAACTAAACATTTAATTCCTTTCTTTACCCTCAAACGAGCTCTTTTATATAAGGAGGGGTGATTTTCGACGATATTTCCGAAAGTCATCTCATATTTTCTATTGACCAGTCTAAATTTGTACCTTCGTAATTCCCAGTTGGGAGATAGACGCAATGGCATAGGCGTAAAGTTTTTTTGCGTCATTTTCCTCCTTAACTTTACGGGTTCAATTATGCCTGCTTACACCCATATTTTTTTGCTCAACACACACCTCCAAACACCTGGGTAACGCCGGGAACTCTATTGTTCTTTCAAAGAGACGCTCAGCTATAATCACCTTCATAATAGCATTCCAAACATGGTGGACGCATTACGGTTTTTGAAGGAATACAGGGTTACTCAATAAAATGTATACACTCTTTAAATGACCATAAAACAGCATTTATTGTATTAAAAAAAAACGCTCCATACATTGAAACACTGTGGACAAATATGAAAACCAGTCAATTATCGAAAGTGTTCACATTTTTCGCCATTGTGTTCCAGGAACAACTTACAACGCTAACTGATTGGATCAAAAACGTTTGTAACTAGTCCAATTTATATATTGTACATATCTAATTTCAATGGTTGCTTTCAACTTATTAATTGTAGCTCGTTTTGTGGTGGGAAGCCCGTGTAAAACATGACCTCACATCGTCCCCAACAAAGAGAAAAATCCAGAGGGGGTTAAAATTCGATGCACGTGGACAGTACGCAATACTTCCTCTTCGTCCTAACTGTTTCGCAGGGGACTATCAAGATATGATCTTATATCATGATGATATGAGGAAGTGGCCCATCCTGCTGGAAGTGCCATTTTTATTTCTAAACATCTCTTGGGAACGTGGCCTAGCACATTCATGTAGCAAGTTTAGATAATTTTAAGAGTGTATGCATTTTATTGAGACCCTCTTTATGTTATTTACTGTTAAACGGCATTGATGGGATCAGCTACATATAACTTTGCTAAGAATTCATGCTTAACCATAATTCATATGTGAATATATTTTACCGCTGCAGTCTCAAAACTGTAGTAATGAGTCGAACCGCGAAATAAGTCACGCTTATCACCAATTCATTTCACATGCGGGAATCAATATTACTACTGTGAATTTCTACTGATATAATTAAAAATAAACGTATAAATAACGCACGGAGGTGAGCAGCTAAGAGTCGGCTATTATTTGAATATTGACGCACAAGAATTTAATTTGCAGACGACACATCACAATTAATACGCATTGAATGTGATGATACCACTGTGCTGATTAATAGTCATTTCTATATTACAGTCACTACGTGACAGACGATTTGATCTGAAGTATACACTATAGTAAGGCAACAGTTACGTATGAGATTACTCGATAATAGATCCAGGTAGTATATTAACATTTCAACGGGTATTTTATATATTATTCAGTTATAAATTCAATATAGATTACTCAGTTAAGCTGCAAGATTACTAAGCTTGATAGACGCACGTGCGAAATATCGGAGCATATATATGAAGAAGGTCAGTATGAATAATATAAGATAATAACCGAACATAAAATAATCTAAATAATACGTTTTTTTTAATTCATTTCTTGAGAGTAGTAATCATATATAAACTTATAATGAGGTGCATCGATGACTGTGAACATGTTTCGGTTAACTTTCTAGGAAAAAAGGACACGCCAGAATTCAGAAGGAGTTTTCTTTTGAGTTAGATCGTCAAAAGATTAAGGGTATTTATTTTCATTGATTGAATTACATTTTCGTAAACAAACATTCACCCATATACGTCCACTCTGTGACGCAATCCGTAAAATATCCACACCCACAGGACGTTTCATTCGATGACAGGTTATATTCATTCAATTACTGCAGTTTCAGTCAATAATTATCATATTTAGACCAATTTACATCCTTTTTTTTCTCGATTTACCTTGATTGATTTTAACATGTAATTACTTAATTTCCGACAATTCATGTTTTTATAGTTTTCAGTCGCACCCATTACATACAAATTGCATTTTTTTTCGCAAAATATACTTTTACAGTTAATCAGTCTTGCTTATTAAATATTATGCTCTATTTTTCTTTGTATTGTTTTACTGTACTATATATTATCATAAACTACTAAGCTAACTTACACTTGATTTATTTTTTTATATACACATTGCTTAATCACACGAATTAATTATTAAATAATCTTTAATTTTTTATTAGTTTGGACTTCATAAACAATTAGTCATAATTTATGTTCAAGAGAAAATTCTCAAAATATTTTTTCTTCATGATTTCAAGTTACATTTTTTCAGTTATTCCTAATGTTTTGGATGTCTCATTGATAATTGGAAGAAATAGAAAGTATCATCTTTTAAAACTGCAGAATTTACATCAATATTAAGGTACACTAATGTTGCTTTATTTCTGCTATACACTTACTATATTAATAAAACGGGATTGACACCAGATAAAGCATTCGAATAAAAATTCACCAGGTTATGTGGAAGTAGGTCAATTTTCATTTTTATGCAGTGAAACATACGGGTATTTTACGTCCATAAGCTATAAATATATATATTATTTAAATACAGTCTTATATTTCACGTATAACATATCTTTCGATTATTATTTCTTTTTGTCTATCTTTTCATGTTGTGGAAAAAAAAACTATTTAGAGGGTAAAGTAGATTACCCAGTGATAGCGTAAGCTCCGAGGGGTTGCAAAGGATACCCTATTCGACCCCCTCCCTAATGGGTCGAGTAACAAGTATGGTAGTACGGCGAGCAGCGAGTAACTAAGTTGTGCCAACTGTTCACCAGTAAGTCATTAAAACTGCTGGTACTAGTCAGAGACACAATTCTTTTATATCAGCAGAATTGTCGCTCCCACTACTCCTCCAAGTCTATACGAAACTCGTCCTCTCAACCACTCAGATTAGAATACCGCCCTCGAGGCCGGCGCCACCACGTAAGCAATCTTCTTTTTTTATTTTTCTTTGTTTCCTCACAAAAACCTAGGAGACTGAATTCAAACATCGCTAGGATGGTCGTAAAAATCTGCTGTATTTAGTAGAGTTGTGCGTTTTTGTGTCTCCACAAATAATTAACAAAAACACGAAAGTAAAGGTATACAATAATATATTAGAAAGATAAGTTATATACATATTTACATGTCTTCAGATATACTTCAGTTGAAGATATTCCGGCAGGTGGCGTGTTGCATCTCTTACTGGAGGCAGCATAAGCGTCTTGCCTTTTTGACGGTCGTTGCCCGACACCCCCTGTATTGGTGATTGATACCTTTATATATCTCACTCACACGCCTATGTTTATTAGTAGGCGTCTCCACAACAGTTTTCCATGAGGTTTTTGATAAGTTGATTATTTGCTCTTCGATATTAAATTATGTAATCAAATTATGAACACAATCTATATCGAATACATCAATCAATAAAACTATGAAATGCTATTAATGTTAAATAGGGAGCGCGCGTAATATGTCATGCGTTAAAAAGCTCACATATATGATACATATGTACTGAATTCTCAATTATATAACTAATTTTAATCCACTTCATTTCAAAAAATAGACGAGTTAGCATGGCAGTCTACCTGGTTTAATTATTCAAACGAAAAAATATCCCCGGAAATAAACTTTAAAAGGTGGTTGATCATAATGTTTTAATCCAGAAACTCTTTCATTAAAATTTGTTTTCAGAAATCTATTTTCCGCTTAATATATATTTATATATATATATATATATATATATATATATATATATATATATATATATATATATGTGTGTGTGTGTGTGTAAATGTGTGTATGTGTGTGTGGGAGAGGGGTGTACTAGCGGGGCGCTCGGTGTTGTCCGCTCAAAAAATAAGATTAAATATATTTTCATTGAAAATAAAACATTAAGTAATTTACGTAGTAGAATTTTCACGGCCCGTTCTTCTATGGTTGTTGCTAAGCGACTACATGGAAATGGCTTTACCGTAGATAGACAATAAAAACAAAAGGTGCTATCATCGATTATCTGTAATTCTCGGGGGTATTCTAGGAAATATAAATATTACTAAAATCACTTCCAGGCTTATATATTCAAATTCTGAAAATTTTAAAGCAAATCTCTTCAAGCGTTTCGATGAGAAACAAAAACGCCGAGACAAGCTGAATTCATAAAATTATACATACATATATATATATATATATATATATATATATATATATATATATATATATATATATATATATATATATATATATATATATAAGTATATATATATACTTATATATGCACATATATACGAGGACGTGCAATAAGTAATGCCGCTGACCCACTTTCCACAGTAGTAGAGCAACGAAACTTCCCAGTTATTATTCTTTCTCTTCATAGGACCCATCCATAGTTATGCATTTATTCCATCGTTTTATGCAGCTCTGAAGACCGTTTTTGTAGAACATCCCAGCTTGGTCCTCCAATACGACAGGACTTCAGAAATCCTTTCAAAAACAACTTCATGGCTGGGAAGAGGTTAAAGTCAGAGGGTGCAAGGTCAGGAGAGAAGGGAGGATGAGGAATGATTTCACAACCATACACCCGTGCTTCTGATCTGGCGACATGCGAGTTGTGGACCGGAGCGTTGTCCTGCAGGAGGAAAGTACCTATGCTGATCTTGCTCCGCCTCTTGATTTTGATACCTTCCCGTAATTTCCTCAAAAATTAAGCATAATAGGCTCCTGTAATTTTGATACACTTTCCCAGGAAATCTGTCATAACTACTCCGTCCTGGACCCAGAAGACTGTGAGCATAACCTTGCCAGCGGAAAGCTGCACCCATGCCTTCTTTGGAGGTGGTTAATCCAAGTGCTTCCACAGCATTGGCTAGGCTTTGGTATAGATCATAATTATAGGTCCAGGTTTCATCCTGTGTAATCCGTTTTTGAAAAAACTTGACTAACCTTCTTGGCATTTCACCAAATTCATCCTCGAGCGCTCGACGGGTTCTCACTTCTGGAATAGTCTGAGCAACCTGGGAATCCATCTGGCAGACACCTTATGTATATGCAAATAGTCATGAATGTTAGTTTCCACAAACCCTTTTCTAATCTTGACGTCCTACGCTATTTGGCGAATTGTAATGCGCCGATCTTCCAAAATGGCAGCCTAAACTTGACGGACAGACGCCTCATCAATGTCAGAAAGAGGGCGACCAGGTCTTGGAGCTGTTTCCACATACTTCTGGCTATGTTTGAATTCACAATGCCAGCGTTTTACAAGGTCATATGATAGGGCATTATCACCATCAGTTTCTTTCATTTCATCAAAAGTCCCCCGTGGTGTGCGTCCTTACAAATACAAAACCCGGATCATTGCTCGACATTCAACAGGCTTCATTTCACACCTGGCTCAGGTCAAACACATGTAAAATAGAAACCACAATTGGTTCAGAGCTACAATTTGCCACTTCACCCATAGAGTTATAAATCATTGCACATGCACGATTTCAGCCAGAACAGACAACTGTAAGTGGGAAGGAGCCTTACTTATTGCACGCCCTTCGTATACACGTATGTATGTAATATATATATATATATATATATATATATATAGAGAGAGAGAGAGAGAGATAGAGAGATAGATAGATATACATGACTCACAAAACATGGGGAATAGGTATATGTTCATGAAAAATTGACACTATATTTAGGAATCTTAATTACATCCGATTATTCAACATCTGAACGAGTTCTTCCACGAATTTCTGGTATAAATATCATAATTTGTGCACTTATTAATATAAAATTTCTACACATGCCTATATATATATATATATATATGTATATATATATATATATTTATATATATATATATATATATATATATATATATATATATATATATATATAAGAACGCAATGTATAATAGAGGAAGCGAGCAGGACAAAAGGCAAAGAGAACGTGTGTAAGGTGAATCTTTGTAGGGAGTGGGGGTGTTATGTCTAAATTAATTCACCGTAACTCCAAAGGAATACTTGGTCACAAAAATGTATCGAAAGGAAAAAGAAAAAGAACACCGTTGAAAGAAGTGGAAAGTTGTAGTGTGGATAGCGTTCATTCCTGGCATTCCTGTTCGGGAAAAAAAAATATATATACTATCATTTTTGCATCTGTATGAAACAGTATGTATGTATTTTAAGTATATTTTTCAAGAGAGGGCAATACGTTAATAGAGCATGGTAGAATATTTTTAAATTATATGTTGCACAAGCTACAATTTATATACCGTGTTTAATCCCTGCGATGATTCGTCAGACTGTTACATATAATCAGTGTTGTTATGTGCCATTATATGTTCCCCTGGTACAATTTAGAATAAATCTTATGTGTACATACATTCTTTTTCATACGGGCATTTGAATAAACATAAGTGTTTTAAAGTTATAGATTACTAATCTCTCATGCAAACATGGGATTCACGAGTCTCTTATGTTTATACATGTGCTGATCTATAGTAATTTTTTCTATGATCGGCCTCTTTTCTTTTAGCCCCCTGTAGTGGTTCAATAATACTGTTTTAATTAGGCGTTTTTATTTTATTTTAAGTTGCATCTTTTTTTTTATACAGTGATCACCACTTATCAAGGCCCCGAACCCACTCAGAGATAAGGGTTATTGCAAGTACATTACGTTAATGTGGAGATTTGATGAACTTTTTATTTAAGGAAGCGGTTCATTAGAAATTTGTTAACATTGGACTTGGAGACACCCAAGTTGTAGTCCGGTGGGAAGCAGGCAGACGGAACAGAGTTCCACAGGCGTGCAGTTCTAAGAAAGAAGCTTTTTTTCATGGAATCCGAGTTTTGATTTAGGCACAGATATAGAGGACAATTTTTACAGTGGATTCAGCTAGACGGGTGTTTTTCGTGAAAGATTGGCGAGGGGGGACCAGAGATTGGAGTTCAGACAAGCACCTGTCATGGAAATAACGATAAAATAAGGATAGGCTCGCAACGTCTCTTCTGTGGGAGAGAGGTTGCAGGGTAGAGAAAAGGACACACCCACTAAGCCACGAAGTCTATTTTGTACTCTGTCAAGGCAGGATAGGCTGTTTTTAGCAGCTCTTGCCCAGATATGGCAGCAGTATTCCATCTTTGGGCGTACTTGTCGTTTATATAGATAGAGAATTGCATCAGTAGTGAGATATGTTCTGGAGCGGTAGAAGGATCCCACCATCTTTCCAGCGACCTTGGCACCAGACTTGATGTACGTGTTCCCTTTCAGATCAGGAGTAAAGGTCAAACCCAGAAGCTTGTCAAATCACGGGGCCTCACCCAGACGAGAGCCATCCATCACAATTGATGCCAGATGGGTATCAGAGCGTTGATGATGTAAGGATAGGAGTTTGGTTTTGGATGCATTAAAGGTAACCAGCCACATCTTCCCCTACTGAACGTAATCTTTGGACGTAATATCTTCATTTAATACTCAAGGATGGTATTCTTACGTAATATTGTTATTTAGGTATATTCGCTAAATATTTGGCAATAAACTATACTTTTGCTAAGTGATGTTTGAACAGAATATCTGCGTTCTACAGTTTCAATTTTTTTGCTCATTGCTATTGTTTTTATTTATATTACTATTTGCGTTATTACTATTCTTCTTTTTCGTGTTAGTTTGTTGTTGTTATATGATCAGATTTTTTAAAAATGTTTTTCTGGTTTTATTAATTCCTATTTTTCATATTATTTAATATGTATTATTATGTGCTCTAATAATCCTTTATAATCATCATTGTAACCATTAGTCAGGTAAAGATTGTGTTATTAGATACATGACGTAAGGAGCTGAGTTACGCAGAAGTGATTTTCAACAAGATTTGTTTGTGATTTTCGTTTTTGTTATTTTGTTAAAAAGAGCCTATAGCAAATGGTATTTTCTATTTGGAGCAGATGCATCGATTGGTGAACTTTTTAATTGCATTGGGTTTCGACATTAAGGCATTGACTATTTATAGAGTTATATATTACGTGTTGCTCTGATTTTCGTGGCAAATTTCCATCAGTATAAAGTTTTCTAACACGATAGAATTACGAATTTTTGCATGAAAGATGGGGGATGTTTCGACTAGAAGTTTTCCATATAAGATTAGCCTTAGCTGTATATGTATAAAGACGCTAGAATGGGTGCCCGGTGTTGTCCGGATATTTGGAGGTGTATGGTGAGCAAAGAAAAAGCGGTCAATTTTTTTTTAATTTGGCCCGTATTTTTACTCTTTAAAATTGATTGTTTTGGGCTCAAAACGATTTATTTAGTAAGATCTATGTTTAAGGAAGCTATATCTAAAATTGTTAGTGTTTAGACCCAAAATTATCGTAGGAGTTTGGTAGAGTTCTCAAAGGTCAAATCGTTTAACATTGACCCCTTAATTGCATAATTTCTGGCCGAATACCGATCGCATCGATTTTCCCAAATCTCATTACCCTGTATATAAAATTTCGAGTCTGTAGACTTAACATTAGCAGAGTTATTGCGTACGGAAATGTTCACACCCAGACACACAGACAGATACACAGACACGTTCACTTTTATAGATATATAGATTTGCTATGCTAAGCTTGAGACAACGCTTGCATTAATCAAACAGCAGGTGTGCGATAGCAAATCTATATATACACACACACACAATTAATAAATAATAACAACAGTAACAACAATGGTAACCATAATTGTAATATAAATAAATTCATAAACTGATACAAAAATATAAAATAAAATGTACCCATAAAAAAATTCAATAATAAAATATGGTTAGTATAAAACACAAAATAAGAAAAAGACACAATCCAACCCCCCCAAAAATAAGGGGACGTGTTAAATAGAGGCATATTTACTTTTGCTTGTTAAATGTGCACATATTGGTTTTAATGATTAAACGTATGAATAAAGATATACCTGATTGGCTTACTAGCGAACCAAGTAATTTTGGAATGTATAAACATATAGCAAAATCGATTGCATGCAATAGCATTACTAAGCCCTTCGGGAATGAAACACGGAAAGTACTATGTAGCTTCATTTAAATATATATATATATATATATATATATATATATTATTATTTTATTATTTTATTATTTTTATTTTACTTATTTACTGTATTTTATTTTATCATTATCTATTTTTAGACTCCATTTTATCACCTCCTATTCTTATTTTTAGACACCATCTTTAAAGTTACTACGCTATTTTATCCCAATTCAATTATTGCTAATTAAAAAAACAAAGTCGTTCGTAATTTCGTGTCATTTTATTTACTTAATCTATCACCGCTATTTTCCAAGCACAATTTTTTTTTAATCTCTACGATATTTAAACTTTTAGACGTAATCCACTACACTAGTTTACTCTAATTTATTCTTTCTCTCATAAGATGTATATATATATATATATATATATATATATATATATATATATATATATATATGACATCTAATAGACATAAGGAAACCACGTTGGTCTCCCCCATCATTATATATAGCCCCAATACTCCGACTCTCTCGTCAATGAACATCCCTCTTGAAGAAGCCCGCATAAATCGGGCGAAACGTTGAGTATCCAGGTCCTTCTACCTCCATTTTATTTCATATATATATATATATATATATATATATATATATATATATTCTGCACCGAAGTTTTTTTCTATTTTTCCAATCTGACATTAGCCCTTCAGGCTTATGGTATTTCATAAAACGATTCGTGTTCATTTTCGTGTTAATCAGAGCAGAAATATACAAACGTAAATAACCTGCAGCAGGAGACAGAGAACACGATGCTAAACAAAATAATTGAAGTATCGCTAATCCACGAATCGAAATAGATGTAAATTGATCCAAGCGTTTATTTTAAGTCATGTCGTATTCACATTAGTGAAATACAACGATTAAACAATGATATTGTATGAGGAATAGTAACATCAATTAATAATATTGTAGTTCTTTAAAATTAAATAAAAAATGTAAAACATGCGTAGTCTCTGTAAGTGGACAGTGAGCCAGGCATAAGAAAAATTATTAAGTTCATCCCCCCCCTATTTAGCATCAAATGTCTCCAGGAGAAATCAAATCCTGGTGAAAATTTACACACGGTGCAGATTTAGGCCTTTACATATGCAAATTTGATTTCTGAACCATGCAAAAAAAAAAAAAAAAAGGAAATGACTATGCCCATCATTTGCACCCCCCATCCCCATTTAGCACCAAAAGACCCCAATAACTTTACATATGTAAATTTGAGTTCAGCAGCGTAAAAAAAAACTGCTAAATAGACATACACATAAAATTTTGGAGAACTGTGGAGAATTTGGGATCAATATTGTAAAAATTGAGTGCTTTCATTAGTCCTAAAAGATCCCTTGGATCACAGCCAAGAGTTATCGCTAAGTATAGCCAAACAAAATTATATAGAAGGCAGTTACTTACAACTTTTCAGAAAGTTTATGAAAATCCAAGCTATCATTTTTTTTTAATACGTACAAAAGTGCCAATTTTATCCATTTTAACCCAAAAGGCACCCATAGGGGTGCAACTGGAATTTTCCAGAAAAATCTGTTCTGATGAATTTTTACTCACATCATGTTTAATGTTTGCGCATTTTTTTTTTTGGATCCCAAGGCGTAGTTATTGAGAAAAGTGCGGACAGACGAATGAACGAACGGACGAGGGTGAATTTACAGGTTCAACCTCATTTTGTCGGCTGACCAATAATATATTTCTCCACTCGCTCACTTTCTAGCATGTTTCAGTTTTCTAGAAATGTTAAACTAATACAGCTCAACTCTACAGTAAATCCTTTTTATTAAATGCGATGAATTGGATGGGATGGAATATACGTTGGACCGCAGTGTAATTCAATCAAAGTTCTAAATATAATTAAAAATGTAAAGGGTTATTTTGGATTAAATTTCAATTTACAACCTAGCTACCACGATCAGGATCGGAATAATATATATTTGTTTGATTAATTTTCCTATAAACTTTATATAGACGCTGTGATAATTTTGTAGTATATTAATTCAATTCTTATTTGAATGTAACTTATAATTCGACCTGTGTTGGTCTAAAAGGACAGGTGTTCTGCATTTACAAAATCACAACTATAGTTTCTTTGCTTTTTTTCTGCCCTAAACGAGCCATTTACTAACTTGAAAGCAAAGGGGGCATATTTAAGATCCTACCTTAGAAGAGAGTGTATAAGTAGATGTAGAAAATTAAATTTAATATTGTGCAGGATAGTACAGTCACGGGGGTAGGTACTGGAAATTAATTTCAAAATCAAGCACCACTAGGGCAGAATATGTTAGATTAATATATATGTGTATGTTATTCTTGAGCAACGTTTTAATTAGAATATGTGTTTTTGTAACATAAGATTGACACTAGTTATAAATATTACTGCTAGGTGAAGCTGTATTTTTTTTTCTAGATTGGCATAATATTATTTAGATAACGTTTTATAAAAAGAACAAGTTTGTTACGATTCACTGCATATGAACCCATGAAAAATAAGTATCTTATTAATAAATAATTCATGTTTGAAATAAATATTTTTATTGATTATTGTTATAATTTTATTAATATTATTTTTGCTATTATTGTTATTTCTGTTGCTATTATTTTTATGATAACTATTGTTATTATGGTTATAACTAGCATTGTTGATATTATTACGGTTATTATTATTATCATTACATTTATATTTATTGCTAATATTGTTATGAATATTAAATTACTTTTATAAATTATACTTATTATAATTATTTTGTCATTATTTTAAGTAGAAATTATATATGATTTATACATGTGGTTTCTGTTTTTGCTTGCGAAATTTGTTGATGCGCCCATATTGCTTTTTAAGGAAATACGATTTCGTATCATTGCTAAAGCTTTATTATAGATATTCACTAAAAAGACTATAAACCAAGGAAATATGGTAATCACAGGGTAACATATACATGACAAAATTTCAGAAAGCATACTCGATCATACACCTTATACTTTTATATTATATATAGTATATATTTATATTTATATATATATATATATATATATATATACTGATATATATAAGTACTGAAATGCATTACGTTATACATTTTAGCAACTAAGTTTATCTTTTTCTGTCTCTCTCAACACACATATGTATATGTATATATATATATATATATATATATATATATATATATGTATATATATGTATCTTATATGTATATATATATTATATATAATATATAATATATATATATTGTATATACATTATATATATGATATATATATGTATATTATATATATATTATATAGATATGATATATATATATATATGTATATTATATATATGGTATATATATATTATATATATATATTATATATCATACATAAGTATTATATATATAATATATATTATATATATATATATATAATATATATATTATATATATATATATATATATATATATATATATATATATATATATATATATATATATATATTCCCAACTCTCATTTAGGTAAAAATTCACTTTCGTAAATAATTGAATTCATTCAAAACATATCGTTAAAACCAAACAAAAAAAACATCTAAGTAAATCGCGATATATCCAGACAGTCGCCGAGAGGGTCCAGGGGTAAGGGTTAAGCCTCATAACCGTTGGGTCCCGATTACGAATCTCGCTAGATACAGCCACTCTGGTGAGTCGTAGACGACGAAACACGTGTCAGTGGATAATTACATTTAAATATATATATACACAGTGATGATCATATTTATTGGCACGGTAAAATAAAATTAAATTTTGTCTAATAAATTCTAAAAAAGGGATTAAATTAAAGAAAATAACAAAGTATATTATGTATTTTTAACTGACCTTTCCGATGCAGCAATCGGATTTTAGAAAAAAATAAATAACAAAGGAACAACAAACATAATTGCAAAAAAAACATTGTTCAAAATTATTGGCACGGCTTTGTTTTTCTTTTAGTATCAGTATAATATCAATCAATTTCCGGTTTACGTGCTTTCTGAACTTTTTTATAGCCATATTATGCTTGTTTAACGCTAATTCAGTGAATAATTTTTTTCAGATAATTTTTAGATAGCGATTTATTTAAACTATTATAAGTGACTAAATTATAATTTTCAATCGCCATGGTTAAAACTAAGGAACACAGCGAAGACGTCAGGAAGCTTGTTGTAGCATGCCATACCAATGCGGAGGGCTATGATAAGATTTCTAAGAAGCTAAACCTTCCCAAATCCACTGTTAGAGCCATAATAAACAAGTTAAAATCGCAAGGCCACGTTATGAGTTTAGAGGATAGAGGGAGAAAAAGGATTCTTTCCCCAAGAGATGAACGGAAAATTGTTCGACAAGTAAAACAAAACCCAAGGATCTCTGTTGGGGAGATTGTTGATGAACAGAGCACCTCTGGAGTGAATGTATCTCGATATACAGTTGGTAGAGTTTTGAAGAGAGCTGGTTTAAAAGCATGTCGTCCGAGAAAGACTCCCTTATTGAAGCCTATGCACCTGAAAGCAAGACTAGCCTTTGCAAAACGTCATATTGATAAAGATGTTGCATTCTGAAAACGTGTTCTATGGACTGACGAAACGAAAATAGAGTTATTTGGCCATAATAAAGTGTCTTATATTTACAGAAAATCTGGCGAAGCTTTCCTGCCTAAGAACACCATACCCACAGTGAAGCACGGTGGAGGCAGTTTGATGTTTTGGGGATCCTTTGCTGCCTCTGGACCAGGGCGACTTGTTAAGGTCACAGGTAGCATAAAAAAGGAAGATTATGTTAAAATATTGGATGAAAACCTGAAAGACTCTGCTAAAGAGCTCTCACTTTGTCGTCGTTGGTGGTTCATGCAAGATAATGACCCAAAGCATTCGGCTAAACTGACTAAGAAATGGCTTGAGGACAATCATATTAATGTTTTGGAGTGGCCATCACAAAGCCCAGACCTTAATCCAATTAAACATTTATGGAGAACATTAAAATTGAGGGTAATGCAAAGGAAGCCTAAGAATCTTATTCAATTGGAGGATTATTATCAGGAAGAGTGGGCTAAAAGTACTACGGAAGAGTGCAACAACTTGGTTGTAAACTATGAAAAGCGACTGAGGAAGGTAATCAAGGCCAAAGGCTATACAATTGATTATTAAATAAATCGTGCCAATAATTTTGAACAAGGGTTTTTTGCAATTATGTTTGTTGTTCCTTTGTTATTTATTTTTTCTAAAATCCGATTGCTGCATCGGAAAGACCAGTTAAAAATACATAATATACTTTGTTATTTTCTTTAATTTAATCCCTTTTTTTAGAATTTATTAGACAAAATTTAACTTTTATTTTACCGTGCCAATAAATATGATCATCACTGTGTATATATATATATATATATATATATATATATATATATATATATATATATATATATATACATATATACCTCTCCCCATGTGGGTGTACCAAATTGGTTAAAAGGGAAAAATTATTCCCAATCGCATTTAGGTAAAAATGCACTTTCGTAAATAATTGAATTCACAAAACACAAAAAAAACAAAAGTAAATCGCGATAAATCCAGACAGTTGGCGAGATGGTCCAGGGGTAAAGGTTTAGGCTCATTACCGTTGGGTCCCGATTTCGAATCTTGCTAGACACAGCCACTCTGATGAGTCGTAGACGACGAAACACGTGTCAGTGGATAATCAAATTTTAAAAATAATATATATATATATATATATATATATATATATATATATATATATATATATATATATATATATATACCGCTCCCCATGTGGGGCTACCAAATTGGGTAAGAGGGAAAATTATTCCCATCTCGCATTTAGGTAAAAATGCATTTTCGTAAATAATTGAATTCATTCAAAACATATCGCTAAAACCAAAACAACATAAATATATATATATATATATATATATATATATATATATAAATATATATATATATAGATGCCTTGAATTGGTTCTAAACCGTAAATATAATGTTTAAAACATTACTTATTATCTAACTTCAACTAGACAAATTAAATGTGGGATAAGCTGAATTCATAACTTTAGTTTCATGAATGAATAATGTTTTTTTTAATATATTATACATTTTAATCGAGTGCGATTGTATTATGCAAGTTATGAACTCATTACGCTGGATATAATCGAACGAATCGCTAAAAAGGACCTGTATGACTGCGCGATACAGAAATCACTGTGTACGTAGAAACAATAAGAACAAAATATAGTCAACATATTATTGGAAGATTGACAATGCTTCAGAAGTAAGAGTTGAGCAAGGAAAGCTGTTCATTTCAGATAAGTATAAAAGAGAAATAATGGAAAAGAAATATAAGGCGTGGGATGAGATAAGAAAGACTGCAAAGATAAAGATAAAATATAATCAACGTTCGAAATATGCAAAGAATATACTGAATATAAGACAAATACTGCGTTTTGCGAGAGTAAGAAGCAGGCAAACGTGAAACAAAATACTATACAATAATAGAAAGGCAATATGAGAAATCTATATAAAAGAGCAGACGGGAACTAAGACACAAGAAAGAAAGGAAAGCCACCGTAACAAAGCCTGATAACACATTTTTACACGGAAATAGAAACAGCATTTTGAAGTTACGTCAACTTGATATGGTTAGGAATAAAACAGAATGATGCAAATGATTGCGTATTATCTAGAGGTGATTGCATTGAAGGAAAAACTGCTCATAAGACTGAAAACGACTTGTGCATAGTTTTATAATTTTAATTTATATATATATATATATATATATATATATATATATATATATATATATATATATATATATACAACCATACACCCACATATTTAATGCGTGTTCATGGGTGTGAGACGAAATCAATAAATTGATGGATCATATGTTTGCCAAGCGTTAAAGGGGGTTATTTACGAAAATTTACGAATTACATATTCGAAAGGGGATTATTTGTTTATTTACATGAATCGATATTTAGTATCTCTAAAAAATTTACACATCCATTTAAAACTGTCAGCTTCACAGAGAATGCAAACAGGGGAAGCGTTTAAAGCCGTAAACATCGCTTCCAAATTCATCGAACAATTTACATAAGAAGAGTCGTAAAGAATTTCGAAATGGCGGTCAGTAATTTTTCTTAAAAATCATAAAATGTATTTCCGTGTATTTACACGGAAATACATTTTATGATATAACATTATATAGATAGTTATTAGAGGGGGACGCCCAACATTAGGAAAGCTTTTTTTTGGGGAATGAGTAAAAAGCGCTCTTTTCTTCCGGTTAACTACGTGAATTTCCTTTCGTATTTTCATTGTAAAATGAATGTGTTCCTAAAACAATATTTCTTTCATGATAGTATAGGTAGATAAACAGCTAATCAAATAATTTGGGAAATGTTTATATACATATATATGTATATATATATATATATACATATATATATACACACACATATATATTTATATATATATATATATATATATATATATATATATATATATATATATATAATAAGCTCTATTTCCTATTTGGTGTTATCGAGCATTTACATCTGAGTGAGGTAATTTTATAAATATTAATTCTTTAATATTTATAATATACTTTAATTTTACCATCATGGATCATTTTGGTAAATTTAATTGTAATTTTTATTTTATGTGTGTATATATATATATATATATATATATATATATATATATATATATATATATATATATGTATATATATATATATATATATATATATACCTATATATGTATATATACATATATATGCATATATATATGCATATATACATATATATATGTATATATACATATATATACATGTATATATATATATGTATATATATGTATATATGTATATGTATATATACATGTATGAATATATATATATATATATTTATATGTATATATATATATATATATATATATATATATTTCAACTTGACTTCTTACTTATATCTCACACATCAACATTCTTATCTCCCCTATAGATAGACTTATGATTATCTGTGTCGCCTAATGAAAGAAACTGTGACTATTTTGAGTTAAATGATCTTTCATTTTCGATATTGGTTATCTGTATCATATTATTTCGATAGTATTGTATAGTGCATAATTATTAGAATGTACAGAATAGTTTACTAGATCCACTATTCCTTCCGTAAACATATTTTACTCAATAATAAAAGTTATTTTTTAGCACGATCCATAAATAAAGAAGTATTTTTAAAGATTCGAAGGTTATAGAGATACGTTTGGTGTTGTTATAGTCATTGTTTTTGTTAATGTTTATATATCTGCGAAGAAATCAACGTTGCGTTTATAAGTAGCTTTACACAATTCACAAGGTGTTATGATATTAAATACACCTATTTATGTGAGCATATGTCGAGAGATAATTATATGCTGACTTTTATGAAACTACAAATTAATGTGTGTCGATTGTATGTACTTGTGTATGTAATAAAAATGTTGTCATTTTATTTCGTACGGATGTACTTTAGTATACAAAACTATTTTAAAAGGGATGCTTATACCGCAGTATACAGAAGTTCACTGCTAAATTTTACTGCATAAGTATATTTCATATTGTACTTACTTTTTTTTATTTTTACTATGGAAAATTACCTTTTTATGCCTACACGCGAAGTGAAACATTATTATTGTTATTTTTTTTAAATAATATATAGCAATTTTTTATACAGAATATTTTAATGTACGAAGAAAACATCCAGCTTTTCAGGTGATGTTGGGTTGACTCATTTAACCATTATTCATTCGGCCGATTATTACGTCGCAAGGCTTATCGTAAGTTGTTCAGATTTCCTGACATTTTAATTACATTAAAATATTAAATCGTTATTATTTTCGACACGCAAATACCTGCGAAAAATCGATCAATGATCGGGCAAGTAGATTACGCGCCCGTTCACTGTCTGAGAAATTGAGTTATTTGATGGACGACTATGAAAAAAGGATGAAAAACATGCCATAGGAAGGATGAGTAAAATGAACATAAAATTAAAAAAACAGATAGAGTTTTTTAGAAGCAAGTAAAATTAGTGATGGAACATAGGTCAACTCGATATAAATTTCGGGAAAATACTCCTTATGGAAGAAGAAACAGAGGCGATGCATTTACAAGACAAATCTACAGCAGATAATCTTTATGCGTTTATTCTGCGATTATATCTTAGTGAATTATATATATATATATATATATATATATACATATACACATATATATATATATATATATATATATATATATATATATATATATATATATATATATATATATATATATATATATATATATACTAGACTACCCGAGACCCGTTAGGTCAGTATGTTATATTAGATATGGAATTCACGTATGAGCATGACACTTGTGATGTAAAGAAAATGTTTTTTTTTTGTTTTTACATAACATAAACATTTCTATGAAAGTATATTAAAATGAACAAAGAATATAGATAGATTTCTATGAGTCGTTCTGTTTATTATAATTGATTATTTTTGAAAAAAAATATAGTTACTGAATTATAAGTGGTTGGCCATACTTATAGGTCAATGTGCATTGAATAGATACCATAATACTTAGTTAAGTTATATTCAAATGTTGATATATTAGCTTATTTACACCGTTGATCTCTGTATTACGTTTAAGTTAT
This sequence comes from Euprymna scolopes, assembly GCF_053919585.1. Taxonomy (NCBI): domain Eukaryota; kingdom Metazoa; phylum Mollusca; class Cephalopoda; order Sepiida; family Sepiolidae; genus Euprymna; species Euprymna scolopes. The sequence continues at coordinate 55,120,549 of NC_136486.1, forward strand.
TTTAAATCCCACCCTTCCCATGTTAAATAATAATTTCGGAATAATAACGTAAATATGTCAGGGTCACAATTGTAGTTTTTTGTGTGTTTATTTTAAACCCCTCTCTTCCCATGTTAAATAATAATTTCAAAATAATAGCGTTAATATTTCAGCGTCCTAATTGTCTTTTGTTTTTTTTTTTTGCGTTTAAATTATCCAAATAAACAATCGTTAATACCGTCTGCTTTTTTTTACATCGTTTATTTCTGTATTAAGTTTAAGTTATTTTTAACCTTACTCTTGCCATGTTAAATAATAATTTCGAAATAATAAATAATTATTTCAGTCCGCAGGTCATGCGCGCATATGCAAACGGATGTCATAGACCGGGAAGTTGGTTACATACATCTTACAAGTCATTTGAGTTTATAATTTTATATATATATATATATATATATATATATATATATATATATATATATATATATATATATATATATATACATATATATATACATATATATATATACATATATATTAGAATTATATATATGTATGTATATACGTATAATAATCATATATATATATATATGATTATTGCAACGTCTCTTGTCACACGAGTGCCACTCCCTCAGACATTTAAAATCTATGAGCCCAAATGCCTGAGGGAGTATCTATACAAATATGATGTTACAGAGTCTTAGCTTTGTACGACATCTTAGTCTCTCTCTCGGTTCAAAATGTTGAGATCCAGCAACAAGCAAGAGCAAGATAGCCAGCAACAAATTAAACTGTAGACGAGCCTAATGCGGGTAATGGTGTTCCGCTTAATGTTTTTTTTTTAATCAGAGATTTGCTTCACCTAGAAAGGTTGCCTTCACCACGGTTTTTGTGTGTGTGTGTGTGCGTATTGGGTTGGAAAGGGTTCCCGTAAACCGTATATATATATATATATATATATATATATATATATATATATATATATATATATATATATATATATATATATATATATATATATATATATATATACGGCCATGTGTAGCAAAATAACATCCTTCAACAGCTGAACTAATTTGTTTGGTGAATTTTTCACTTACTTTCCCCAACAACAGCAATCGAATATAAACCGGAAATTTATCCACCATATTGGGTTTTGTTCGTAAAAAATCTTTTTTTTTTAATAGTGGTTTCAATTACGTCTAAAGGCACCCATTATTGGACAAATCATCTGTAATTGTACTTTATTCCTCATCCGATTTTTCTGGCGAGCAGATCATTAGGGCACGATGTGTTAATGTCCAAATTAAATTATATTTGCGCTTGTTAGGGCAGAATGAAACCCAGCGTGTATACATCCCAGTGAATATTGCTTTGCGATACATCGATGTAAGGTAATGAGATGGAGTTTTCGTAACCAACACAACGAAAAACGCCAGGGCGGAATTATCTTCACTTTCATACGTATACTTTAACATCGGATGTATAATGTTTAGTAACGAGAAAAATTCGCTTGCCTCCGAATTACTATCAAATATGCAAAACGTGTCGTCTACATATCTAAAAGTGACCAATGGTGTTATGGACATTCATTTTTTCTCATGGAATCCTACAAAAATGTTGGCCAATTTAGGTTCCAACGCAGAGCCCATCGACACACCATCAATTTGCCTGTAAATTACATCATTAAAGGTAAAATCAACGGATGTAACGACAAATTTAATTAGTTCAAAAAATACGTTTTCAGGAACGGAATGGTGTTGAACATTTGCTGCGATATAAAAGCTCATCACAAATATCTATCGTTTCTAAAACTGGGACGCAAGTAAATACATTGCTGATATCATACAAACACATGAATTTATTTGTACTCATTTTTTTTTGCATGTAGTCAGCTAAAGTAAATGAATCTTTCAGACAATATTTACTATAATAATTTGATACTAGCTGAAGAATATTGAAGACCTATTTTGCAACTTTCTTTTGTGAGGACCGTCCCATAGAGAGAATGGGTCTTAAGGGGATATCCGCTTTGTGTGTTTTACGTAGCCATATAATCTTGGACGGATAGAGCCAGAGATTCTAATCACCCTAGCTACCTCATAAGAAAGTAAACCACTTTTTACCCATTTAACTTAATTTTTCTGGAATTTAGATTCCAGAGTACTCGTGGAATCATGGGTGTCAACGTGGCCAAATTTAACATATTTGTCACTATCGCTTAATATAATTGACATTTTGTTGACGTATTCCTCATTATTCATTATGACTACCCCAGATACTTTATCGGGTCTAGTTATCACGAGGGATCTATTTTTACGTAGAGTTTTAACGACGTGAAGGTGTTCATTACGCCATTTAAACTATGAATGTGATACTGGTGTACTAGCGTAACTGTGGGAAAGTTTGTTTAAACTTGCTTTTAAGTCCCTTAATTTATTCACAGAAATCGGTTTAAGTTTAGCTATCTGAGATCCTAAAACTTCAAACTCAGAGAAAATTTCTTCTCATTTTGTATTATTTGGTGGAATGAAAAATTCCAACCCATGATCGAGTACGAGAAGTTCAACTGGAGATGGCTTCCAAGAAAATAGATTTAACACGTTACCACCTAGATTTGCATTGGTAAAGCAACCATATTTCTTCTTTATTAGATATTCTAATTTATTATCAAATTGAAGTTGTAATTTTTTACAGCCTCGTTTTTTGATAATAATACGATACCGTAGGAAACAAACTTTATCGTAAAAGATAATATTTCCAATATTTCCATCCATAAATTCGTACATCTACTGCAGATTAAATGCTAATTCATCCGAATGATTGGCTTTTTCAATCGTATCCCCAGGATGTAATATTGCCTGTTTTATCTTAGATAAAATAAACAAGGGACATACATCATTATTTACGCAAGAACGTAATAATGTTTTTTTGTTATTGCGTTGATCTTATTTTACTTTGAATTAAAATGATGTTGTTTATTTTTTAATTAAACTTGGGGTGTACCGTGTCTTCAAATATTTCATGATTTTCTTGGGGGTACAAAACTTTATTAAGGCAATCATGAAGGGGAGACGTATTTCTTCGGAATTAATTTTATATTAACAAAAAAAATTAAGGAGAAAAGGAAAAGGAAAAGTGATAACGACTAAAAAATAAAAGTAGGGAAATAGAAAAAAACAAAACGAGTCAATTGACATGTTTCGCCCTCACTCATCAAAATTGGAATCGAGGGATTTATTTTTTAGTAATTTTTTCCCTTAATGATAAACTATAAACAAGAGAAGGGAGCAAGAGCAATCGTATTGGGATGAATTTTAGAGGCTGATCACGCTCAACACCAACAATCAGTCCTTTTGCTTACAAAGGGAAGGCTTCTTAAAGCGAACGTGAACAGTCTCTAAGACTTTTAGATGATATACGTAGTGAGCTCGACTCAATACGGAGAAAGAGTCCATGTGGCACAATCCCGGTATTTAATAAAGTGTTCCGTTATAGCGGCTCAATATGTATTGTTTACAGCATATATATATATATATATATATATATATATATATATATATATATATATATATATATATATATCCTGACATATTTATATCCACAGACAATATAAAAACGATATACACCGAAGATTAGAATTTCCTGAAGTTCTATCCATTATCTTAATAGCAATATCATTACTATAACATATAAATTAAAAGCACTTTAAAACGTTTTGAATTTGCTCTTATAATGCATGTGATATTTAACCCGATCTGTAAGTGTTTATTAGCACAATATTAATGACGTAAACGTACAAATTAAAATAACCTATTAAAAATAGATATGACGTACAATAAGTATCTTTAAAAATCCAAAAATAGTTTTAAAATATTATGTGTAGACGTAACAATATGTGGGGTTTTCCAAGACGCGTATGTTTTGGAATTTTAGTCTTTAATTATGTGTGGAATAAAAATGATAAACTACAGAAATACAAAATATGCAAAAAAAAAAAAAAAAAAAAACGAAATTACTTAAAATCGGTTTAATTAAAAAATATATATTTGCTTTGCTTCCAACAGATTGAGCTTTGAAACATGTTTAAATATATCGATTTATGAAGACTTAGGTAAAGGAAAAGTATAGGGAAGTCATCAGCTCCAATCACCTGAAATATATGTTTCATTAATCAATTCATAATAACGCGACACAGAACTCATTACGATGGTATCTCTTTTAATGTGATTTAATAGCTGATTTGTGGTAGTCAACGGAAATAATTGCTTAATTCTCTTTCTCTGTAACATGCAAAACATTGATATGATTTTATCTGACACTATCTGTACTGTGTTTTATTTGTTTCAACAGGATTTAGCACAGTCTTGGCCATAAAAAATTGTCTGGAAAGCCTCATCGGCATCCTTTGTCCGAGGTACGTAAAGCATGGGTGGCAAATTTGTTTATTCCCTCCAAATGAACGGAGACAAAACCTTGGCAGATGACCATCTTACAAAACAAAGGAATTCATGAATTAGACATGAAAATTGCATAAGAAATATCAAAATTTACAATCTTATTCCGACAACAGCTCTCTTACTGCTATATTGTCGTCAAGTCAAATGTCCCTGTACAAAAAAAGCTTGTCCAAGTTTGTATTTGTATTTGAACGCATTAACATGCTACACAAAAACATGATATATTTATCTCATCGGTATTTTCTTGAACTATATATGCATTTTCCTGCTCATGTTTCTTGGCAGAGTTATCCTTATATCTGATTGTGTAATTTATCTTACAGAACGAATATTTCTCGATAAAGTAAGTTCTTTTTAAATACGAGACATGACAAAAAGTATCGAATAGTCCGCAATAATAATGTATGATAAGCTATTTAAAATAAGGAATTAAAAAAACTATCATAGATCAAGAAAATGATATACGAAAAATGCATAAAAGTCTGAAAAATATAGTCACTAATGAATAGAAACGTGGCCACTATGTGGAAAATCAAAAATGAAAACCTTAAGTTAACAAGAAAAGCAAAAGTAAAGACAATATCTTCGAAATGATAACGTAATAAAACGTCTCCAAAGATATAGCGAGGCGTAAAAAAAACAGCTTGACGTAAAGTGACATTAATTGCATAAGACGAGGATACCATCTTAATTAACATAGGCTATGAATATTATATCCATCACCGCCTGATACGACATAAAGAATCAGGCAATATCACTGGCGAAGGATTGCGGACGGTTTTTCAATTTAGAGTTGGTGAAAAGTATATGAAAAAGAAAACAAATAATCAATAAACAGAAGTTGCAAAGGTTAGGCTACTGTTTGAAATTGATGGAAACGAGCAGATGACCGAACAGTGAACCAAAAATAATAAGAATACGCAATGAAAGCGGAAGGTTGGGAAATAATTAATGTAGGGAAATTAAAAAAAGTAAAAATAGTAGAACTAATATTCAGATCAGAAAAGGTATTTTAGTTTTCAAGAGAAGGTGCAGCCAATAATTCAAGATAAAGGCAAGATACGGATATGAAACTGTAATAAAATATATGAAAATGACACCTAAATATAAAAATGGACCAGGGGAAGACCATATATTTGTAAAGTAATACGCACATACATACATATATTCATTTATTTATTTATTTATATATTTATTACACTTTTTTTAACCCAGGGGCGCGTGCTTTACAGTTATTGCGGCTCATCGGTGGTTACGGCTTTAATAGGGCACACATATTCGACCAATGACACTATAATCCAAGTGGCTTCCAAACGAGCACGATACCTTGTTTAAATTTACTGATATTTACTTTCCGCTTATAAATGGATGCATTAGTTAACTGATGCAGATAAATGACTGAGTTACAGCTAATAGCGTATTGGTTATTATAGACTTTAGAGTGTTCATCCTTGTATACGTAATGTTGCCTTGTATTAAATCATTTTCTATTTCTCTCTCACTCTTATTCTCTCTATTTCTCTCTATATATACATACAATATATATATATATATATATATATGTGTGTGTGTGTGTGTATGTATGTGTGTATACGAAATAAAATTTATTATTAAGTTCAATAGAAAAATATATAAATGAGAAAAGTATTTATTGATGCATATTGTACCTATGAAATCTGAAGAGAAGCGTTTGTAATGTAATATCTAAGTATAAAAAACATATGTAAATATCTTCCCATTGAATTTTTTTTATTTAACTGAGAAACAAAATGGTGTAGCTATATGTTTAGATTAGTATAGGCACCGCCAAAAATGGCCGAAAAGTCAAGTTGTTGTTGTTTTTTAAACGAAATTACATTTATTAAAATCCATTATTTCTGAATAACTATTTTTTTCCAGAAAGACAAAACCGTGAATTTTATCATATAGAAACCATAATAATATAAATCTGTTTCTACTATTTTTAATTGAATTTGAAATGTTTAATTTCTCCCAAAAATTAACAATTGGTGTTTTTTTTTGTTTTGCACAAAAAACGTATATAAACATGGGGAGACAAATAAATAGAAACATTAAAAAATCCCCTATTTTAAATACACCCCTCTTTCTAAACAAACATAATATAGGATTAAACGAAAAAAATCACAATACTAAAATCCAAGAATCCAAAAAATAAATATCAAAATAGAATGAAAGCACCCCTTCCCTTACTTCAGAAGAACCAGTCCCCCCTCCCCACACATACACATTAGTAACCACCTCGGACCACAGCCGCCTTCCTAAGAAAGCAAATAACCCCAAAATACTATAAAACAATATACACATTCCCAAACTAATAAAAGCAAACACACACTCGCGCGCACACACACATAAACACACACGCACACACACACACACACACACACACACACACACACACACACACACACACACACACACACACACACCCTACCCCACCCTAAAAGAAAAAGAAAAAAACACATTAGCAGAAAGATATAGCGACTGAGTGACTACAGCCAGGTCAAAATCTCCCTGGACAAACCAAATAAAAAAAAACAATAAAAATTCAGCATACCAATGTATAATAAACACTTACAAGCCTCCACCCCTTGGAAAAACTTCAAACTAACGAAAATCGCCATTTTTACACATTTGAAAATAATTTCTGACTAGGACGCATCAGACCGTCTGAAACGTACGTAAACGATTTCAATGACTTACAAACATTATTACAATGATCCAAACATAATTCTCAATGAAAAACCAAGACACGAAATAATAAAATAATGTTAAAAAATACACATTGTTGGTGACTACTCCCTTATTTAAATATATATATATATATATATATGATTTTCAGAATGTGAGAGATTGTATAATAAATTCCACAGCCAAACAACGCCGCAGCTCACAAGAGCCATGACAGTCAACGAACCGGAAGTCCAAGACTCGAGTTTCGCCCTCATTTGTGCTCATCAGTAAGACAATCCGAACTCAGGATTCGAAACCCGAGCCTCTTGCATTCGAGGAAAGCACTCTACCAACTGAGCGGCGTTGATTGGCTGTGGAATTTATTATACACTCTCTGACATTCTGAAAATGTTATTATAAGTTGCTCGTTGGGTTAGCATTGCTGGGCGGCGTCGTCCCTTCGAGTTAAAATCCTACTTGTGAGACATCGGCAATGGTTATTGTCGAGACGAAGTGGGTTCATTTCACAGTCGGATTTCGACGCGGTTTACTTGATATGTGTTGGTTAACAGAAAGTCTTGTGTGCGGGGCGTTTGCTCAGTTGGTAGAGTGCTTGCCTCGCAGGCAAGAGGCTCGGGTTTCTAATCCTGAGTTCGGATGTGTCTAACTGATGATCCCAAATGAGGGCGAAACTCGAGTCTGAGACTTCCGGTTCGTTGACTGCCATGGCTCTTGTGAGCTGAGGCGTTGTTTTTCTGTGGAATTTATTATTATTATTATATATATATATATATATATATATATATATATATATATATATGTGTGTGTGTGTGTGTGTGTGTGTGTATCAAGCTCAATAATGATAATCGTGACAAACAGTAAAGTTATCGAACTTTGCATGTTCAATGATGGGTCAGGTTGGCATGGTTTAACATAAATCAAACTCTATGACCTATCAAAACTTCCACCGAAAACTAGGTAATCGATCCCGGTCTGACGTGTCAAAAGTTCATATTTTGTGAAATTTAATTAATTTTAGTAGAGTTGGGTAAAACAGATACATGTTAGATAGAGGTCTCTGCGAAAAGGGGTGTCGGTTTATCCGCAGTCCAAGATCGCCAGTTCACTCCAGCCTTCTAAGAAACGCCTGTATAGTGAATAATATATATATATATATATATATATATATATATATATATATATATATATATATAAAATAGGTCAAGAAATTCCAACGACAGAAGGATATATATTTATATAAGAGGGTGGTCACCAACAATGTGTATTTTTTAACATTATTTTATTATTCCGTGTTTTGGTTTTTATTTGAGAATTATGTTTAGATCATTGTAATAATGTTTTTAAATCATTGAACTCGTTTTTAACGCGTTTCAGATGTTCTGTGAAGCGTCCTCGTCAGACATTATTTTCAAATGTGTTGGAGATGTAAAAATAGCACTTTCGTAGTTCATTTGAAGTGTTTCCAAGGGGTGGAAGCGTGCAAGTGTCTACTATTCATTGGAATGTTCAATTTTTATTACTTTTTATTGGGCTTGTCGAGGCTTCTGACCTCGGCTGTGGTCACTCCTGTGTTGTGTTTCACTCTCTCACTTTCTCTTTCTGCGTGTGTTTTTTTCTTTTCCTTTAGGGGAGTGTGTGTGTTTTCTTTTATTGGTTTGAGAATGTGTGTACTCTTCTATAATATTATGAGGTTATTTGCTTCCCTAGTAAGGTTACTGTGATCCAAGGTCGTTACTAATGTGTGTGTGTGTGTGAGGAGGGGGGCAGCTATTCTGAAATAAGGGTAGGGGGGCTTTCATTCTATTTATATATTTATTTTTTGGATTCTTGGATTTTAGTATTGTGATTTTTCGTTTCATTCTTTTCGGGTATTCTTTATATTATGTTTGTTTAGATAGAGGGGTTGATTTAAAAATATGTATAGTTTATTTTTGAATGTGTCTATTTATTTGTCTCCCCATGTGGGTATGGCCAGACCCAGGATCGGTTCCTATGTGGGGAAGATCTTGTTCCCCAGAGGCGAGGGGCAAATTGGAGGGGGTATAGGTATGGGAGGGGGATGATAGAAGGGATGATAGTTGTCTCAGTTATGGAAAATTTCTCCTCCCCTGACTTAGGGGGGAGCGAGGTGTTTGAACAGATATTGTACTATGGTTCTAGATGTTTCCTAGTGTTGTTGGTTTCGAGGTTAATTAGGGTTGGCATTGTTCAGTGTGTTGTATTAGAGATAGGGATGTTATGGCTGTGTGTGGTTGTATGCGCGCATGCGTGTGTGTTTTAATGTGTCGGTTCTGATTTATGTATGGGTTTGTATATGTATATGGATGTGCATGCGAGTGTGCCTTGCATTTAATGTTTTTGTGTGTTGATATAAGGCTCTGTTCAGTTCAGGAGTGAATCTTGCGATGAAGATTTATCCTGTGTAAGTAAATAAAAATAATTGTCTGTTTGGAAGCTTGACATTATTTTGAAGCTGTTTCCACTGCATGTGTGTACGTGTTTTGAACCATAGATGTGTCTGTTATCTGCAATTTTGATGTTGCTCTTATGTAAGACCACTCTATTGCTGAAAACTTTGGTGGCGCCTATGTAGGATTTGTTGCATGCTGTGCATCTTAGTGCATATACTACATTTCTGGAGGTGCAATTTAGATCCTTTTTTTTATTTTGAATGTTTGTGCTGGGTTTTTGCATGTGTATGAGTTACCTTCTATTATTATGTCACATACTCCACATCGCGCTTTGTTGAGTGTTGTAACCTCTTTTGTAGTGTGTGGTACGAGTTTTGCGTAAGTTAGGATGTGTTTTAAGTTGTTGGGTTGGCGTTTGCTTTTTATTATGTTTGTTGTTTTAAGTATGTTGTTTAGTTTGTCCTTCTGATGTAGGAGGATAAGGTGTTTTGTTTATATATATATATATATATATATACATATATAAATATAAATATAGGAGGGTAAGATGTTTTGTTTATATATATATATATATATATATATATATATATATATATATGTATATACATATATAAACAAAAAACCTTATCATCCTACATCAGAAGGACAAACAAAACAACATACTTAAAACAACAAGCATAATAAAAAGCAAACGCCAACCCAAAAACTTAAAACACATCCTTACTAAACTTAAAACACATCCATAGGATAAGGTGTTTTGTTTATATATATATATATATATATATATATATATATATATATATATATATATATATATATATATATATATATATATATATAAGACAACAATCTTAATCTTGTGTTCGTTTGGTATGAGTTTGTCTTCGGTTGATAGAATCAGCTCCAAAGATGAACAATTAAGAACCCTCCACAGTCAATCGGAGCCAGGTACGTCAAATCATGTTTATACATTCGTGTTATATGTTCACACACATTCACGCACTAAGTGACATTTTACTAGACGGTCGTGGCTTTATAAATACAGCCCGTACACAAGAAGGTTAAATAAAATAAATACAGAAGTTATAGAACATTCCCAGCTAGATAAGTACGCAAGAACATACATCCCTCTCATCCCTCGCATTTTATAATATAACACACACACATAAACACGCACACACATGCACACACACATATACACTCATGAGCAAAAAAATATGAGCCAAGAGTGAAAGAAGAAAGAAAGCGATTTTTCAATATTTTTCCATTAATTTTTGTTAATTTTAACTGAAAATTTCTATTTTGCCGATCATTATTATTATAGCATATAAGAAAAAGTGGAAAAAATAATCCTAAAAATGGAAAGACCGCATCTTGTTGAGGATATAAAATACCGAATTGCAGGATAAGGGAGTCCAAAATGACTTACAAGCAGATTTTTATATTTTAATAAAAGAAAAATGAAAACATTCCTTTTCTGTAGTGAAGCGAAATGGTAAAAGGTTCGAAGTATAATGCTTAGTAAAAGGGAAATCTGGACCTGGTCACCCTTCAGCATCCACTTTGAAGGACTAACTTAAGGCTTAAATTAACGGTGTTAAGTATTGAAAGAAAACTTTTGTTGACCATAGCCAAGAATTCAATACTCTTTCTAGATATACAATATCGACTCGAAGGAAATAAATAGGACTTTCTTCTAAAAGGTGTTCAAAGAAGCCAACATCAATGATACAAAGAGATTTTTGTCGTATTATGGCAAGAAAGATACAGACTGGTTCAGGAATGTTTCTGGTCAGATGAATCAAGATTTTGCCTTGTTATTGATACTCCTGATGCTCCTCAACGGTGCAATCGGAAAACTGATGTTCACCAAGATGTTCACCAAGTTAAATAAAAACGACGGTTAAAAACGGGAATGGAGCGATAATGGTATGGGGAAAATTTACTGCAGCAGGAGTTTGGGAACTTATTAAATGTGAGAATTCCATCAATACAAAGGAATACATTCGAATAATAGAAACAGGACTGTTACCAAGTATCCAAGTATACAGAAGATGGGAATAACTCATAACATTAATTTTCAACATGATAATGCCGCTGCACACACTGCTAAAGTCCGAAAAAGGATGTTATGATCATTCAATTTATGTGATATTTTGGCTAGGTGAAAGCCCCGATTTAAACTCAATCGAGAATATTTTGTCCATAATATTTCGTGCATTGGATAGAATAACTTTTTTCGAACAATGACAGACCGTGGGAGCTGTGCAAAGCGAATGTAATAGCATCTCCTCTTCACAGTGTTTCACTTTGGTTGAGAGCATGTCGTAAAAGATTGATCTTTTAAAGAAACCAAAAGTGAATGCGATCCATATTAAGCGTTTATTAAAGTAAATTTCTTGTTCTGTCTTATTAGTCTCGTTTGAGTTTTCTATTTCAATTGTTCTTTGTTCAATAGAGCATTTAGTGCATTAAATGTATAAAACTTGTTTTGCCCATTTTTTTTGCTCTTGAGTGTATATGTATATACTATTACTATTACTATCATTATTATTATTATTATTATTATTATTATTATTATAATTATTGTTATTATCATTATTATTGTCATTATTATTATTATTGTTGTTGTAGAAGAATCAAACTGCATAAATCATCAACTGAAACTAAGAAAAATAAACAAGAAAGGTGCGTACCAACAATGTTTATTTACATCCCAACACCCACACCCACACGCACACACACACACACACACACACACACACATATATATATATATATATATATATATATATATATATATATGTTCAGAAGATATAGTCGGGTAATTTTTGGAGTCAAGCCTTACATATCACACTACATGCATATATATATATACATATTTGTATATATATATATATATATATATATATATATATATATATATATATATATATATATATATATATATATATATATATATATATATATGGGTGTGTTGGTGTGTGATAATAGATAGTAATAAACTGTTTATTTCATAGTTTTTGCTGCTTTTAATCAAAAATATCAAACGGCAATTAATGAATTAGCAATTAAATACCATAATGCTACTTCAAACTACAAAAGCAAATAATCATACCTGTAAGACAAAAAACACGTCACGTCATATAGAATAGATTTAACTTTGAAAAGAGCAACATGATTACAACATTATTTTATTCCTTCTAAATATTATCGTGTTCAAAAGCATTAAAAAATCATTTGTCCTCGATTATCACATCGGGTGCTTTTTTAATGTAAAAGTCGGTTGTCTTTTAATATTCCATGCAACAACGTAAATAAATGTAATAATGTAAGCAGCCCGTTTGCTGCATCCATGGTATCCCCATGAATCACTGTGTTCGTGCGGAGCAAAACAATACATAACTGAAAGGCAGAACGCATTCATAGTGATTACGTTTGGTACTGTTCAGTGGATTTTGTTTCCTTACATTTGCTTAAGACCAAATCTTCAACGGAAACGAATGGCCGTTAATTTGAGGATACATCAAAGCTTAAAACAGACGTGTGTACAAATATTATATACGTGTAGATATAGTATTTTGCATAAGTTTGGAATATTCAAACATTCATCAGACTGTGTCAAATTTCGTTAAAAAGAGCTCCTGCAAACAGATTCTAAATAATTATAGTACATGTTCCAGTGTCTATTTGACGCTATGTGTTGGGTATTTAAACTGTGATATATGTTAATGTTGAAATAAAAAATAAACATTATTGGCACGCAACTTTCTTGGGGTTGTTTTTATCATTTAAGTTGGTGATTTATGTAGTTTGCCGCTTCCACAATAATAATAATAATAATAATAATAATAATAATAACGTGATTTTCTAATTTGGATGTTTGTTCTTATTTGATAGTAACGTAAGACTCATGTTGCATTTATAATTGAAAATGCTATAGAAACAGCTAGGATCTGACCAGAATCTTGTAAATTTCCCCTACCTTATCCACCGTATATCCTTTTGACGAGATTGAATATGCGATTCATTCGCATCGCTTTGAAATGACACAAGGTGGCTTGCACGAATCTTAAAGAAACTGGAATAATAAGTAAAGGAAATTCCAGAGAAAAGCACTGAGTCTTTCAGTTAAAGTCATTAATGTCATTTGGTGGGAACATATCCACCAACATTACTTATAAAGTAGATCTCCTGCAAAACTTACGCTTAGTCTTAGTGTATATATATATATATATATATATATATATATATATATATATATATATATATATATATAATAAATTCCACAGCCAAACAACGTCGCAGCCCACAAGAGCCATGACAGTCAAAGAACCGGAAGTCCAAGACTCGAGTTTCGCCCTCATTTGGGCTCGTCAGTTAGACACATCCGAACTCAGGATTCGAAACCCGAGCCTCTTGCATGCAAGGCAAGCACTCTACCAACTGAGCAAACGCCCTGCACACAAGAATTTCAATTAACCAACACAGATCAAGCAAACCGCGCCGAAATCCGACTGTGAAATGAACCTACTACGTCTCAACAAGGGACGCGGTCATCCAACCAGCTAATAACCCCAAGCTGATGTCTCACTAGTAGGAGTTTTAACTCGAAAGGACGATGCCATCCAGCAATACTAACCAAGCGAGCAACTTATGATAGGATTTTCAGAATGTGAGAGAATGTATATAATAAATTCCACAGCCAAACAACGTCGCAACCCACAAGAGCCATGACAGTCAAAGAACCGGAAGTCCAAGACTCGAGTTTCGCCCTCATTTGGGCTCGTCAGTTAGACACATCCGAACTCAGGATTCGAAACCCGAGCCTCTTGCATGCAAGGCAAGCACTCTACCAACTGAGCAAACGCCCTGCACACAAGAATTTCAATTAACCAACACACATATATATATATATATATATATATATATATATATATATATATATATATATATATATATATATATATATATATATATATATATATATATATATATATATATATATATATATATATATATATATATATATAAGTGAATGTGTATGTGTATCTGTGTGGCTGTGTGGCTGTGTACATTTCCCTACGCAATAGCTCTGTCAATTTTAAGTCTACAGACTCGAAATTTGATATACAGGGTGCTGAGACTTGGGAAAATCGATGCTTTCGGCCAGAAATTTGGCGATTAGTGGTTCAAAAGTCAACGATTTGACCTTTGAGAACTCAACAAAACTCCTCCGAGAATTTGGGGTCTAAACACTTGGAATTTTAGGTATATGTTCCTTGAACATGGATCCAACTTAATAACTTTATTTTAGCCCAAACTAATAAATGTTATGGGTTATAATAGGGGCCAACGTTAAAAAAGTGACCGCTTTTTGTTTTGCTTTTTGCTCAGCATAAACCTCCAAACACCCGCGCCACGCCGGGCCACGCCGGGCACCTATGCTAGTATATATATATATATATATATATATATATATATATAATTTTTTCTCATCCGTATATGCACTGTTTGTTCATGACCTTTGTATATGCGTTATAGTTAACAATATCTCTAATCTACTTGAGAGGTAAATACTAGCCCAATGACAGAACTACAGGGAAAAGAGTTCTGGTCTCATTGTTACGACAAACACCACAGTAAGAGAATATATTTAATGGATAATACACAACGTGGAGCAAGAGGAAAGAAACGGGCGTTTTTATCGGCAGATTTTCTGTTGGTGCCCAGATATGGATGACTGGTTTGTTATTCTGTAAATTTTGGAAACTTTTGTAATTTCAGAAAAATGCGTCATTATCCATTTTTCTGACAGGAGCACCGAATTAACCATCACATATTAAAACCACGAAGAAAGAAGTAGAGGATAAAATATAATAGACTAGTAAGGGATTACTATTACATAATTCACCACATTGACCCCAGTCATTCCAGACCGACGATATCAGAAACGGATTAAAATGTGTAGGACAAGAAGCTACAAATTATGGAAGAGATCTAGAAACACTCAGACTGAACAAACCACATAAAACATTTGAGGTAGAATGCCTACAATCTCTGACACAAGAAATATGGAGGCCGAGATCTCTCAAACAAGGGAACAAAATAAAATGAGACAGCTGAACTAGGAAACAGCAAAAGAATAATGAACAAAATAAAAATAACGCTCTCATCCTAAAGGGACAAGAAATGTAAGAAATTAAATTCGGATACGGCGATGGTGAACTAGCTCCTCTCATACATCAAACGAAATACTGTTACAGACTTAAACATTTGATTTACAGAGGTGCCTAGATAGTACTTGTAATTTTAAAGTAGAACAAATGGTGAAAGAAAATGGACCGACAAAACTTAGATGGAATTTAAGTTTTGAAACCCAGATCAACATAATAATAATAAGCAGTTAAAGCGATAAAGAAAATAAAAACGACCAGAAGAGGATAGAAAAAATGTTGCTATCATGAAGATTCTAGAATAACAATCAGAAAGAAGTGAAGTACAAAAAGAGGGAGATTAAAACGATGCAGATACAAATCTGAACACTGCAATCAACATAGAATATAATTAATGTCACTTCTATCAAAATGTAGACGGAGGAAAATAAAGAACAAAACAACCGGACCCGACTGAGACACAACGCTACTGGGAACAAGAAGAGTGACACGATCATAATAGAAATGGCGAAGGGGCATAGTAAATGGAACAAAGACATGGCAATCAAATCAGCAAGATACACTTCAAGGCAACTTTACGAAAGATGTCAAACTGGAGCACACCAGGTTACGATAGAATACACGCGTATCGATTCAAAACTTATAGAAAACTAGATGTAAGACTAATTTAGGACGTGAATAGTTGTGTCCCGAAACGCACTTTTTGATATTGCCTCTCACATTTAGAAAAATTGTTAGAATTATCACAAAATTGTAAATTACAAATCCTCATCTTAAAATTAGGTAATATATTTTTAGTGTTTATTTTCTAGCATATAATATGCATGAATGCAATATGCGAGATATGTTATGAGTAATTATTTTTTAGTTATGATTTTTCTTATTATACCTGTATAGTGTATATCTAATCGTCTAGAAAAACGAAACATGTTTATTTAAAAAAAAATAGTTTTAAAACTTCCAGTGTAATTACGAAACAAAAAGAAAAAACAGAATACACTTCATGTATTATCTAATAACAAAACGAATATTGACTCCAGACAAGTTTTAACAGATTTAGGGTCATCACAGAAAAAAAAAAAACAACAACACTTGTTTCTTATCAAATAATAACACAAATAAGGTGGTTTTAAGATACATTATTTATGAAAAAATTACGTGGTAAAATTTAAAGAGACGTTATCATATATATATATATATATATATATATATATATATATATATATATATATATATATATATATATAGCTATAGCTGAACGCCTGCGTGTGTCTAGTAACAAATAGGTTCCTATATGGTTGACTATTATAGAAAACTGATCACATATAATGATAGAAGATGTATCAACACACAGAAATGGATATGTTTGATCTGGCATAATGATGATTCATTAAAATATTGCGGGGTCTGCGCACGCGCCTGGTCCACAAAGTATGGAAATACAAAATTAAAAAAAATTTTTTTTTTTAAAGTTTAAAAGTGTTTTTGATACAGATGTACATAATAATACGTTGATAAGTATGTTTTAACTAAAAAAGGGAGGGTATGATAAAATGGTGGTGTCTGCGTCGCGCCTAGCCTCTATAGAATGAAAATAGGCACATACTTTAATAATGCGGAAGTATAATTTTATAATTATGTTTCAGTTTGAAGAAATATAGTATGATAAAATTATGGGGTGTTCGTTCGCGTCTTACCTCCATAGAATGGACATATGTCACAAAGTTTAACAATGTTTTTTGTAATATAGATCTACAGAATATTGTGATAAGTGTTTCAGTGTGAACAGGTATGGTATAATAAATTATGGGGTTATCTATTTTATTTTTACTTTCATCATGTTTTGCTTTGGTTTTGATGCCCCAAATTCGAAGCTATCTCTTTACAACCCTTCCTTTTCATAACCTATTATGTTTCATAAATCAGACTCCATTTTCTGTATGCTGTTTTTTAACCAAGTCAAGGACGGGTATATATATATATATATATATATATATATATATATATATATATATATATATATATATATATATATATATATATATATACATATATATATATATATATATATATATATATATATATATATAGAATTATATATATGGGGACGTGCAATAAGTAATGTCCCTGATCCACTTCCCATAGCAGTAGAACAACGAAACTTTGTAGAGTTATTAGTATTTCTCTACATAGGAACCACCCAGTGTTATACATTTTTCCATCGTTTGATGCAGCTCTGGATACCGTTTAGTAGAACACCCATGGTCTGTCCTACAACATCGACGTGACTTCAGAAATCAGGGATGCATCATCTGGGAAACGCTTTCCTTTCAAAAACACCTTCATGGATGGGAAGAGGTGGCAGTCAGAGGGTGCAAGGTCAGGAGAGTAAGGATGGGGGAAGGGTTTCACAATCAAATGGCCGTGCTTCTGATCTAACGACATGCGAGTTGTGGACCGGAGCGTTGTCTTGCAGGAGGAGGGTGTCTTTGCTGATCTTCCTCCGCCTCTTGATTTTGATAGCTCCCCATAATTTCCTCAAAAGTTAAGCATAATAGGCTCCTATAATTGTGGCACGCTTTGTCAGGAAATCTGTCATCACTACTACGTCCTGGTTCATGAAGACTGTGAGCATGGCCTTGCCCGCGGAGGGCTGCACCATTGCCTTCTTTGGAGGCGGTGAGTCCAAGTAAATTCAAAGCACTTACTGGGATTTCGCCTCTGAATCATAATGATGAACCCAGGTGTAATCCTGTGTAATCCCTCCTTTGAAAAACTTTGACTCATCACCTTGAGACATCTCCAAATTCATCCTCGATCACTCGACGAGTTTTTGTTTCTGGAATGGTGTGAGCAAACCTGGGAATCAATCTAGCAGACATGTATGTGCAAATGGTCTTGACTGATAATTATCACCGGCCCTGTAATAATCTTGATATCTTGGGCTATTTGGCGAATAGTAATGCGCCGATCTTCCAAAATGGCAGCCATAATTTGACGGACAGATGCTTCACCAATGGCAGAAGGGGGCGACCAGGCCTAGGAGCTGTTTCCAAAGACTTCCGGCCATGTTTGACTTCACAATGCAAGCGTTTTACAAGGTCATATGAAAGGGCATTATCACCATAAGTTTCTTTCATTTAATCAAAAGTCTCCTGTGGTGTGCGTCCTTTCAAATACAACTACCGGATCACTGCTCGATATTCAACAGGCTCCATTTCACACCTGACTCAGTTCAAACACCTGTAAAACAGAAACCACAATTAGTCCAGTGCTATAATGTTATATATAACCCGTAGAGATATAAATTATTGCACATGCAAAATTTCAGTTTTATCAGCCAACGAGAGGTAAAGCAGGGGCATTACTTATTGCAAGCCCATCGTATATATATATATATATATATATATATATATATATATATATATATATATATATATATATATATATATATATATATATATATATATATAAAATTATTCCTTCTTTTTTTATTTTTATTTTTTTTACATTTCTAGATACAAAATAGGTGCGTGAGAAAGGTGAATTTGTTGACACATTTGCTAATCTGTTTAATTGTAAGTTTTATTTTGTTTTATATTTTTTACTTCAGTTTATAATTATTCTTTTATCTAGATTTTATAGTTTCTATAACTTGGTTGAAGGATTCCAATATGGGGTTTTCATTCTTATATTTATCATCGGAAGGTTCATGTACGTTTTTGCTCCTAACTAACTTTCGTTGGCGTTCGATTCGTAGGGAAATCATGTTTAATTTTCGATTTTTGAGCGATTATTCGGAAAGCAAGTAACTTTACACAAAATTTTTCATGTTGAGTGATCCGTCTGTCATTTTTCATTTTAATATACTTTCATAGAAATGTTTCTGTTATGCCAAAAAAAAATATTTTCTTTACGTCACAAGTGTCACGCTCATACATGAATTCCATAATTAATGTAATATATTGACCCAACGGGCCACGGGTAATCTAGTACCTATATAAATATACATTTACAAAATAACTGACTGTACACGCTCCACAACAAGTGGGCGACGACAAATTAAATCCAAGGAAAGCGAAAGTTAAACACAAAAAAAGTACGGCGTATAAAACATATTATATATAAAATAACAGATCTTATATTTAAATTGATTAAAATTGGCACAATATCTGCTGAGGTTCGTTACTCATTGATTAAATGGTAAACTGCACATAGTGCGGTTGTAAGTTGGATCATCGTTGATGAGTAATTCATATGAATGTTAACCAAGACACACGTGCCCATGGATAAACATCTATGCAGATAAAAATATTCAGAAAATATTTAAATATTTTATGAATAAAAACTGTCATATTCATAAATGTTTAAGCACCATAAAAGAGAAGATGAGGCTTAAAATGTATATAAAAAAGGGGAGTAATATTCGTGTTCACTATTAAGAATAGCGAAAATTAAATACATTATGTAACGGTTCTATAAACCGTTTGCATATCACTAATGAAAAAAAAAAACAGATCATTTTAAAATAACTGTTCTTTCTCTAATCATGTTTTTCCAAATTAAACCGCCTTCTTTCCTCTCAACCGACATAACAGGAGAAAATGCAATCCTTTTGCTAACAAGATGGCACTATATATATATATATATATATATATATATATATATATATATATATATATATATATGTGTGTGTGTGTGTGTGTGTGTGTGTGTGTGTTGTATGAGGGTGCGCACGCTCGGGTGTGTATGTGTTATTTGTTTTTGTTTTACGATACATTTTGAATGAATTCAATTATGTAAGAGAGTGTATTTTTACCTAAATGCGTGTTGGGAATAATTTTCTTTTAAACCAATTTAGTATCCCCATGTGGGCAGCTGCATATACATATATATTTATATATATATATATATATATATATATATATATATATAAATATATATATATGTATATATATATGTATATATATATACATATATATATGCATATATATATATATATATATATATATATATTGTGTTTTGTTTGTTTTTTTAAATAGAATTATCCACAGGCACTTGTTTCGTCGTCGATGACACATCATAGTAGCTGAATTTCGAATTTCGCTAGATTCGGCCACTTTAATAAGTGGAAGCGGTCGAAACACGTGTCAGTGGGTAATTATATTTTCAAAACAATATAAAAACAAAACATATTTAGATATACCGACTCCTCTTTATCCAAAAAACAAGCGCTTTAATATGGTTTTTTTTAATAAAAGGATATATATATATATGATAATATATATACATATATATATATATATATAATTATTATATATATATGTATATATATGTATATATATATATATATATATATATATATATATATATATATATATATATATATATATACTTGAATAAAAAAATCTATATCAAAGCGCTTGTTTTCTTTAGAGACAGGAGTTGGTCTATCTAAATACGTCTTCACGGACGACTCCATAGTTCAAATAATAGCCCTAGAATAAAATTACTAAAATTCATTATGGATATTATTATGCAAGCTGGGGATAAATTATTATTTAATAGTGTATGAAATACAGATGCACTTGATTATGAGTTTCGTAAAAATATATTAAAATGAAATGGAAAGAACGCATATACTAAGTAAAATAACTAGCGTAGCATTTCAAGTGATGTTCATCACGAGGTACAATGTTTTTAACTATATCCACATCCAACAATGTCTGCTTAGTCACGTGCAAGTCGAGAAGAATCAATGCCTCCGATAACGTGCCCATATTTACGACACGGGTGTGTGCTGTTCAGGGAATATCTATTAGGCAGAGTCGGGCTTTGTCTTTATGATCTGTCTATCGTCAGCGACTGATATAATAAAATTCCAACAGATTTATGGGACGAATGCTTGAAACGTATAAACATGAACTTTTCCTCCTGTTTGCACATACCACCTAAAGCAAAGAGAATGTATTTCATGAGTGTAGACATCTGGTGTTTAAATCGTCGGTTCTATACTAAAAGAGGACTAAGAAATCGTTTGCGTTTAAAGAAAAACAACCATAAAGTTGGGCAATAAATTAACATTTCTGTATGTATGCGAAGTCGCGAAATTAAAATGAAATTTGATTTAAAGCTGAATGCGGACGGAATTACATATTTAATATAAAAGTAAATTAGGGTGAATTCATTACAAGGTATATATATATATATATATATATATATATATATTAATGTATATATATATTATACATTATATATATTATATGTATATATATATATATTATATATTATATATATTACATATTATATATATTTTTTATTATATATATATTATACATTATATATTATATATTATATATTATATATATATATTATACATTATATATATATATATGTGTGGGTGTGGGGGTGTATGTGTGTGTGGGGGGTGTCATATAATATAAAGGAAGAATTAAGTCAGAAAATGTTTAAGCCGGTATACTGTTCCAGGATTTAC
Source organism: Euprymna scolopes (assembly GCF_053919585.1). Taxonomy (NCBI): domain Eukaryota; kingdom Metazoa; phylum Mollusca; class Cephalopoda; order Sepiida; family Sepiolidae; genus Euprymna; species Euprymna scolopes. The sequence continues at coordinate 55,142,783 of NC_136486.1, forward strand.
TAAACAACTTTGTGTTTTTCTTGTAATTTTTTCATTTCAATGAATGCAAACAGTCAGGCATTGAAGCTTAAAAATGTTCGTCAAACAATTGAAAAAACTAATTATTGCTGAGCAAGCCTGCGCAATTCATAATTTAATAAAACTTGATTTTCAATCCTCAGATCTTAGTGGGTTTACTGTATAAATATATATACTTTTAAATCATCGTATTACAACGTATACAAAAATTAACGCATTACTACGTAAATATACAACAAAAGACAAAATTAACCCATTATACCCTAGATATACGTTAGAAGGAATCTTCGAAATAGAACCGGGACTAAATACAAAAATGGCCTTCAAAAAAGAACACTGCCCTTGCTTTCTTTCCGTTTTTTTTTCAACAAAAAACCTGTAGCAGATGCTATTCTTTCTAAACGAGTAAATGTTAATGGAATCTGTGTTATATAAGTAAGGTGATTCTACGTTTCTTTTCGTTTAATCGCAATTTCTAAGACTAAATTCTTATCTCATTTTCTGAAATGAATTGAGACATTTATAATAGCTTCCACATTAATATTTAGAATTAAAATTCCCTGGGCGGATTTTAGAAAGACTTAGTTATTTAATGTAATGCGGCATTGAATGAATTAATCAACCAACGTTTTCATTTATATTTCCCTATTGCACTATTATGATGAATATTGGCCGATATAAGTCCACCCCAGGGTATATCACATAGACTTAATATAATATGTTGGTCATTTAAATTATTAAACAAATACATAATCGTAAGTTTCTCTCTAAATATCAATATACGCATCCAGATAGTAAGGCTTTCTACTGAAACGATTAGAAACAAGAATATAAGAACAACTGAATGGGTATGTATTTCTGCTGTATGAATTACAAACGATAATTCTGCTTACTGTTTACGAAAGAAAATGTTCTATACAAAATAATTAATGGAAGGTTTCCCCACTATTCAGTACATATACTCTATCAGATTCTCAAGTGATATCCTTGTTGGTAGGTTTAAATTGATTCCAAATAATTCATGGCAAATAGATGTTTAATATTTTATCAATGTAAATCTTATTAAAGATATTATTATTATAAGGATATTCATGTATGTGAGACCCAATAATTATCAATATATATATATATATATATATATATATATGTATATATATATATATAGAGAGAGAGAGAGAGAGAGAGAAAGAGAGATTGAGAGAGATTGAGAGAGATTTATATAGAGAGAAAATGACAAAAATTCATATTTCAAAATTCATGATGTTGGCCATCTTATAGTTTATTCCTTTAAATCAGTTGATTTAAAAATTACATATAGCGAATTGGAAAAATATAAAAGTAACTGCAGCTACTCTTCCAATTTTCGGATTTTTCCATGTCAAATCCCATTTTAATTCCTTTGGACGGATTGAGTTTTGCTATTTCTTCTGATCAGTTAAGGGCAGAATAGATTCACTAATTGATATAATAATTAAGTGATTGATTTTGCGCTACGAAAAAAATACTGTCAAGAATTGTATACATCAACTGATTAAAAGGAATAAACTATAAGATGGCCAACATCATGAATTTGGGAATATAAATTTTTGTCATTTAATCTGTATATTGTACTTTAATCCCATTGCGCATCTTACAAAATGATTGATATATAATAAGAAAAATGTTTCTACAGAAATATATATATATATATATATATATATATATACATACTGTTAAGAGAAACATTTTCACACCCTTCATATATATCAATTAAGCAGACACCCCTTCCCACACCCAATCCTTAGCAGACGGAGTCAAAATGAGGCTGGCCGAGCGACCTAGATTTCTTCACCCACGCAATGACCTTCAACTGTCGCCAACAAGAAAAACGCGGGAGAATCAAAGCAGTTCGACGAAGGCGGTGGACACGAAAACATGTGTGGGGGCATTCTGCGCGAAAAATGGAAACACCGCGGTTGATTCGCATGGTGAAAAAAAAAAAAAAAAAGAAAAGCATCTCGTCGACTCGTATCGTGCCACAAAGGAACAATATATACCCACCTTGGCACTAATCGATTGGAATTCACGCCGTGCTGATAAGGAATAACATATATCCACCTTAGCATAAATGGATTGGAATTTACGAGAATCGATCCTTCAAACCAGCACCTCATAAAAGGGAAAGAAGCTTCGGGTGAATTGAACGTCGACTCAACAAAAGAAGTTAAGTAACTCTTTCTAAATTGTTTTTGCTCGATCAATTATGTGAACTGTTGAATGCCCCATGAAAAAAAAGGAAAAAGAAAAATAAATGGGGAAAAGAAAAGCAACCCTCGAACTAAGTTTTTTTTTCCTAAATGCTGAATCCCCCCCCTGTTGATCGGTGCATAAGTAACATATCATTGACTATAAAAAAAGAAGAAAAGGAAGAAGAAAAAAGGGGGAAAGAAAAGAAAAAATAGAGGAAAGAGGGAAAAACTATCTCTATATCTTGAGACTTTCAGTGTGACCTCCCCCTCTCTGAGTATCACTCATATCCCGTTGATTCTCATCGAAGAGAACAAAAAGAACCTTCCTAAGACAATCAAAATATCACTCACCCCCCTCTCCTTGTCCCAAATCATTGTCTGCATGTATGTATTCTTTTATTCTTTTTTTTTCATGTTATTTCAGTTATGATTTCAGTTGCATGTTCTGTTTTCGTAGTTACATTTTACCCGGTTCAATTTGTTTAAATAAATTGTTAATTTAATAACTCTCATACCCGTGTCGACTTGTGTCTCTTTTGTTTGCCTTACATTGCCGCCCGTGAATGCCTCGAGTATATTCCACGACGATTCTGGTCTGAACCTGGACACTGTACCATAGAGACCGCATAATTTGCAGTCGGTACCCGTCAAACTTTTCTTTTTCTTAAAACGCGTGCCCGGCCTTGGGATTTTCTCTGAGAACTCCAACCTTGGTACCGTACAGGGAGGTTCTCGTCAAGAAAAAGGCTCCTGGTACCGTCACAATACATATAGTTAGTTTTATAGATAAGTTATATATATATATATATATATATATATATATATATATATATATATATATAAAATATATTTTAGTCATCGACATACAGACCTGTTTCGTTGTATCACAACTCATCAGTGCCGCTAGACTAACACCTCTCCCAAGCCGAGGATCGAACCTAGAACCGTCGTGATGACAGTCGGCAGTCCTACCCACATGACTACGGAATCGGTGGCCGAAATTAACCTATCCGAACGATTATTTAAATAAACATTCGTCCGCTACTCGTAGAGGGCTCAAACGTTTGTTTGTAAACAAATCGCGAGCTTCGCATTATTTCAGCTAAATTAAGCAGCGAGTAAGATAATTTACAAGAGTGCTCTACCAAAGAGGGGAGCTTTATAAAATATATTTTAGTCATCGACATACAGACCTGTTTCGTTGTATCACAACTCATCAGTGCCGCTAGACTAACACCTCTCCCAAGCCGAGGATCGAACCTAGAACCGTCGTGATGACAGTCGGCAGTCCTACCCACATGACTACGGAATCGGTGGCCGAAATTAACCTATCCGAACGATTATTTAAATAAACATTCGTCCGCTACTCGTAGAGGGCTCAAACGTTTGTTTGTAAACAAATCGCGAGCTTCGCATTATTTCAGCTAAATTAAGCAGCGAGTAAGATAATTTACAAGAGTGCTCTACCAAAGAGGGGAGCTTTATAAAATATATTTTAGTCATCGACATACAGACCTGTTTCGTTGTATCACAACTCATCAGTGCCGCTAGACTAACACCTCTCCCAAGCCGAGGATCGAACCTAGAACCGTCGTGATGACAGTCGGCAGTCCTACCCACATGACTACGGAATCGGTGGCCGAAATTAACCTATCCGAACGATTATTTAAATAAACATTCGTCCGCTACTCGTAGAGGGCTCAAACGTTTGTTTGTAAACAAATCGCGAGCTTCGCATTATTTCAGCTAAATTAAGCAGCGAGTAAGATAATTTACAAGAGTGCTCTACCAAAGAGGGGAGCTTTATAAAATATATTTTAGTCATCGACATACAGACCTGTTTCGTTGTATCACAACTCATCAGTGCCGCTAGACTAACACCTCTCCCAAGCCGAGGATCGAACCTAGAACCGTCGTGATGACAGTCGGCAGTCCTACCCACATGACTACGGAATCGGTGGCCGAAATTAACCTATCCGAACGATTATTTAAATAAACATTCGTCCGCTACTCGTAGAGGGCTCAAACGTTTGTTTGTAAACAAATCGCGAGCTTCGCATTATTTCAGCTAAATTAAGCAGCGAGTAAGATAATTTACAAGAGTGCTCTACCAAAGAGGGGAGCTTTATAAAATATATTTTAGTCATCGACATACAGACCTGTTTCGTTGTATCACAACTCATACATATATATACATATACATGCAGTTAGTTTTATAGATAAGTCTTATAGATAAGTTATATATCTATATATCTATATATCTATATATATATATATATATATATATATATATATATATACATATACATATATATGTAGTTAGTTTTATAGATAAGTTGACATATTTATAGAATATATGTTATTCCACGTAAACTGGTAGAATATTAATTTCAAGTTTTTGGAGTCTTATGAAGCATGAAAATATTGTTTATTTTTTGCTATTTAATATTATATTTTCAACATTTCAAGTAGTCCTAAACTTTTGACCACTTTTTACTGCATTTTCTATTTAAGAGCGGAGAACCTCTAGACATATAACATCGGTTTTACGCTTCATCGAAGCTCGATTGCCTATGAAATGGATGGGGGGTGCAAAAGAATGATAATGCAGAGAAAAGAACATAGCATTGTGGACGCTAAAAACAAGAATATTAGATGAATTATTTCAATATATTTAACTTTCATACAAATAGTAATCGACACAATCACATTTAAACGTTTCTGGGTGTAAATGTTTTATATGATTTTGGTTATTTACAACATTTTCGTAGATAACTATGCTTTATTTAGTAAGTAGTAGTTAGGCTTATCCAATATTTATCAGCTCTTAGGTGTATCCAATATTTATCTCTTTTTCTCCCTTTCCTTTGTGCAGACTGTTTCACCAGCTGCGCCTTTCTTTGACTTGTTTCTTCCAACACTCGACATTGCTGCCCATCGCCTTCAGCTGCCGCGTTGTTACACCTTTACATATAAAATATATTCATCCACGCGCTTTTCGACACTAAACTGTTTAACCTTTCAAGACTGATAATGAGCTGATAACAAAATTGCTCTTTGTAGACGATACTGCTCTGATGGCTCAGAATCAAGGTCAGATGTAAAGGGTAGTTGATGCCTTCTCTTAAAAACCCAGGAACATCGGCCTACAAATCAACATCCAAAAGCCAGAAGTGGTGTATCAGCCCTAAACGACCCTCAATTGCCTATGATAACAATCAACGGCAAAGCGCTAAAAGCTGTTGAAACCTTTAAATATGTTAGAAGCACGCTTTGCACTGACAACCGCGCTGATAAAGAAATAAGTTGGCGAATCCAAAGCAATAGTGCCTTTCTTTTGGTAAGCTAGAACAACAGATTGAAACAGAAACGATATTCGGCTAGACACAAAGTGAATATTCTAAAAAGTCGTCGTCCCGCCAGTCTTGCTGTACTAAGCAGATACCTACACGATGTATGGTGAACACACGATGTATGGTGAACACATTAGAAGCCAGAAGCCGTCAAGCTGAGGCACCTGAGGAGGTTCATGAGTGAAAATGGAAGGACTACGACTCAAACTTGGAAGTTCTCAGGAGAGCAAACCTAGACAGCTTTGAAGCTACTCTTGGTATTATGCAAATACAATTTGCAGTGCGCATTGTCAAAATAGAAGTCAACCAAATACCAAAGAAATTATTTTCTACGGGGAACTCGAAAATGGAAACCGCAAGTAAGGACGGCAGATGAGTCGCTACAAATATGTAACAGGGCAACACCTTTAATAGGCATAATAACATAAACATCGTAAATATTTTTCTTTTAATTATTAAAGACAAATATATATTTATAACGGAGTAACATTAAGTTGAAAGTTTGCAAACTGAAATAGTATTAGAATACTTTAACAAAATAATAATAACAGTAATTCCTCAGATTACGGAACATTCTTTTTTAGATATGTTTACGAATAACATTACATTTTCTCATACCCTATATTTATTACATCAAAGATGCGACAAAAAATAGTTAACAAACGAAACTTCCTATAGCCAGACATGTTTTCTTAATATAATATCTCTGCGACTTTATCACCCAGTGAGTGTTATTTCTTGAAAGACCACTTACTTAACAATTTTACATTAATTCTAACTATTTAGTCGACAATCTCTAAAACAAGTATACTCAGAAACCCTTTTTGTGATTCGCTGTTTTTTAAAAATTGTCAGTTCACCGAAACAATAATGGACTTCGTTCGAACCTCAAAGAATGAAATCGATTAAATCTGTCCGGATTTTGTTTACCAAACGAGGACACTATTTTCTTATGGACAATCGGGTAAAAAGCTTCTGACATCTACCGATATGGAAGTTATTACCGGTTAAAAATTATTTGTAAGCACATGCATACCAATTTTTCTGGCTTGCAACACGTTTGTAAATCAGAGAGGTTATGTGTTATCTTGTTTTTAAACTTAAATAAGAATAGTATAATAAAACCACGGTCTGTATACTGAGAAATCCATCATTTTCTATTGCAGTTAATGAATTTACCAATATTTACGAAATTTAAATAATAAAATAACTTGAAGGCACACCAATAATATAAAGTGTATGATGTTAGCCAACAGAAACATTTTAAAGACTGGAATCTCGTTTTTTTATTTTAATTTCACTAGAATGAGTGCCCGGGTGTTTGGTGGTGTGTGTTGTGCAAATGATATGTAGTAGTAAGAAGGCAGGTCTGAAACCGTAACGTTAAGGCGGAAAATAACGGGAAAAACGTGGCGTCTTTTCTGTTACGACCAACGTCAAACCGGAAGTGACGTAGATTTTAATTAGGGCTAAACAATGGAAAACATTTCCCAGACCAGCAAGATCAACATGCTTCAATTTTAGATCTATTTCTGACTACAGTTCCCTATGATTGTACAACGAATACCCACAGCCCGCCTAGGTTTCAGTCTCTCTCCCATTGATGAACTGTTCTACAAATACTTTAATGGTGAATGCTCTGATGAACTACACGCACTTGTGCCCCCTCGATGCCTACACCCCTAACAAACACGACAAGCAGCTAAATCCTACCCCTTCACAGTAGAGACCCCTAGGTGTAAGAAAGCGTTATACTCCAATAGTTTCATACCCAGAACTGCTAAATTTGAAACTCTCTTTCTGGATTCTGCTTTCCCAACTGTACTGACATGCAGAAGTTCAGGTGAAATGTGAACAGACATCTTGCCACTCATCTCCCTTCATAATACACCTGCAACATATGCCCCTGATTGTAGCAACTCTACTTCAAAGTGGCACTGTGCCTTGTTTGGGGTGAAAATTTGAATAAAAACTATTTTTGCACAAATGTCAAAGTAAAAGCAGCTATTCTGCACACTTTAAAGGAAGTCGATTGTGAGCATTATACTTGCATTGTTAGAAATAATAATAACACGTGGAATATTATCAATCACACCAACAACTCTAATAATGTCAATTTTCCTTCCGAAATATCGAACATGTTTGACATTTTTTTTGTTTGTTTTCGGAAACATAATGGAGAAATAAAAAATTAACAAAAAAAAAAAAACAGGTCATATATCTAATCTAATTACAACAAAATAGTGGTGTTTTTTTTCCTTTAAAATTCAACCATCACCTCGGCGAGGCATTGGGTTGTAACTGCATCCCTGCAGCCAAACAATGGCAACGTTGTGAATCATTATAACTCAATCGGATAAAGATTTCTACTTCAACAGATAGATGTGCAATAAAATGTTTATTTCCGGAAAATTATTTTACTGAAAAATATTGCTCAATATTACACTTTAAAAAGAAAGATACAAGAGTTTTGAAAAAAAAAAACTATTTACACTAAAACAATTCAGAAGTTGGCTCAAACCTGACCCTACAATTCTTGAGCATTGTAATGGATGGCAATAAAATAATGAACACGTCGAAAAAGCCACTACAACTTTCCTACTGCAATGAAATATGTGTGTGTTCAAAAAGTTAAATAGAAGTCGTGCAATCACTTTCCCAACAGCTTCCAAAAGCGTAATCCCACGGTAGTGTTCACAAATATTCTTGTTTCGCTTTCCTTAACAAAATCATCATGACATCTTTAATCCAATCAGTTTGAATAGAAGCATCTTCCCAGATTTCCTCAACAAAACCAAGGATAGCATTTGCAATATTCGCACCCCCAATCTTAAGTAGCTCCATCGGAACACTATCCAAACCAGGTGTCTTGCCACTGTACAGTTGTGCGATAGTCAACTGCACCTCAACCAGGTTAGGCAAACGATCCATTTGGAATATGATGTCACATTGTGGTAGGCTACTAATTGCATCAGCATCTACCGCTGAGGGATTGTGAAACACATCAGTAAAGTGTTCTTGCCATCTTTTCAAATATTCTCTGAATTGTTAATGGCTTTCGACATCAGGGAATATATTAGAGGGGTAGGAGGACCAAATACTTGGCGCAGGAGTCTATAAAATTCCTTCGAATTTTTTGTGTCAAACGGTTTTTGAATCTGCTCCGTTATATTAATCAACCATTGGTATTTCATTTTTCTTAGCCCACGTTGCAATGTGGCTTTGACCTCTTTGTATTAGTGCAAATTAGTTGTATGATCAGAATGATATTCACGAAGTAAAGATTCATAAACTGTCTGTTTATTAATCATCAGCTGATTAATTTCAAGGTTGCTGTCGTCAAACCAGTCCTTGCTTTTGTCCCCCTTGTCACCAAGAACTTCAGCACTAGCAGAATAAACATGAGTCAAAAATCCATCAATGTTCCATCAAATACAAGATTATCGAGCTTTTCCGTCATACTCTGTTGAACTTCAGGCAACTTTAACTTGAAGACACCAATACGGCTCGGTACACCACTGAGACGAATTTTCTTACGGATTCGTCAATTAAACTTTCCTCTCACCAACTTGTGATCGGTGTCACATTCAGCACTGCGCATGACACCAACAGCATATGCATCTCAAAGGTCGTTTTTTTTTAGTTATATTGAAGTCAATTAGGTGAGCATGCTTTGCATGTGGATGTATCCAAGCAGCTTTGTCCATCAGTTTACGGAGAAAAAAAAGTGTTTCAGATAGCAAGATTAAAATCTTAACACAGCTCTAGTGGCTTAAGGCCATAAGTAGTCATGGTACCGATATTATAGCGACCAGGAGAACTCCAGGTCACATAGTCTTTCCCCACACGAGCATTGAAATGACCAAGAATACAAAGTCCATCATTAATTAGTGTACATGCAACAACAGAGCATAGAGACTCATAGAAACACAGGGTGTCATCTTCATTCGTTAGAAGGGCTGGTGCATAGACCGAAAGAATAGTGATGGATCTGTTATGTGAGAGAGGAACACGATGTTTCATGATGCAACTACAGATATAGGAAGGAAATTCAATAGTATCAACCATGTATGTTTTAATCCAAAACCGACTCCACCATTTCTACGGATACATTCCGGTTTACCAATCCAGAAGAGAGTGTAGCCTGATCACACATTTTTCATTTGATCTTCTCCTGAGAGACGGGTCTCTGACAGAGCACTAATATCTATATCAAGTCTCCGTAGCTCTGCAATGGCAAGCGATGTCCTGCGCTCTGGACGGTTGGATGACGGTTTATCAAGAAGAGTGCGTACATTCCAACAGCATAAATTGGATTTTACTCAAGGATTAGTGTGGGCGTGTGTTAAAAGCACACAAATGCTCTAGAATAATATATAGCTTCTCCCAATATAATCATCTCCACGTGCACGTCGTGCGTTCTGCCACACTAACGGGGCTCTGGTGAATGGTGAGTGTTCAGTGCCAGAAAACTGCATCCCCACTGCCTTGTGGGATAAGGTTTTTGAACCAAAGGTTAAGAGTGAAGAACCACTAACAGAAACCCCCAGACGAGCTTAGACCTTGTTGACTGCGACATTCATGACCCATCGGCGTGTGGACTATGCTCTGGGGCTGAGCTACCTAAGTCCCAGTCATTTGTAAGTAACATTAGCGGTGTAGAAGGGGCTCGTGTAAGCGGTTGCTGAGGCATTTGTTTTAGGAGAGGGCAGTCCTTATGAGAAATCTGCGGTAAAAGTAATTACCAGTCATCTTGCAATGGATTGACACTGGGTTATTGTTGCTTAGATTTAGAGATTGGAGCTTGTGTCGTAAAATGCTTGTAACTTTACTAGAACGATGTACAGATGTTAATTGATATCTATCAATATTTTATCTTTTATCTTATTCTATCTTATCTTTATCTGTCGTTTATCTGTGTTGCCAGTCCTATGCCGATGGAGGAGAGCAACGTGTACGGACTTGACCAGTTGGAGGTACACAGTCATAAATCTGAACAGAGGCGACAGGAACGCTATCTTAACATCGATGTTGTGCCTTCACATGACAGAGGCCAAATCTGGTAGAGGTTTCTGTAACTAAGCAGCCCTATTCAGGAGAGTTCTGCTCACCAACTGTCTTGGGAAAGTGCGAGAAAAATTGCACTAAAAATAGTCTGTCATACTATCACTGGTTAGTTTCCTGCGGCTAACGGTAGTTCATATTAGTAGGAAGAAAACAATATATATATATATATATATATATATATATATATATATATATATATATACATGCATATATGCATACATATATACACACATACATATATGCATACATATACATATACACAGACACACAGACACACACACACACACATATATATATATATATATATATATATATATATATATATATATATATATATATATATATATATATAAAGGTGTTTTCAAAACGTTTCCATATTTTTTGTATGGACGCTTGTATAGATATTACACACATGGAACACTTGCCTCTCGAGGTATACTGCTCCGACCGCAATTAACTCGTTGTACAATTTCAACGGGTGCAGGAAAGCTTTCTAAAAATCCTCTTGTGTGAGCGTTTCAATGAGTTTCATTACGGCCGTTGTAAACTCCTCAATTGTCTCATAATGACAGGGTCATGGCTTATCCTTCAGCTTAAGAATTAACCGAACGTCACAGGGTTATGACTATAGAAAGTTTGACAGACTGTCTTGATGATCATCTTTGTCAAATAGTTTGTTATCCCCATTGAGTAGCCGAGGGAAAACTTCGCGAGAACCTTTCGCATATTAAGGACGTCACGAGCCATTATGTTTACAGTTCTCACACTGGCATCAAACTGTGAATTTCAGTCATAAACACCGTCGGATAATACATGGTCCTCATCAATGAAAGTATATATTTAGCTAGTTTACTCTCCTATTCTGCCAGCCTTATACATCTAAATCCTGTCATTACCTCTTACTGATACTCTGGCTTCTTTGTATCTCTTATGCCACTGAAGATCTTAGGTTAAATTCATGCAAAGTTTTAGAAAAGAGTCTGAAGTCTCCCATATGTTTCTATGAAATTTTCCATATATATAAATATTTCTCGAGGGTGTGATTCTTTTGTTGGTAATGTTTTTCTGGTTCCTTTGCTTATGCATATACTACCAGTTATAGATGATCAGTTATGTGCAAAGTGTCATTTTTTTTAAATATATGTTTTGATATTGCTTTGTTTTGTACAACTAATTATATTTCTGATTGCGCAGATATAAATAGAACGTGTTGCCGATGGTTATACATGACTAGATCGAAGGAAGTTATGATAATGCTACTGGACTGTTACTTATAATCTACCAATAAATAATCTAAGGTCTGCCATATAGACAAAACAACTAAGTAAATTTGTATACGATTTTGTAGGGTACTATGTTAGAGATGACAAAATAAGTTGGGCTTCATCGTATTAGTAGTGACAATATAGATAGTTTTTAAAATAATGAGTCGAAAGTTTCATAGAAGGAAATGAAAACATGCAATGAGCGAGCCGGCTTTTATAAGGGTAAGCGCCTACGCAATGAAATGAGGGCGATAAATATTTTATAGCCATTTGCATAATTGAAATAAAGTGTTATTTTAAAAAAGATGATTTATTTCAGAAACACAACTTTTCGAAATCTATGATTTTTTTTTATAATGTATGTTATATCATTATTATATATTGAAAAAAAACTATAGTGTAGAATTCAGCTTATTTAGTATAATTATAGTAATAATTTTCATTCTATCATTACGAATTATTATGACAGTGCACATATAGCCGAATATTGGCTTTGATTCTTTTTTTTTTTTTTTTTTTGATTGATGCAATTCTCTCAAGGGAAATATCTGTAATTAGATTCGGCTTCTGTTATGGATTCAGAAAAGAAAAGTTCCGTTAGTCTGCGTTGGATTTATTGTCACATCGAATTCCACATTGTAATTATTAATCAAAACATTTGAGCGGCCAAAAAATTACGAAGACCAATCCCAACGGCAGAGAGGACAGCAGCCGAATATTTACATAGAGAAGACTTAACTAATTCAATATCACCGTTTCAGTGTGTTTTTTTACGCAAAACATTATTATTATTATTATTATTATTATTATTATTATTATTATTATTATTATTATTATTATTATTATTATTATTATTATTATTTGTCTGTAGGCGTCACATTAAAATTATTGTGCAATTACTACCGTTTCCAACTGAATCCGCAGCAAGCGTATACATGGAGAATGTAAAAAAATCAATTACGGATGAATTTGTTCAGGGAAAAAATGGTCATCCCTATATATATATATATATATATATATATATATATATATATATATATATATATATATATATATATATATATATGTATATATATATATATATATATATATAGATATATATATATATATATATATATATTTGCATTTGTATATCTAGGTATATATATATATATATATATATATATATATATATATATTATCCATAAATATATATATATATATATTATCCATGAATATATATGTATATATTATCCATGAATATATATATATATATATATATATATATATATATATATATATACATGTGTGTGTGCGTGTATTCATATTATCCATGAATATATATATATATATATATATATATATATTATCCATGAATATATATATATATATATATATATATATATATATATATATATATATATATATATATATATATAAATTATGTCCCTGTTTCAGTGAATGCTCTCTAAAAAGTGTCTGTGTATGCTCACTGACTTGGTATTTATATAAACGTCAATTTCTCCCTTGCTCATACCAATTGTCTGCAGATTAACACAATGATCATATGCAAGTATACGAAGTAAAATGACACTTCGAGTAAGAATCTCCCGGTCAGCAGTAATTATTACGGTTTACACTGATACACCGTGTAAACATGAAATGCCATTGTCAGTAGTCATAACAAATGATATTATGTTTTATTACATATTCATATGTGTAGATATTGGCATGATATATTTTATAAAAATATAGGGTAATATGTATTCCATATGTAAATCATGTAAAACCAATAAGCACAAAAACAGGAGAACATTTATAAGAGGAACTATATACTTTAATATAAATATATATAAATATATATATATATAATGGTTTAAGAAATTCCAACTAGAGAAAAATGTATATTTAAATAAGGGGGTGGTCACCAACAATGTGTATTTTTTAACATTATTTTATTATTCCGTGTCTTGTTTTTCATTAAAAATTATGTTTAGATCACTGTAGTAATGTTTTTAAATCAATGAAATCGTCTTAACGCATTTCACACGTTCAGAAATTATTTAAAATGCTTAGAATATATTCAAGATGTGTTGGAGAGGTAAAAAGAGCATTTTCGTAGTTCATTTGAAATGTTTCCAAGAGATGGAAACGTGTAAGTGAATCTACTTTTCATTGGAATGTTTAATTTTTATTACTGTTTTATTGGGCTTTGGTCACTCCTGTCTTATGTTTCTCTCTCTCACTTTCTCTTGCTGCTTGTGTTTTTATTTATGTTTTCCCCCCTTTAGGGTAGGATGTGTGTGTGTTTTCTTTTATTGGTTTGAAGAATGTGTGTACTGTTTTATAGTATTACGGAGTTACTTGCTTCCCTATGAAGGTAACTTAGATCCAAGGTCGTTACTAATGGGTATGTGTAAGGAGGGAGGGCAGTTCCTCTGAAATAAGGGTAGGGGTGTTTTCATTCAATTTGGATATTTATTTTTTGGATTCTTAGATCTTAGTATTGTAATTTTTCTTTTCATTCTTAGAATGGTCGGGTATTCTTTAAATTATGTTTGTTTAGATAAAGAGGTGTATTATAAATATATATAGGGAATTTTTTTTAATGTTTCTATTTATTTGTCTCTCCATGTGGGTATGCCCAGACTTAGGATCGGCTCCTAGTGTGGGTAAAATATTGTTACCCAGAGGGAAGGCCCCACTTAAAGGGGTATAGGTGTGAAAGGGGGGGATTATAGAAGGGACGATAGTTATCTCAGTCATGAGAGATTTCTCCTCCACTGACTGAGGAAGGAGCGAAGTGTTGGAACAGATATATCACTATGGTTCTAGGTGTTTTCTAGTGGTTTGGGTTTCGAGGTTAAGTAGGGTTGGTATTGTTCAGTGTGTTGTATTAGAGACAGGGGGTTATGTATGTGTGTGGTTGATTGCGCGCATGTGTGTGTGTGTTTTAATGTGTCGGTTTTGATTTTTGTGTGGGGTGTATATATATATATATATATATATATATATATATATATATATATATATATATATATATGCATGCGATGTGTGCCTTGCATTTCCTGTTTTTGTGTGTTGATATTGGCTCTGTTTAGTTCAGGACTGAATCTTGTCATGATTTTTTTTCCTGTGTAAATAAATAAAAATAATTGTCTGTTTGGAAGATTGGCATTATTTTGAAGCTATTTCCACTGCATGTGAGTACAAACGGGATACGAAATCTGATTCCCATTTGTAGGTATTGACGACTCTGGAAAACGTAATCGAATGCACGGAAATTGTGACTGAAAAAAAACCCGTTTTATTGCAATACTAGAATTGCTTAACTGCGGTGCTCGAGTAGATATGAAGTTCGGTTTGGGCAGAGTTTCTATACAAATGATATTTAACAAGCCCTGGAAAAAAAAACCGAAAAAAGTTGGTGACAAGATAACTCTAAACAGCTTTTGGTGCAATCAAAATATTAGCATGTGCCCGTGATTGCAAAATAAATAAATAAATAAATCGTCACAGTAAACAAGCTCCAAACTTAAACGCGAAAGTGGACGAATGGAAATTCTTACTAGGAAATCGCTTTAGTCCATCGAAACACGAAGACTACGTCATGACCCTTCAAAATAATGTTTATAACCATAGTTGAATTTTGATACGCGTGCGTGATATGTAATAATGGCGTCGCGAAAAGTCCCCCCCTCTTTCAAAAACTAATGCAGTTGACCACCATATAATTTATCTTTTATGTTCAGACATTAGGAGGGAGAGCTCTTGCAGATGGTATTGGTTTCAACACGGTCCGATGCGGTTGACGAATGTTTTTAGTGAATATACGGACACACACACAAACCGATCTTTGATATTTATATAATAGATATAACACCTATGTTTTGGAACAAGCGTAGATTCCTTGAACAAATTAAAAATATAAAGTGATAAATTGCTTCGAAGGCTATATTGTGATAAATAAGTATATATAGTTAAAACCGAAATTGAAACTATATATTTTTTTTATTTAAAGAAAGTAAAAATGACCAGGGAAAACGAAAATGCAAACATAAAGATGAAAATGCAAAAAACAAAACTATAAATTTTGAAAGAGAGAAAGCATATACACAAAAAAAAATATTTAGTGTAAAAAGCTACGGACAAATTAAAGTCAGACAAATAGTTTGGAAGAAAAGAAAATATTATAATACAATTGTTTCATACACAGATAATATTTTCAACTCTTTTTAAAAGTGAAACTTAAAGCTTTTTTACGGAAATATTAATAACCGCTTAAGAAGAATATATATAAACTGCTCTATTTGGTTAATGAATGTTTACAGATAGATACACCATTTTTATGACACGAAAAATAATGCGACCTTGCAAGAAATAAATTATTGTGTTAAAATAATAAAAAGAAAATAAATATAAATTATGTATTGTTGATTTACGCCACATCAATTTTTGGGGGCTTTATTTACTGCTGATTCCATTTATTTGGAGCAGAGTATTCATGATTCATCCAGTTATTTTTAGAGGGTTTATTCTCCAAACGTTTGTGTTTTCAATTGCGAGTTTGGTTTGGATGTTTCCTAGTGCATTTGGTCGTTTTTGTTCCCTGCCCTGCAGATTATGAATGAGTTTCGAAATGGGAGAGAGAAACAGGTTACAGTATTTATGTTTAATGCGCGTTAAGTAACGTAAATCAGTCCAGAAGTCTGTGAGATAGAAAGAGATATGGAAAATGACCAGGCAGAAAGGTGGGAGATGTGGGTTGATGTTTTGTTTTGCAGAACAGAATTAAGTTTTATAAAAGGAAGCAGAAAAATAATAAAGTCACAATGTAAGATGCATTTTGTCAAAGGAGACCAACATCTTTAGACAACCTGATCTAGTGAAACAGTGAAATATAAAACAATACATTTGTAAAGGTAAACACAACAAAAGTAATAAATGTTTCAGTAAAGACAAAGTACCTGACAAAAGAGTTATTTTGAGCAAAGCAAATAATTTATGTATTTTAAACCACAATAAATAAATACAGAAATAAATGACAGTAGCCGAGAAAAAAACGTACTGTGTAAATCCCCAATAAGAATACATAAAATATTTAACTTATATGCAATGGACCATACTTAAAAATACATTTTTAAATAAATAGATACTTTTGAAGCGGAACACAAAGATAAAGCGCGTGCAATTAAAAAGATGAGACATTATCCTAATATAAACAAAATAAAAAAAAGGAATGCGTACGTAAATGAAATAAGGAAGTAACTGTTTAACATTACGAAACAAAGAGAATCAAAATACGCGCGAGCCAGTCGTAATCTTCCTGCGGCTGTTTTTATTTTCTGGTATCAGCCGTTCCGGGATGATGCTCTCTGAATAGAATTAGTGTAGATCGCCGACGGCAATTCATGTAAATCATCTTATTCTTTATAAATGCCGTCGGCGAATACAGGTGCAGAGCCAAAAGGGATTCATAAGAATGTTTCTTTTCTCAAAGTGTATTGCCAGAAACAAACAAAAATAAAAAGAAGGACTGAGTGACATGTAAGACATGAAGGCGTGTTGTAAGGCGAGACGTATTATCGTCTTGCAGTAAATATTCAACGAAACGGATCTACATTCAATTTCACCAAGGCAAATCTGGACCTACGAAATATATATATATATATATATATATATATATATATATATATATATATATATATATATATATATATATATATATATATATATATATATATATATATATCACACCAAAACAACGGTGCAGCCCATAAGAGACATGACAGACCACGAACAGACGTCCAAGAGTCCAGATTTCGGCGCGGTTTGCTTTATCTTTGTCAGTTACTAGAATTCCTTGTGTGTGGGGGTTTTTGCTCAGTTGGCAGAGTGCTTGCCTCGCATGCAAGTGGATTATGCTTCCAAACCTGTTTTCGGTTGTGTCTTACTGGCGAGACCAAATGAGGGCAAAACTTAAGCCTTGGCCTTCTGATTTGTTTGATTTCATGGTACTTGTGGGTTGCGTGGTTGTTCGCCTGTGGAATATATTATATATAATCGTTTACATTCTGAAATATATATATATATATATATATATATATATATATATATATTAACACTGCAGTGTTTGCATATTGTTAAGTGTTAGTTTTCTCATTTAGAACTACTTTAAAACTTCATCGGTCACTCATTTTGCGATAAAATTGCAAACATTTTTACAGTTAATAGGCTACTTTTTCAGCTATATTTTGTAAATGAATTTTGTATTTTCGTTCAGTAAAACAAACGTTATAATAAATTTACGTTGATCAAACTTTCTCAGAACATGGAAGGGACGGAGAAACGTTTTTTTCTATTCTTTGAGCGGATGTTGTTTACCAGAGAAATCAAATCGGCTAGGATTGGCGGAAATGATGACATACCAATATATATAAAAAGATGTCGCTCAAAAATTATCGCTGACCTAATCCCTCGCACAGCTGTATTGGCGCTAATAATCTACAAGTAACACGCTAAACCTTTCAAAATAAATTCTTTAAAATCATGGACCTCTTAAAACTATCCGAGCATAAAACCTTACTTGGATGACATGTAAAGATGGAAAAGTAACAAAAATTGGAGGAGAAAAAGACAAGGTATTGCAATATATATATATATATATATATATATATATATATATATATATATATATATATATATATATATATATATATACATATATATATGTGTGTGTGTATGTATATGTATAAATATCTATCTATCTATCTATCTATCTATATATATATATATATATATATATATATATATACATACAATAATTTTCAACTACAAATATTCCAGCTTAAATTAATAATTGATTATATAATGTCAGATTGAATTTAAAAAAAAATCATCTTGAGGCTGCAATATTTTAAGTTTTAAACTCATTATATTTTAACTGGAATATCTTATCCATCACTTATACACTTATTACCTCAAATCTTTTTTACTTATATATGTTTAAATCGTTTCAATATTACGTATAATACTCGCGTTTGTATATATATATATATATATATATATATATATATATATATATATATATATATATATATATATATATTAGTATTATATTATAAAAAAGACCGCCATATTTTAGTCGCTATCCATTTTCCTTTTCACCTCGGTCTTTTTTTAAATATAAAATGTATTCCGAAAGGTTACGTCTTCTCTTCATGATTGCCTTAATAAAGTTTAGTACCGCCAAGACAATCATGAAATATTTAAAGACACGGTACAACCCAAGTTTAATTAAAAAATTAACCACCATCATTTTAATTAAAAGTAAAATAAGATCAACGCAAGAACTAAAAACAGTCTAACGTGCTTGCGTAAATAATAACGTGTGTCCCTCGTTTATTTGATCTAAGATAAAAAAGCAAGATTATCCTGGGCATACGATTGAAAAAGCGTTTGTCCTTAACCATTCGGATGAATTAGCATTTAATCTGGAATGATTCAGGAGTAGATGCATGCAATTATGGAGGGAAACAGTGACCATATTATCTTTGTGTCATAAAGCTCGCTTCATACAGTATCTTATTATACAAAACCCGAGGCTGTAAAAAATTACAGCTTCAATTTGATAATAAATTGAAACATCTAATAAAGAAGAAATATGGTTGCTTTACAAACGCAAATGTACGTGGTTACATGTTAAACCTATCTTCTTGGAACGGTCACCAGCTGAACTTCTCCTACTTGATCATGAGTTGGAATTTTTTATTTCACCAAATAATACAAAATGAGAAGAAATATTCTCTGAGTTTGAAGTTTTATGCTCTCAAATAGCTAAACTGAAACCGATTTTTGTGAATAAATTAAGGGACTTAAAAGCAAGTTTAAACAACCTTGTCCGCAGTTACGCTAGTAGAGCAGTATCCCATTCAGTGTTTGAATGGCGCAATGAACGCCTTCACGTCATTAAAACTCTACGTAAAAATAGATCCCTCGTGATAACTAGACCCGATAAAGTATCTGGGGTAGTCATAATGAATAATGAGGAATACGTCAAAAAATGTTACTTATATTAAGCGATAGTGACAAATATGTTAAATTTGGCCCAGTTGACACCCATGATTCAACGAGTACTCTGGAATCTAAATTCCAGAAAAAATAAGTTAAGTTGGTAAACAGTGGTTTACTTTCTTCTGAGAAAGCTAGTGAGATTAGAACCTCGGCCTCTATCCGTCCAAGATTATATGCCCTACCCAAAACAAACAACGCGGATATTCTCTTAAACCCATTCTATCTATGGTAGGGCCCACACAACAGAAGGTTGCAAAATTTATCTTCAATATTCTTCAGCCAGTATCAAATTAGTATAGTCAATACTGTCTGAAAGATTCATTTCATTTCGCTGACTACATGCAAAAATCAGGTAGTACAAATAAATGTACGTGTCCGTATGATATCAGACAGTTATTACTTGCGTCCCAGTTTAAGAAACGATAGATATTTTTGCTGACTTTTTATATCGCAGCCAAAGTCCAATACCTTACATCCTGATCAGGTATTTGTTGGACTAATTACACATTACATTACATCCGTTGTAGTTAGTTTTAATGATATAATGTACAGGCAAATTGATGGTGTGTCGATGGGCTCCGTGTTGGGACCTAAATTGGCCAATATTTTTGTAGGATGTCATTAATGTCCGGGCCCATAAAACCATTGGTATCTTTTAGATATGTAGACGACACGTTTTGCATATTTGATAGTAATTCGGAGGAAAAGGAATTTCTCGTTACTAAACTATGCATCCACCGTAAAAGTATACGTATAGAAGTGAAGATAATTCCGCCCTGGCGTTTCTCGATATATTGATCACGAAAACTCCATCTATTAAACTTACATCGATTTATCGCAAACCAACATTCATTGGGTTGTATACACGCTGGGATTCTTTCTGCTCTAACAAGCGCAACTATAATTTAATTTGGACATTAACACATCGTACCATAATGATCTGCTCGCCAGAAAAATTGGATGAGGAAATAAATACAATTACAGATGCGTTGTCCAATAATGGGTATCCTTTAAATATAAGTGAAACCCCCATTAAAAGGAAAAGAGCAGGTTTTTTACGAACAAAACCCAATAAGGTTGATAACTGTCCGGTTTATATTCGATTGCCGTGGTTGGTAAAGTAAGTGAACATTTCACCAAACAAATTAGTTCAACTGTTGAAGGATGTTATTTTGCTTCACATGTTCGTGTTGTATATAATAAAAAGCATTAATGGATTCCAATTAAAAAGATGTTCTACCCCCTCATCATAGTATTAATGTTACTTATTCATTAACATGTGGTTGCGGTGCCGACTACGTAGGTCAAACGTTTCTAAAATTGGAAAGTCGCATACAACAACGTGTACCGAGAAAAATCAGGAATGGTATATTCCTACATACCGACACTGTAAATAACACATATGGAACCACGGTAACTGAACAGGAATTACATACCGGGATTGTGCAATGAATTTCGGCATCGACTCTTTCTTTGTATTAAGTCGTGTTCACTCTCTATATAATCTAAAAGTTTGGAGATTGTTCACGTTCGCCGTAGGAAGCCTTCCCTTTGTTAGCAAAAGGACTGCTTGTTGTGTTTGAACGTGATCAGCCTCTAAAAATTCATCCTCATAAAATTGCTCTTGGTCCCGTCTATTTTTCAGATTTTATTATTAAGGAAAACAAATTACTAAAAAATAAATCCCTCGATTCCAATTTTGATGACTGAGGACGAAACATGTCAATGTACTCGTTTTGATTTTTTTTCATTTATTTCCCCATTTTTATTTTTTAGTTGCTATCACTTTTCCTTTTCTCCTTGTCTTAATACAGTTGTGTACCCCCAATAAAATCATTATATATATATATAAATATATATATATATATATATATATATAATTTAAAGGAGATTAGAACAATAGTCTAAAGAGATGAGTGTATTTCAATGTAACAGTGAAATTACTAGTTTAATTAAAATACAGGAAAGAGAAAGTGATTGTTGTAATTTAGATATATAATAAGCTCGATAGGTAAATATCCTAGAGCTAATTCAATATAAAGTAATGTGATTGATAATTAAAAATTTGAAAATCAAATTATAATTAAATTAAAAATCCGTTTCATAAGAAGGAACAACAACAATATCAATTATCTATACGATCGTTTCGGAAAACAATGCTTTTTATTGTGGTAGACATCAAGTTACGTACAATAATTACATATAATTTCTTTATAAGCAAGGTCTCCTCGTCAGCAAATTTTGAGGGTTTTTTATTAAATTTAAAAGACACCATAAATAAACCTAGCATTAAAAGTAAGGCAAATGTATCTGAAAAAAATTTAAATAAAAGGTCTGGATTAAAAATTTATAAGAACATTAATATGGGTTAGAGATAGAAAAGAAATAAAGTGAAATATAGATTTAAATTTAAATTATAAGTTTGCTTTAAGTACCACATTTACCATATATATGTGCATATATATATGAATAAATAGACATATATATATGTATATATATATATATATATATATATATATATATATATATATATATATATATATAAATAGGTATACAGGTATATATATATATATAAAATATAGAGAGAAATTTACCTTTTAATTTTTCGCTTTTTGAAATCAGGAACTATGGTATAAATACTCATTTATATGTTTGCTATAGCTTTTTACCTTATTGAATGATGAATTTTAAACGGGGGGCGGAGGTCGTGCAATAAATTATTTCCGTTAGCGTACTTTTTATTTAAAGACGCTACGGTTTATATTTCGAATGTTGTTTATGTAATCACATGTTGTAAGGGGAGATAATTCCATATTTTCTTTACTTTTTTATTTAAGTGGTGTAAGGGGGATACTTGGACTAACTTAATTTATTAAAAAAAATTGTAATCTATTTTTACTAATAAGTAATTTTTAATGATTTAAGGTAGTTTATATTTATTAAATTTAAACCAACATTTATGAATGCATGTAAATACTAGCTCCTGTCTTGAATTTAATAGTGTGGTTGTATTTTTATGTCTTCATATTTTAAAATTTTTAGGGTCTCTTTTGTACATAGTGCACAAAATTTATCTCCTGGTTTATATGATTTGCAAGTCTCAATTATTCGCCATCTTAAGTTGAAAGAAATATTGCTATTTTTTAGTTGCCAAATATAGTTGGATAGAGTAGTTTGGTTTGACAGAGACTTATTTTTAAAAGAATGTGTGTGCGTTGAAATTCTATGTTTTATTAGGCCAGATGTGGAACAAAAATATATTACATCTTTCTTATTGTGATTATTTCCCGTTAGGTCTGGTGCTGGATTATTATATGGTGGGTTGATTTGTAATTGATCGGTAGATTGGTGTAAGTTGGTGTTATTATTTAATCTGGTAGGTGAGTTATGGCTGTTAATAGGTTCATGTAGATTTGGAGTTTTTGATACTGTGCAGCTATAGATAACATTTTTAATTTTACATGAGCCTTGTAAGGGACATTTTTTCTACAGTTACACGGTTAACGGAAAATAATCACAATACGCAAGAGGCAATATATTTTGGTTCCACATCTGGCCTAATAAAATATAGAATTTCAACGCACACACATTCTTTTAAAAATAACTCTCTGCAAAACCAAACTACTCTATCCAACTATATTTGGCAACTAAAAAATAGCAATATTTCTTTCAACTTAAGATGACGAATAATTGAGACTTGCAAATCATATAAACCAGGAGATAAATTTTGTGCACTATGTACAAAAGAGACCCTAAAAATTTTAAAATATGAAGATATAAAAAATACAACCACACTATTAAATTCAAGACAGAAGCTAATATTTACATGCAGTCATAAACGCTGGTTTAAATTTAATAAATATACACCACCTTAAATCATTAAAAATTACTTATTAGTAAAAATAGATTACAATTTTTGTTTAATGAACTAAGTTAGTCCAATTATCCCCCTTACACCACTTAAATAAAAAAGTAAAGAAAATATGGAAATATCTCCCCTAACAACATGTGATTACATAAACAGCATTCGAAATATAAACCGTAGCGTCTTTAAATCAAAAGTACGCTAACGGAAATAATTTATTGCACGGGCGTCCCCCCCCCGTTCAAAATTCATCATTCAATAAGGTAAAAAGCTATAGCAAACATCTAAATGAGTATTTAACCATAGTTCCTGATTTCAAAAAGCGAAAAATTAAAAGGTAAATTTCTCTATATATGTCTTTATATATATACCTGTATACCTATTTATATATATATATGTCTATTTTTTCATATATATGCATATATATATATATATATATATATATATATATATATATATTTGAAATGTGGTACTTAATGCAAACATAATTAAAATTTAAATCTATATTTCACTCTATTTCTTTTCTATCTCTAACCCATATAAATTTTCTTATAAATTTTAAATCCAAACCTTTTATTTAATTTTTTTTCAGATACATCTGCCTTACTTTTAATGCTAGGTTTAGTTATGGTGTCTTTTAAATTTAATAAAAACCCTTCAACATTTGCTGACGAGGAGACCTTGCTTATAAAAAAAAACTATATGTAATTATTGTACGTAACTTGATGTCTACCACAATAAAAAGCATTGTGTTCCGAAACGATCGTACAGATAATTGATATTGTTGTTGTTCCTTCTTATGAAACGGATTTTTAATTTAATTATAATTTGATTTTCAAATTTTAAATTATCAATCACATTACTTAATATATATATATATATATATACATATACATATATGTATATGTATATATATATATATATTTCTATATATATACATGTATGTATATATGCATATGCATATATGTATATATACATACATATATATATATATATATATATATATATGTATATATATATATATATATATAGAGAGAGAGAGAGAGAGAGATAGATAGATAGATACATAGATAGATAGATAGATAGATAGATAGACCGATGGGTAGATATAAGCAGGGAGACCCCATGTAATCAAAGATTGAATGATGATGAACTCGTGCTTTACATTTGCGTATTCCTTTTAATTAATGGAAATCGCTGTAATCGCCTATTTTGTATCAAATAAATTTATTTCCAAATCTATTTGGCGTGTATTGGCGATGCACCGAGAAAAATGGTGGAAATAGGGGCTCGCAGTCCCGTAGTCAATAGCAGATCGTTCCTAGTGTGCACTGTAAAAAAGACTGCTGTTGAGTTTATAATTTTTTGGGATATATATAACGAATTTAATGAAGGTTTAATATGCAATAACCAAGCATCATTAGGTAATTATGTAATAAATATGAAGATTCCTTTGAACGCGCCTCTTGTATATCAAATGGCGTAGTTTACTTTATGTGCTTTGTCTTACTGTTTGTGCGATTATAATTGTTTTTATTTAAGTTAAAAATGAAAAAGTCAAGTATCATCCCGTAATTTGTTCTTAGACAAAAACAATAATTTCGAACGCGCCCATGTCATATAAAAGAATCTAGTGTTGAGTTTATATGTCATTCATTTCGGGTTGTGTGGTAATAAAAATTAACAAATGTACCTTTGATATGTAAAGTGTTCACTTTGTTTCAAATCGCCTGTTCCTTCTTTCATTGGATTATTTCGATTATCTATACTCATCTAAAAAACTATAATGCAAAACCTATCTAGAAATACTCCCACGCACATAAAATATGTTCGTGTTAAATTTCATAATAAATCGGCTTAAGAGTTTTCAAGTTTACAGAGAACAATTTAACACACAGACAAACACAAAGTTCATGCTTAAGTTTAGCATATATATTAGCAATGTTTAAGTTTATATGAATAGTTCCATTTGAGTTTGTCTTTTAGTCATACATTGTTACTAAAAGCATGTTAACCTACTGTCTAGCTTAACGATCATACAATGTTCCAAACGTCTCGAACATTTCAACTCCTCATAACTGCTTTACTATAAATGATTGTAAGATAAAAGTGGTGACAAGTTTTGTAACGCTATTGTTTTTTTTGTTTGTTTTTTTTTCGGATCCAGTTATGGCGTTAACTAAATCAGAGAAGACGTTGAATTTTCAAAAACTTGATCAGGGGCACAATTGTTTGTGGGGATTTGTATGCGCCTCCTATTCCAGGAAATCTGGATGAGCTGAAGGCTCATATGTCAGAAACATCATTAACAACGATTGCTGGGACGCGTTTGACAATTATTAGATTGTCGGATTGATGTGTTTTGTGTGACCAATGCTGTTCACATTGCATGCTTTTCAACATCTCATGGACGCATAGGATTAGAAGCATTCTAAATATACCATATGCGTATGTATATCCTTGATAGTTATCGAGATATTCAATGACAAAATATGCTAAAGACTTTTGGAACAACCTATACTAGTTATTAGTTGGCACTTGAAATTAAATTTTAAGTATAAAAACTTCCATTGCTTATCAACGACCATAGTGCTGTGCTTAAACATTAGTGCATCTATTTTAATTGGTCGTAAAATGAGGCGGATTTTTAATTGTGTACATATTTAGCGAGACACCACAGCCTATTGCCCAGAGTATTAGGTATTCTCTACATAAGAAACTAATATCGTTTTAAAATTTACTCTGATAGAGGTGGAATAGATTAGGTTCACTATGAGATAACCTTTCATTGGCTAAGTCGGTCTATTCATCTGTAAATGATATTTCGACGAGTGAATTGTTGCTAACTCTTTTAACTCAGTCGTTATTTTTATTGAATATACGAAACAATCATTTTGACTCACAGTTTTTCTAAATATCAACGAAATAAATCGATGATGAGTCTGGTAAGCACCAGATGATACGGATTGTGTCACACTACGTATTGTATAAGCTTTCCGCTTATTTAGGCATTGTTTTAAGCTGTTCTAAAAAGTATATATATATATATATATATATATATATATATATATATATAGAGAGAGAGAGAGAGAGAGAGAGAGAGAGAGAGGGAAGGAGAGAGACCGATTGAGTGCGATTATATATTATGCAACTGTTCCACAATAATTTCACGCGTAAGCAAACTTGAGCGGGTATACGTAATCTGACCAGACAGAACGGATCAGTTAATTTCATAGGTGATACTCGACTGAACTCTGGTCTTTGATTCCTATTAAGTCAGAATTGAGGAATTCATTGTGCTATTACAACTGAAAATAATGTATTTTCCCATTCCTCGTTGCTACTGTCAAACGGAATTTCTTAGATAAAGAACGTGTGTTTTAATTGCTATTCAGCTGTAGAAAATATTGCCGCGCGAGTATTTCTTAATGCTTACGACGTGGTGTCTTTAAATCCAATGTTATCGCATTACTGACATTAAGCATCTTAACAGAAATAACATGCAGTTATTAGTACTGGGCAAGGTTAGTGCTCATATAATCATTATCATCACCTTTCTATGTAGCATGCAATAATACTCTGTTGGACTTATCCTTATATGCCTATTGCATTTGTGCGCAATGACCGCACTGATGTAAAAGGCATTTTCATTGATAAACGTGTAGATTAAACTTACGCATGTATTTATTATTCGTAAGCGTGAATCCTGAATTACATGCTTGCCGGATTGACTTTACATTTGGCAATGATTGATTAATGTAAAAGATAATTTTAAAAATGTATTTCTGATTTGCAAATGACTATCACGCCATCCGAAAAAAATCCACTCGGCATTCCAATAGGTCAACGATTCATTTTTTAAACCGGTTTTTCCCCCTACTTTCTTTCATCATGATAACATAAACAAATAAATAAAAAGATTGTTATTAATGTGTTTCTTCTTAAATAAGTGGACGGAAGTCGGGAAATCGAAATCAATAAAATGTCTCAAACAAGATGACATTG
The DNA here is from genome assembly GCF_053919585.1 of Euprymna scolopes. NCBI lineage: Eukaryota > Metazoa > Mollusca > Cephalopoda > Sepiida > Sepiolidae > Euprymna > Euprymna scolopes. The sequence continues at coordinate 55,170,636 of NC_136486.1, forward strand.
ATTAATGAAAAAAAAAACATAAATAAGACGAAACTGAACATTTCTTATTTGGGTTAACTACAAAATTGCGTGTAAATACATTTGTACATTTGAGATTAATATTTAGAAAAAATACACACACATACACACACACACATATATATATATGTATATACACACACACACACATATATATATATATATATATATATATATATATATATATATATGAAATTATTGATTTTAGTATTAACTTCTGAATATCCCAACGATCAATCATTTTATTAGGCGAGAAAACGCACTAAAGAGAGTAATCCTATTGACATCAAGGGAAATTTACAACTGCCAACAAAGAATGACTTAATAAATAGATATAGATTATCTTCTTATATTTTCCATGTTTTAATTCTGCAAATTACCCAATAGTATTACTAAATCCATAATAATAGTATGTTTGGCATATCTGATTTGATATTGACTAGTGTATGAGATATTTCCTTGGACAAAATTGCAAAGAGTCGGTTAAAACATAGAAAAAATTGAGCAACGAGAAAAATTGATTGAGTCAATAAGCACCATTTCATCATTTATCTTGATCGTAACAGCCGTAGAACATATGTAATGTATTTATATCATTATTTTTATGACGATTAAGCGTGGAGTGTATGAAAGTGTGGCTTTTGAACGAACTATAAGATAGATGTGCAGATGTTGCACTTATTATATTTTGATTTCAAGTTATGCATTTTCGGATATCATTTATAAAAGCATCTTTCGTTTAATTAATTCTTTTAATTACAATCGTGTAAAACATTATGTGTTCTTTTTTAGAACATTGAATATATAAGTGGAAAAAAAACAAATTCGCACGATTTACTTATTCAAACTTAAGCTACGCCAAAACGCGGCTTATACAGCTCTCGATGTCAACGAAGCGTTCGGCCCAGTAACCGCTACTGAACGCACATCAGGATAGTAGTTTACGTGATGGCAACGGAGGTCTTGAAGATAATGCGCGTAGTGATATGACATCGGATATTGACAATGATGATTTAAGAGGCTTAGTTGAAGCCAATCAACGCAGACTTGTTCAGGGACTTGCTTCTGAATTGTACGTAACGTTCACCACGATTCCGAACCTCTTACCAGAGATTGAAAAGACAAAATTTTTATATATATGTGCCTCCCGAATAGAACGACAAGCAACAACACGGGGCTATGACATTTTATTTACTAGTCTTTTACGTAATAGGAACGACTAGTTTCTTGATCGGGTTGTGAGCTGCAATTAAAAGGGGTTTTTTTTGGGGGGGTACGACACTCGTCGACGTTTACCTCAGTAGTTAGACACTTACCGACTACAACTTGTATAAGGATTTCGAAACCTTCTGCGGGAGAAGTGCTTCTTACTTTTAAGCGATATGAAAACGCGACTTCCCCGCCACCATAACGCTTATACATGCTGTAATATATATATATATATATATATATATATATATATATATATATACACAAGTTAGGAAATATATATATATATATATATATATATATATATATATATATATGTATATATATATATACACATACAAGTTAGGAAAGCAATTCATCCAAGGCATGAAAATTGTTAAAAAAATGTGTTTACTATAGGCTTTAAAAATAGGGGCACAAGATTCAATTTGAAAAATTTTCATCTTCAAGGTGCACTTTTATAAATTTTACAAAGTAAGGTATAAAAATTTTATTTAAATTGAATCAAAAATTCCTTTGGATTTATTTTATGGAATGTACATTCTGTTGCACTTTAAAAAACATTGGACATTTTATATCTATATCATTAATTGCTAGATTTAATATAATGTTTTTAAATTGCAACAAAATGTACATTACATAAAATAAATCCGAGGTAATTTTTTGATTCAATTGTCATTACATTCTCTATGTTTCAGTTTGTATTTCTCCTCACACCACAACTAATTTGTGCCCCCCTCTTTGTAATACAGGTCTGAATAATGAGAAAATCACAATTTTTGAACAAAAACTGTAAAAGAATGTTTTAGATTAAATTTTTAAACACTTTTTTCAGAATACAATTTTTTTTAAATTCAAGAAGGAACATATTTCATATAGGTTTCATTAACAAATATTCAGTACATAACGAGAAAAATAGAGATGGAAATTTCAAAAGGATTTTATAACTGGTTACGGTCTATAGTAGGCCTCGCCAGCGAAATTCTTTGTTACTATTTTATTATTATTATTATTATTATTATTATTATTATTATTATTATTATTTAAAACATTTTGTGCCCTGCTCTTTCGCACGAGGACTAATATACTAACAGAAGTAAAAGTTTACAATGCGTCTTCAAAAAATGGGCAATGATGGATGATATTATTAAAGTTTATGAAAAAGAGGTGAGCGTTTACAGAAATATACAACTTTAGATTTTGGAGTATCGAAATCAAAACAAAATATGAAGAAAATAAAGGTAACAGTTTCCAGCAATATATATTTTCATAAAGACTTTGTGTTTCATTGTAGCTAAGAGTTTTAACGAAATACGTATGTTTAGAAAAACAGAAAAAAAACGGAGGTTCTATTATCCGCTCCCGTTGATCTATTTCAATTTCTCACTTTCACAGAGTATTTAAAAACCATCTAAAAAAACATAATATTTGCTAACAGTTCTTTCATCAATAGTATTTTTAAATGAAACTGTTGTCAGTTCTTTTATTTCCTGAAAAGAGTCCCAAACATTAATATGACGTGGGGTACATAGTAAACTCTTCTAATTGTAGTATCGAATTCAACAAATAGATGCCGCTCAACATATGCTCTTCGCCTTATGTTCTGCATGCGTTGTTTCCACATGTGTAATAAGATGGAACCTGATTATAAATAAGAGTTTGTTTGTTTTTTCACAAAATCATGTTTTTTAAAAATGTAGTAAGAGCGGTATCTTTTGGGATTGAGGAAACTTTGCCAGTATTTTCGTTTGTGAAATAAGCCCTCTGGTACTTGTGAAGATGAACTACAAGCTGTAAAGTTTAAATATGCCGTTCACGAATAGGAAACCCTAAAATAGCCAAATGTTTAATTAGAGCAGATATATCTCCCAGGTTCATATCGGGTAACTGCACCACTAACATTTTTTTTTAATGAAAACATGGCTTCATCACACCGTTTATTGCAAAATTCCACATTTACATGATAATTGCATGTCTTTAGAAGCAAAGGAGAGTAAGATGCAATCAAACTATTTTCAATTTCATGTCTGCTAACCATAGTTTAACATTCACTGTCTTAAGGCGATCTGCTTTTATAAGATGGATAACTATCCTAACTCGTCTGAGTTCCAGGTGGAAAGTTTTAAGTACATTGGCCATCGACCATGATAGGTGAATTTCTATTGTTTATACCACAAGATCCATGCCTCTCTTTACATTACTAAAACGTGACTCTTATCTATTTAACATGAGGCAGTTTGCATATGAAGTAATTCTATATATGTAACGGATATAATGTAATCAATTTTGTTAAAGTTGATTTTTCTGGTAAGTCACAATAATATATGCGCATGGGAAAAGCTCATTTTTTCTCCTGAATGGTGTTCATATGTGCCGTTGTAGACCAAAAATTTCGGATCTCTTTATACAGTTGTCACTTTCATTATCTACAGATGAAACAATCTTGCTATTGGTATTAATGGTTGATGTATATTTTTCCAGGGAGAAGTTTATCTTGACTTTCTTAACAATTTCGACGTAAAGTGAATGTCATAAACAGGTCAGGCTTTCCATAATTTCTTATTAAATCATTGCATCTTTGATACTTCTATGCATATATCGTAAACTACATGTGAAGCTAAAACATAATATGCATATATGACCTGTACAGTTCATATATGATCTTTGAGATGTATGATGGAATCTACTCCTATGTTGTTTTAATGACTTTTGATATATATATATATATATATAGAGAGAGAGAGAGAGAGAGGGGGAGAGAGAGAGAAAATAAAAAGGAACAAACCGTATTATGTGTTCATCAACGTTTCGTCTTTATTTCGAGACTTCCAGAGGAAGTCAGAGGAAGTATTTCGAGACTTCCGTTGGAAGTCTCGAAATAAAGATGAAACGTTGATGAACACATAATACGGTGTGTTCCTTTTTATCTTCTCTATTTTGTCGGAATACTATTTCCATTATTTTCATCATATATATATATATATATATATATATATATATATATATATTATATAACGACGGTGATTATATATATATATATATATTTATAAACGGCAGTGATAATATATATATAGTACAGTACAGTACCATTTCTCTTAACTAAACAAACAACTAGAAATTAAACGTATGTATGTGTATGTGCGCGCGTGTGTGTGTATGTGTGTGTGCGTGGGTGTACACATATGATTGTGTATGCGTGTGTGTATAATTATATATCATCTGTTATCTATGCTACACCTTGTTTGTATGTATACGTGCACTTATGTTTGGGTGACCGAATCCATGTATGCATATGTGCATGGATTGGAAAGGAAACTTCAACCAATATATACATAAGGTGGGATGTATGAATATGTATGTGTGTGTGTGATTGTGAGTGCATGTGCCCATATACATATATATATATATATATATATATATATATATATATATATATATATATATATATATATATATATATATGGGTGGATGAGTGTATACACATCCGTATGTATGTGTGTGTATGTATATATATATATATATACACATATGTATGCACATGTATGAGTGGGTAAATGTGTTCGTGTGAATATGCATATACGCGTATGTGTGAGCCCCTGCATATGTCTGTTTGTGTGCATTTGTGTGTGTATGTGTATGTGCCTACATAGTATGTGGATGTTTGTGAGTGTATGTGCACATACATATATGTGTGTACATATATGTGTGTATGTGCGTGTATGTGTGTGTATATATATATATATCTTCTACCTATTCTCCATCTTACTTGTGTGTGTATGGGTGCGTGTACGTATGTCTGAATGATTAAGCGCATATATACATGCGTGTTTTGGTTGGGAAAAAAGTGTGTGTATATATATATATATATATATATATATATATATATATATATATATATATAATAAAAAATAAAAAAATAAAAATAATTGTTAGCGGTGGATGTATGCGAGTACGTGTGTGGGCGTGTAGGTGGGTATGTATATGTGTATATATGTATGCTCCTACATATATTTCTATGTATGTACGTGTGTGTATGTGTGTGTGCCTGTGTGCGTGTGCATGTGTACATGTACATGAATATATATGTATGCGTATGTGATTGTGTGTGAGTGTATGCTATACATGGGGAAAGAAAGTCTTTAAAAAGAACCCTAAAGAAGCCATAAAAACATTCACCATATGGACTAAAAAACACTCTTTGAAACTAAATTTGACCGGTCACAGTGAACAACTTACAGTTGGAGACAGGATGTCTAAACACTGAACACACGCATCGCATCACTATGAAAAACATATTTAATATCAGCGGAGGCATATCTACAAACTCCCATTTTAAAGAAAAACTTTTTACGAAAATATCTGAAGAGAGCACACCCTAAGCTCGAAACGCGTTATAAAAATATTTTAAAATAAAAATATGATGAAAACCTTTAAAAAAACGCACAATTGTTGATGGCTACACTCTTTTATATATATATATATATATATATATATATATATATATATATATACATTTTTTTTAAATGTATATGGACAAATATTACATAGTTGCTACAGTAAACATGATAATGTTTCGGGAATTGGTCTGTAAGAGACAAAAAGTTACTCGTAAGGCAAACCATTAAATATTATTTGAGACCAAAACCAGCTGGTTCTTAAATCAAAGAAGTGAAATATATGTATTTTTTATTTATAAACTTTAGTTATATATACGAGTGAAAGTCAGAGGGTTCAAGGTCAGGAGATTAGAGAGGATGGGGAAATGTCATAACCACACGCCCGTGCTTCTGATATGGCGACATGTGAGTTGTGGAGCGGAGCGTTGTCCTGCAGGAGGAGGGTACATTTGCTGATCTTGTACCGTCTATTGATTTTGATAGCTCCTCTTAATTTCTTCAAAAGTGAAGCATAATAGGCTCCTGTATTTGTGGTGCACTTTCCCAGCAAATCTGTCATCACAACTCCGTCCTGGTCCCAGAAGACTGTGAGCATGACCTTGCCAGCAGAGGGCTGCACCCTTGCCATCTTTGAAAGTGGTGTGTCCAAGTGCTTGGCTTGGCTTTGGTCTCTGAATCATAGTTATTGACCCATGTTTCATCTTGTGTAATCAGTTTTTTGAATAACTTTGACTCATCTTCTTTGCAAATCTCTAAATTCATCCTCGAGCACTCGACGTGTTCTCGCTTCTGGAATGGTGTGAGCAACCTGGGAATCAATCTGGCAGACACCTTACGTATATGCAAATGTTGATGATTGATAGTTTCCATAGACCCTGTATTAATTTTGACATCTTGTGCTATTGGTGAATAGTAATGCGCCAAAGTAACAGCCTTAACATGACAGACAGATGCATCATCACTGGCAGAAGAGAGGGCCATGTCTGGGAGCTTTTTCCACAGACTTCTGGCCATGTTTGAATTAACGATGTCAGCGTTTTACAAGGTCATATAGAAGGCAATTATCACCATAAGTTGCTTTCATTTCATTAAATGTCTCCTGTGGTGTGCGTCCTTTCAAATAAAAAAACCGGATCATTTAACACCTGACTCATTTCAAACACCTGTAAAATAGAAACCACAATTAGGTCAGAACTGTAATTTTGAACTACACCCGTAGGGATCTAAATCATTGCACATGCAAAGTTTGAGCTAGATAAGATAACTAAAAGTTTGTCAGAGGCATTATTGAACGCCCCTCGCATTTTATTGCAACGCCTGAGGAGTGAATTTTGTTTTCTTGTAGGCCAATATTCCGAAATATTAGCATTGTTTATTGTAGCGACTATCAAATATTTGTCTAAATCAATAGGAAAGCAATTGAGCCGCGAAAGGTGTAGACTCGTAGTGGAATGGGGATTTGTAGAAGAAGAGGGAAAAAGAAAACACAAGGGGAATAAATCACGGAAGAGGAATAGAGGTCGCAAGATAAATGTTCTCTCAGTTCCCACGCCAGAGCCGCAATACTATATTTTATTCTGTATAGGATATTTTGTTCTAGACGTTTAAAACGCACTCTCTTTTGTTTAACTTATTTATTTTTCTCTCATATATTCGACAGAGCCTACGTGTACTTACTACCGGCCATCAATGCTCCAAATCTGTGATGCACGTTCTTTTCGGACAACCTATTCTTTTTATAGGTATTTACTTTATTACAGTAACCCACGGGTTATATATTCTTTTTTTACCTATGTTTTTCGAAGTTTAATTCATCTTATCAGAAAAAGAGACAAGGTTCTACCAAACATATTCCAAATGTAGGTATCGCATTTTCTCCTCTCCTTAGGAGAATGATTTGCACCAAATAAGCTTAGCTCACGTTTTAATGATCTCGGCATCTATATATCTATAAAATTGAAATAGGTGTTACTGAGGACACTTATCAACCTATATACTCAACGGATGTTTGAGATACAGACTTGTTTTTTTTTAATATATAGAATCCTATGGTGCGTTGAATTTTTTTTTAAATCGTTTCTCATCCGGAAAAAAAAATTAGCTGCTAATAGGTTAAAATATAAAAATAATTTCGTGGGCGTTGTCGAAGTTTTTACTGTTTTCGACTGTTTATCGACTGCGAATTTGCGGTTGAGAAGAATAAGATATTCTCATTTAAAGAATAAATAAGTTTTCTAAAAGTATTAAGAACCTTGCCAAACTGTTCTAATTGGTACAGTACGTGCCGCAGTTTTTAGATTTTGGGTGTTCGATCTCTCCTCGATTATTTTTTTTTTACTTAAATAGTTTAACTGATCAGAAAAATAAAAGCATAATATTCACATTCACATGTCTTCTTTTTTATGTTCTTTTTAGTTCATTTTTAATGGAATCTAACGCTACGTTTAATATCTACGGAATTTCTTTTGTTTAAATTGATAATAATTTAAATATTATACTCATACGTAAGTTATAAAAGAAAAACGCCGGGTGGCCAGCTAGTCTATAAAAAAAAACAGTATATAATTTTCAAATGCAGGTTTCTGTATCACAACTGTTCTAATGAGCCTGTTTTAAAGTGAAATATTTAGCACAACACACACACATATACATCTATATTAACTATTGCATTCGGTAGCATAAATATCACGTTAAATATTGTTACAAGTAACTGACAGCAAAGTAGAAAACTTTAATCATACAACGCGTGTAAGTTGGGTTGTACTAATCTTTATTTAGCAGAATAAATCTATACCACAGCTATACCACTCAATAAGACAATTCGCTTAATGCGCCTTGACGTCCATGTTATTTGAAATCTTTGGACTACTGTTCCCATCTACAGTGATCCGAATATTTCAAATAATACTAAACTGCAGAAATACGGTTAAGGAATTAATGCTTTTTTTTCAATCAATTTTACGTAATTTGTCGTCCGAAAAAATTAGCTTCAAAATGATACCAATTCTGTCAGGATCCATCGGCTCTGTCGAAAGTTATATATATATATATATATATATATATATATATATATATATATATATAGCATATTTTTGTGTCAAGAGTTGCGCAATCTTCAACCACGCCTTTGCTTAGTAGACATTGCTGAATAAAATTGGAAAGTAGAGGTGCAGGACGACTGGAAACAATGCCGTGATAAGCGGAAAGGACATCCAGCGCCTAGAATTTCCAAATGGACACCCATCTAGTACAAGCCAAGCTTAACGTTGCTTAACTTCTGTGATCTGACGAGAACCGGTGTGTCAACGTAATTACCCCGCGCACACACACAGACACACACACATATGTGAGTGTGTGTGTGTGTGCGTGTGTGTATATGTGTGTATTTAAATTAATGGGAGAATTTTTAGAACATCGGCAAAAACCAGACACATTCATATAGAAAAATACCTCGGTGAGAATGAAGGAAATAAATTTTCAATATTTATCGTCCAAAGAGTCAAGATCCAAGACGATACGAATCTCGTGAAAATCTGTCATCTCTGTTGAAAGTTTTGGGAAGACATACATACAACATCCATACATACATTTAAACAGACAGGTGAGATTTATATGATAGTCCAGCTTGGGTGGCCGGTGTTTCACGTTTTTTAGGTGTTTGTTGAGCAAAAAAAAATTAATTAAAAACGAGGGTAGTAGGCAGGCAAGGTCGAACACTTACCGCGAAGTATGAAAAAAATATTTTACCTATTTTAATAACTTTTATTCATGCATCCTTTTTCTTAATTCACATTTTGTCGGTTGCGTGTGGTGTAAATGAAGAAAAAAGAAACAAGAACGACCGACCGCGTTTTTGTGTGGCTTACCTCGTGTTCATAATGAAGAAGGAAGAAACAGGGCAGCCATTTTTGTTTCTTTCTTCTTCATTATGAACACGAGGTAAGCCACACAAAAACGCGGTCGGTCGTTCTTGTTTCTCTTTTTCTTCATTTACACCACACGCCCCCCTGATCTTCGAGATCTTCGAGATCAATAGGATACTTCGTAATCCTCCATCCAAGCAGGCCGCCTCCTCTCACGTCGAGGCCTCTGGGGGACAACTTCTCGGGGGTTAACGTTTTCAGGTTCACTACAACGCGGGCCTAAGTCAGGTCGAGCAGCATCATTTGCTTCTCGGTGGCCCTCGATTTCCCCTTGTTCACTGCCCTCACTGCATACCGGCAATGTCACACGACGCAGGTCTAAGATATGCCGGGGAACGCCATTCACCATCACATTGTTCTTCGACTGCAATCCTGTTACGACCCCTCTTTTCCAACGAGTGGTACGCTGTGCATTGGGGGGTTTCACCCACACCTCTTCACCTACTTTGATAGTGGCTTCTTCACTCTCAATTCCTGCTATTTTGTTGCACGGATGCCGCCACTTATATGTGAAAACGGCCCTATGAAGCACAGTTGTCTCATCTTGTTTGGTCTTCGGCGAGATGTTATACCAAAACACCACCTCTATGGGTGATACGTTGCTTTTTTCCGCAGCGGCTTTAATGGTGCGATGATTCCTCTCCACTATTCCGTTGCCACTCGGTCGAAATAGGTGGTCGGTTGCGTGACACTGCTGTCCGAAATTTCACTTTCTGGTTACCACTTGACGCGTCTTCTCTCCACTCCAAATCGAACTTCTGCAACTTTAGCTGTTCTCTCCCCGAATCCGACTTTTCTCTTCTACAAATGCAACTTCTCTGCTCGCAATCTAACTTCAGAATGGTATTTATTTTCAGAAAATTTACAGAAAAATTTGGCACAAGGCCGAAGATGGGGGAGGGGAAAGGACGGTCTTCTCTGACTAGTGCTAACTAATCTAACCATAACTAGTTCCTACTTTCACTCTACTTACACCATAATACCACATTCATACTATACATCTATCAGCGTATACATCCTTCATCAGTCACCATAAGAACATCATACCATGATAACCTAATTAAAACCCATAAGAAAGGGGGGGTTTGGGAAGATAAAAATTTTATATACAAAATACAAATGAGATATTTACAATGTTAGTAACAAAATACCCCCCCGTTGTTAAACTATGGCAGATGCACCGATTCGCCGGTCGAAAGGGTGATGCGGGTCCGAACGCTTTATTTAAAACACCTCTTACGAAAACTTCGAAAGGGAACCCGCATCTCTGGCGAATCAAGCGATCTGTCACCTAATTTGGGAGGGGAGTGGGGTTAAAAAAAAACAAAAAAAAACGCAGGGACAAACTTAAAAGGGGCCTAATGATCGCTATTACACACTAGTTAGGTTATGAACAAAGAAGCCTAAATAATGGTCCTACTCTTGCCTATATCGTGACCTACTCTGGACTAAAAACGAGTCAGGGCTGACGTTCGTTCCTGTCACCCAAAATTATTTTTCCTAAGGAACATCCAAGAACCAGTCAAGACATGCTTCTCTCACCCGACACACACGCGCAACTGACACCCACCTTTCAACAAAGTCTGACGGAGAGAGTCTACCTCTCTCGGCCTTGATACGATCCTTTAAATAATGACGGAAGAGTCGTATAAGGTCGAGGGGAGCGAAGTCCTCAGATCCATAGACCACTTTCATACGTGTGTTCCAGATAACACCTCTCATCACAGCTAGCAAGGTCAAACACAAATCTTTTCTGAGCCTATCCGTTGTCGGAGCCCAATTGCTACATACATTAATAGGAACCAAGGTTAATGAGGATGTGTTTAGTATGCGGACCATGAGACCTGTAACAAACTCAATCAGCGGCGCCACGATGCGACAATAAACGAAGGCGTGACATAAAGTCTCGTCCTCATCGCCGCACCGTTTACACACAGGCGAATCCACCAAACCAGCTGAGTGGAGTCTCTTACCGACCCATAGAGCATCCCGAATTACCAGCCAGGTCAGGGAAGCCTCGTCGTTAGTGAGGCATCCTGACCCAGGCGCCCAAGGCCAGATTGAGCGGAGCTGCTCCTTCGTCAAAGAGAGCCTCCCACCGATGACATCCGTTACGGATCCCCTCACTAAAACCCGATATAATGCCTTTCGGGACAACAGCAGAGTGTTAGAGAGGCTTTCCTTCACTCTTAAGAGGGACTTCAGTGCGCGCCGGCACTCGCGATAGAAGGGACATTCACCTCGGGGCAACCTGTGTGCCTCCCCCTCGGAGTAGTGCACCCCTCTCAAAGCCGGGAAGGCTTTCTTGGTGTCCTCCATCCAGAGGTCACCGTTTTCCCTATCTTGTGTGCACATTCGATCTAGGTAGTAGAGCCGTAGTGTGTATAGCCGAATCTCCACGTTTGGCATACCTAGACCGCCTTCAGAAGGATGTAGGTAGCAGACATCGCGACAGACCTTAGGGGCCCTTCCAAGCCATAAGAAGTTGAAAAGAGCCCTCTGCAAATATAGCAGTGTATCTGACGGGATTGGAAGCACTGATAGACGATAAATAGCGATTGGATAGATGTGAGTATTACACACCTCCGCTCGCCCCTTTAATGAAAGGTTTCTACTGATCCACTGTGAAGCTGCAGACCGTACCGCTTTCAGAACCTCCGACCAATTTTTCTCCAGCTGGAGGTCAGGACCAAACCAGACGCCGAGTATCTTGCAAGGCCCATCGCTCCAACTAAAGGGCCCCTGAAGGGCATACCCCTCCAGGCACCAATGCGCAAACCCGAAGACTTGTCGCAGTTAATTTTGGCGCCTGTTACCGTTTCATACAATCTGATTTCTACACCGACGACACTAATCTCAGCACTGCTCGTTACAAGCACAGTTACGTCGTTGGCATAGGCGGAGTACTTCGCCTGGGCATCCACACCTGGCAAAGTGATTCCGCGTAGGACCGGATTCACCCTTAGCCTGCGCAAAAATGGCTCGATCGCAAGCACATATAGCATGGGTGATAACGGGCACCCTTGACGAATGGAACGTGACAAACTGAAGGGTCTCGACCTCTTCCCATTTACTTCCACCATCACCGCGGGGTTAGCATAGAGAAGATGAACCCAAGAGCGAAATTGCGGGCCAAAACCGGCCGCCGATAAAACAGCCCCCAAGTACCGATGGTCAACCCTATCGAAGGCTTTGGACTGATCTAAATTGATCAGCGCGGCCTCAGTGTCGACTTTTTCTATCATCAGGCGTATCGAGTGCAAGTTATCCTGGATTGTCCTGCCCTTCACGGCACACGTTTGCTCGGGGCTAATAAGACGCCCCAGGACAAGCTGCAGACGATTTGCGAGAATCTTGGCCAAAATCTTTAACTCAGCGTTAAGCATCGTTAAGGGCCTGAAATTACCTAACCCATCCCCACCATCTTTGCTTTTACGGACAAGTTTTATCACACCCATGGTAAAGTACTTGGGGATTGAGCCGTTCCTAAACCATGCGTTAAACAAAACCGTCAGTAGAGGGACAAAGATGTGCGACAACCTCAAATACACTTCGTAGGGAAGACCATCGATCCCCGGTGACTTATTAAGGCCGACCCGCTTTAAGGCTTCAATGACTTCATCCTCCGTTATGCCACCTTCGCACCTAGCCGCTTCGGTCGTCGAAAGACGAGAAAAGTCAGCCAAATAGGTGTCGAATTGTTCTAATGACAGACCGGGTTCCATGGAAAAAAGCTCCTGGAAATGGGATCGAAACGCCTCCAGCACACCCTGGTTTGTGGTCACGGTACGCCCGTCCGGGAATGTGACACGAGCGATGTGCCTATTAGCCGCTTGCCTAAGCTCCTCTGCACGCAGTTCAGCGGCCATGTTTGTTGCTTCCTGGGGCATTCTTTTTAACCTAGCCCTAATCGCTAAGGCTTGGTGCTGCTTTTCAGCAAGGGAGGCAAGCCGAGCCCTAATTATATTAACGCAATCACTATCCCCCTCCTCCACTTCCCGATCTAGTCTAGACTCTAGTGTCCCTTTAGCTGCCCTAGAATCTAGATTGAGTCTTTTGCTAAAGTCAGCAGCAAAGGACCTAATGGCTTCCTTAACTTTTACCCACCACTTATTCCCAATAATTGCCCCCGTCAATTCCCGCTGTAGGGTTAGTAGTAGCCAGTCACGGAAGCCCTTCACATCGAACAACGACGTGTTGAGCTTCCAGTAACCGGCTAATCTAGGCTTAGGTCTATCTAAGTTTACCCGTACACGAACAAGTCTGTGATCCGAGTAAACTATGTTGTGGAAACTTGGACAATCCAATACTCCTACGTCGACTCGCCTACCTAAGAACCGGTCGATATAGCTCGAGAGCTGTATCGAATCGGAGCCGCCTCTACCTGCCCAAGTCCACACTAAGTCACGGGGCTTTTCATTTCGGAATTTGTCGATAAGATCAAACTTATCCACAAATTCACGAAATAAAACAGCATCCCGATCTCTGTTAGTTCCCCTAGATGTTAACCCAAATCGATCTAACTCGGGATCCAGGACGGCGTTCCAGTCTCCCGCTAAGATAACCGTTCTGGAAACATCTATGAACTGCTCGATCTGCCGAAAAAAACCAGCCAGCTCAGAATGGCTATTGGGCGCATAAACCTCAATAAGATTTAATGCCCTACCCTTTATGGTAACATCCAAAACACATAGTCTTCCCTCCGGATCCAAGTAACACGGGTCACACGACGCATCTAGAGACCTTTTAACTAGCCAGGAAACCCCTCTCGAGCGAGAATTATAGTGCGCTGAGTAAGCCTCAAAGGTCCTAGACAGTGCACTCAAATGGTCACCAGGAATAAGGAGGGTTTCCTGCACACAACAGATATCCACTCCGAGGTGCTGCAGGTCTAAACTCAAGCGCCATTCGCGCGAGTCGGCCCTTAGCCCTCGGACATTTAAACTAGCAAGCTTGAGATCCATGGTGGTGCCTTAGGGTTGGGAACCAGGAACGAACATCGCGGTCGTGAGCATGCCGATGGCTCTCGTGAGGGAATAAGTACCCATCGTAGTATCGATGAAGCCGTCACGAGAGATACCACCGACATGCAAAGGATAGGTTAGTTTTGCTATCCTATACAGGGAGGGGTGCATTTTTACCGGGACCCTCCCAACATAACATTTTTTTAGATTTTTAATATCTGTGTCTTTAAATATGGCTTGGGGAGGGGAAATATTGAAAGCCTTATTTGCCTCCTCCAGCATTTGCCATAGGTCTTTTGCCTCTTCTTTTTTTCTAATTACTGTTAGTATGCCTCTAGCTTTAGGGAAATTGGTGGGGATGTCTATTAGCTTCCCCCCTACCTCCCCGAAATCAATTAGTTTGCTGAGGGCTGCACCTTTAAAGTTCTTGTTGTTATTTATGGCAGCCGAGTTTAAGATGCAAATATCTTTTCCAGGGAGGTAGAGGGTCTTTTTTTGTGTTCAGGTGAGGGGGCAGTGTCCATGTTAGTATATGTGTTAGTAGGGTTAGTAGGGGTTTTTACTGGAGATACAGGAGGAGTATTATGAGGGGACTTAGAGGTGGCTGGTACAGGAGAGGGGGATTTATGTTTTTTAAGAGGACTTAGTGGAATTAGTTTAGGCATTTTGGAGGGGACAGGAGTTGTGACTGGAGGAGGCATTTTAAAAGGGGAAGGAGTTTTGGATGTTGCGGGGGACTGTGTAGTGATGAGTCTGGTATTTTTGGAAGGAGGTTGCATGGGGATTGGAGTGTCTGTTTTTTGGTGTCCAGTTTTTTCTTGAGATTTACTATTTCTATGTATTTTTCTCTGCCTGGGTCGTGCTGCAGCATAGCCTCTTCTCTCATCTGCTCGAGGGAAACACGTCTTGGAGTCTTTTACCCAGGGGCGATCTGCCATGGTTCTCCTCTGAGGGTCTCGTCTTCGGTGTTGGTTTCGCTGGTAGTTTGGTTGGGAACACTTTTTGGTGTGCTGGCTCCCAAATGCTCACCTATTATTTTCTTTGTGTTAGGAGTGGGCTTTATTGATGGGCAATCTGATGTGAGATGTCCGATCTCACCACAGTGCCAGCATGTAGGTCGCCTGCCGGCCACTATGATGGGCAACTTTTCTTCACCCACCTCAAGGAAGAAGGGGATGCTTACGAAATCTTCCTTGTTCAGCAGTATGTCGAATGACCAGACCCCGTGGAATTCGTCAACTTCAATGTGTACCATTTCCCCAAACTTCAGGAAAAAGGCACCGAGGTGTTCGCCATCTACGTGGTGTGGTACATGGAAGACCGATACTGTCGTGCGTCACTTCCCTAGGTATTCCGTCCTCAGGATGAATTGCTGGGTAATTATTTCCTTTTGGGAAATAGTGAGGCACTCTTGTGATGAGTTAAAGAGTGCACTCCAGGTATTGTAACCTTTGCACTTTATGACGCGTAAAGGTCTAAGTCCTGCGGTTGCCAGTAGATTGATGATTATGTCCACGGTTGCTCTTATCACTTTCTTGGTCTTCCTGTCTACCACAAATAATGTTAGGCACCTTTTCCTTATTTCATCCAATTTCGGGATGTTGACAATTAGTCCTGAGTCAGTAACTTGATCAAGGCATTGTTTTGCTTTCTCAACGAATTCAGTGACGTTAATATCGACTTTTGGGGGTTTTGTCCACGGGTTCGTCGTTGCAGCTGCGACGTTCTCCATCTCCATTGTGACGACAATAGGCGTTTGGCACGCCGGAGCGGCCATAGCCGAACCGTTAAAAAGACGGTTAAAAAAAGTCCAAGAAAAAAAGAAACAACTGTTAAAAATAACAGTAAAGACAAAGGGGGGAAAAAAGAAAGCGTCGTGTAGAAAAAAATCGGACGGTAATAAAAAAATAAAAGGTATAAATCGTTGGTTGAATAACGCACAGGACAAGAGTCAATCTAACTTCAGAATGCCTTCCTTCCCCAAATCACTCCTCTTTTATCTCCAATCAGGAGCATCTCATTTGCATACCTCGTGGTCACCCTGAACGCATATAAAGAAACAGGGCAGTCATTTTTGTTTCTTTCTTCTTCATTATGAACACGAGGTAAGCCACACAAAAACGCGGTCGGTCGTTCTTGTTTCTTTTTTCTTCATTTACACCACACATTTCATATCTAAAATCCATTAAGCCGTTTATTTAGAATTTGTATAATTCTAACCATTATATTTTGCTAATAGAAAGCGTGTAGCTTTGGAAAACCATAACCTAAGTATATTTTCTCAAGTTTCCCCTTTAGTTGTCCTCATTGTCTTGGCTATATAATACAGTTATGTATAACTTTAATCACTAAGCTTTCAATCAATTATGCCGTACATATGCGGTAAAAGTATAGGATTTTTGTTTTGGGTTAAGTTTACAATCATATTAAAACTCGCATCGATAGAAATAAAGTCCATGCATCTTGTATACATGTCGTTTAGTGGAGTGTGGGGATTTGAACCAATTAATGACTTTCTCCTACACCATGTAATTTTTAAAATGGCAAAGTTTTGCGGGTTTCCCTTAATACAACTAACGTTTTTTTTATTTTATACTTTTTTCGCCAAAACAATCTATCTCTTTTCCATACTTGAAATGAGCACCTATTATTTGGCAATATATCCCATTTACTGTAGTAAATAATTTAGATATTAAAGTTTAAATATTTTGAAAATCCCTTAAAAATCTTGTTCATTATTTGAAAGTCTAAACAAACTGAAATTACTATAAAATAGCATAGAAATACAAAAAAGGCAAGGAAATAATAATACAAGCATTTCCGCAATTTTTCCTGACCACTGAATATAAGCTTTTCGAGAATATGTAAATTTATAAATAAAAATGTCTTGAATGATCAGTATTTTCAGGTGAACAGGTTTCATTGTCAATTAAAAAACGAGGCTTATGATTTTACACGGCGTTATATATATATACATGCACCAAACAAAAATGTGTAGTTTATTTAAAAGACCCATGTTTAGAACGGTCCGCAACGAGATGTAAAGTAATATCGATGTTCTATAGAAAATAATCTGCGAGACTCTTGTCAACAACATTGATGATTCAACTTTTCTGCATTTTGTACCTGAATTTAATTTGTTTTTTTTAATTCTGTGCCTAAGTTCCCGATAGGCAATATCTACTTCAAGCTGATCAGCAAATTCTCTTGCTGTTACTTTGGCTACTGCAAGGCATTTCTTCGTGTATTTGTAACAAATGATATGCCACACTCAACGCGAGAGACCGTGTTAATGCTTATCGAGTGACTAACGTTTTCCATATAATGTTTATTAAAAATATCATGTGTTATCAAATATTCGAACATAGAAAAAATTCCTGCAAAATCTCTGTTGTCTTAAAATGCAACAATTATACAACTCCCGCCTTTGCTTTATAGCTTGTGTTTAGCAAGCTTTTAAACGAAAGCTTCTTCAGAATAGTCCGTCGCTTAGTTGATGTGGCAATTAAATTGTACATGTGTAGCTGACAGCTTCATTAAAAAAATGAAGATTAGCATGAGGAAGTCCCAGATAAAGTCGAGTGTTTATATCATGGGATGTATGCAGTTTCTTATTGACGTTATAGAAACGCGCCTGCACGCTATAAGTCCTCTTAGCATGTTGCGTACGTAATCTGCAGGCGGTCGCGACAGCTGCATTTGGCAAGGCTATATATAGAGATGCCTTTGATCATGCTCTCTAATACATTTTCTGATTGTATAACAGGCATGGAAAACTCAGCATAATGCTTACAATTTTCTGCTCTAAATTCTTCTGTATGTTTCAACTCATTAACGAACAATGGTACGATACACTCTGAGACGGATATCAGGTGTACAATCCAGAATATTGATATAATATGTTGATACACAAACTTTGGAAATGGCTTTGTTTTGTATTAACTTCGCCAGAAGCTCGATAATTTCCTTTTAAATGCAGTTGTTCAGATAAGGATGCCTTTGTGTTAGGTTGTTTGTGCGTCCGACATATTTAAACAATACATGATTAACTGTTGCTATTAGCTCCGGTTCTCCGAGTATATTTTTATAACTAATAACCACCGAGTTTTTCATTTACATCATACAAGGTGTTTTTTCACTCGGCCAAAAGTTTATCATATTATTAAAGTGAATGAAAACCGCCTTATATTATGTCTGCCATTTTTAATCATTTTTTAAAATGTATAGTTTATGTTTAAATTTTTTATTCACTACTAGACAAACGGCAGATAAAACAGATAATTTGCTCAGCAAAATTGAACTATACAAGCACTTTATTTTTATTGTAGGTATTAAATACTTATTTTCTTCTAAAAATTCCCTTCCGTTGCTGAGTATCAGAAACAAATCGTGTGATAATGACAGTGTTATCAAATACATTTAACATTAAGCTGCTGCACGTGGAATGGTCAGATACACATTGAGTTTCTTTTTCCAGTATTCGCTATTTTCTGTAATTTCAATTCGATTTCCTAGTCCCGCTATATTCGTGAGCATTTTTTTAAAGATTAGAGTCAGTATTCAAAACTTAAACAAATACAATTAATCAAAATAAAGAAAAAAGCTTGTATCGGAAATTTAAACGACCGTGTTTAATTTATTCACCGCTTTAAAATAAAATATATCGATAGCACATGTAACAAAGTGTTCGACATAAGCGGGTATATATATATATATATATATATATATATATATATATATATATATATATATATATATATATATATATATATATACTCAATTACACACTGAGTGTGTAATTGAGGTATATATTCGGAAGTCCAATATCTTTATTAAATAGAACAGTGCGTGTCAAGAACTGTAATAAACAAAGGGGTGTAATGATGCATAGAGAGTTGCAAACAGCAGTGTAAGGTATAAATAGGTATGCAGGACACGACTATCTCATTGAAAATTAAAAGAAAAAATTCATAAAAAAATACGTTATTCGAAAAATGGGCGTCAAGTGTTTAATCATTCATTTGGTTTTAATGCATATTTTGCATTTAAAAAAAAAATAAATATAAAACCAAACTCTACTGACGTTTATGGTTAAGCTGCACATATGTTGTTTCTAAATTTGTAGTCTGATAGAATGTGAGGCTAGTCGAATAAAAAAAAGTAATGGTGTCAACAATGCATATCTATTCTCTTTCTCAGTTATTTGATCTAATGACACCTTATATATTTTAAACATTTATTTCAGTACCAGTTAAGAAAAAAGTAAAATTATAATGCGTTGACAACACTATATTATCACGTAGACTAGAAATTCTTAAAACCAAATACATTATTTTCACAATGTCAAATGGCTAGTCCACTCAAACGAGACGGATGATTGTTGGGAGGTACTGTCACACTTTCCATGTTGCCTATTACCTAACACAAATTGTTCACGAGCCCACACGTCTTCCCAACTTCGATAAACATTACGTGAATCTTCTTTACCTTCTTTTTACAACTCGCCTATAAATTTGCTCATCCTCTTTTGCGGACTCTATTGGCATCTTCTGATCATTAAGTTGTCTGTAAATATAAAATCAAAATGTAATCTAATCAGATGCACGTCTCTATTTTACTGTATATCGGTGCTCAATGGGAGATTCACATAACTTTCGCACATTTATATGAGATATCGCTCTGCACTGCATGTTCACATAGAGCGTACCCTCTGTAGTATCTGGGCAGATTTAATGGTCAATTCTCGCTTCATACCCTCCAACAAATTTAAGCAAAAGCCCAACAGCAAGCCGTTGTGTTACATAAGGGAGGGGGAAGAAGAGGATTGGACTTGGACACTTTACTTGAGGGATACTGGTACCCTGGTGATGACATGCCCATTTTACTAATGAAGAGAAGAAGTTTACGACGATGAGAGAGAGAGATATTACAAGTGTTAAGAGACGAGAGAACGGGACCCAAGATCCCTTAAACCGTTTGTCTAGTGGTTAGGACGCTTGTGTTTGAATTAAAGAAGATTCATACCTGGTCCGCTGCTCTGGGAGAGTCTTCATCTGGGTGGAGCTCTCTTGCTGTTTTCGCCGGAATACACAAGATGAAGACAGATGTTGGGTTTTCAACCTTTTATTCTCCCAGGCATGATCTGCAGATGCCGCCATCGATGGTCTCCACTGTGGGTACCTATCGCGTCCCACGTCTGGGGCGCACATCTCCCCCCTTACTTGGGAGAGAACCATTTTAGACTTCTGCTCGCCTCGGCATTTTCCGAGAGACTCAACGTTTCACCAACCTTGCCAGGTAGCATCACATGACATCCGGTTAGATGAAACGTCACTTCCTGCAACGTGGATTAACTACAAAAATATCTCTCTGACCTCCTCCCACCCTCTCCCTCTCTCTCTCGATCTACTATCTTATAGAGACACCCAGAGAGAAAATGGAGAGAGTATGAAAGAGCCAGAGAAAGAGAGAGAGAGAGAGAGAGGAGAGATGCTCTTTAACAGTTGTTCATCCCATATTGTGCCGCTACCAATGCGCACAGAAACTACAATTCCCATTGCATCAAACGTAATCGATGTTGTGAAATGGAAGACACTTTTAGGACTGTCAGAAACCAATTCTAAAAGAAAAGAGATTCGTATGCCTAGTATATCAAGTCTACAGTGCTTAGCAGCTGCTTGGTTCTCACCAGCTTCGGCGAATCAAAAAAAAATCGGTCCGGAACAATAGCGTTACCTCTATCTTTTCATCATAAATTGGACTGAGGTAATTTCGTAAGCATCAGAGTTTGCAGCAAATTCTATACTTTGCAATCAAGGCCGGTTCCCTCCTGCATTTACTACTGTGACGGAAAATACAATATGCAACATACAAATAGTGTACGTGATGTTGCCAAGCTTGTCAAAATTCTGGATTTCAGTAAAGCAATAGGCGCCGACGGAATTTAAATCAAATTGCTCCAAAAGCATCAACCCGAACTAGCACCCATACTTACTAAGTTGTTTAAGAATTGTTTTTAAGAAGAAAATGCTTCCAAACTCCTTGGAAAACTTCATCAGTTCGCCTTATATTTAAATTACCGAAGATGTGGCATCACCCTCTGAATACAGACCAATCAGTTTCTTGTGTATCATGATTAAATTGCTGGAATCTGTGGTAAACAGGGAAGTTGTCGAATACCTCAACCAAAATACCCTGATTTGTGATATGCAATATGTTTCCGTTCTACGAGGTTTACAGCTGATGTACTGTAATACCGCAATGTCCTCTCAATTATTGAATTGATTTTTTTTATTATTCAATTTTCACCCCAAACAAGGCACAGTGCCACTTTGAAGTAGGGGGTTACTATCGGGGACATAATTTGCTAACGTATTATGAAGGGAGATGAGTAACAAGATGTTTATTCACAATACACTTGAATTTCTGCATATCAGTACAGTTGGGAAAACAGACTTCCGGAAAGGGAGTTCCAAAGATTTGCAGTTCTGAGGGAGAAACTATTGGAGTAAAAGGCTTTCTTACACCTAGGCGTCTATAATGTAAAAAGGTGGAACTTAGTGGTTGTCGGGTTGTCGGGAGTAGTTACGTCGAGGAGGCACAAGTGCTTGAAATTCGTCAGAGCACTCACCATTAAAGTACTTGTAGAACAGGCCACATTTCGTCGATGGGACAGAGCCTAGTTCAGGACCTATCAGATGGCGACTCTCTTTTGAACACTGTCCACTCTGTGTTATGAGTAAGTTGCTGGAATCCATATTAAATAGAGAAATAGTCAACCACCTCAGCAGGAATAACCTTCTTAGTGACACACAATGTGGTTTCCGCTCTGCAAGATCTACCGCAGATGTGCTGACGGTTATATCCCACAGGATTAGTGAATCTCTTATTAAGGCTCCATTTCTAGGGCGATTGCTCTTGACATATCAAAGGCCTTCGACAAAGTATGGCATAAGGGTCTACTTCACAAGATTTCCAGCTACGGTATAACTGGAAATGTTTTCTCAATCATTAAATCATTTCTCTCCGATAGGCTCATAAGAGTAGTGGTAGATGGTCAAAAATCGGAGGCCTGCAATATGAATGCTGGAGTCCCTTACGGGTCAATCCTGGGCCCAACTCTCTTCCTGATCTACATCAATAACCTCCCTAAACACATACTTAAATCATTCGTTGACATCTATGCTGATGACACGACCATCTATGGCAACACATCAAAGGGTGTAAATGACGAAGTTCTATCTGATTCTCTCTCCTCTGATCCCGAGCGCGTGGTTCAGTGGGGGAAGATGTGGCTAGTTACCTTTAATGCATCCAAAACCAAACTCCTATCCTTACATCATCAACGCTCTGATCCCCAGCTGGCATCAATTGTGATGGATGGCTCTCGTCTGGGTGAGGCCCCGTGTTTTGTCAAGCTTCTGGGTTTGACCTTTACTCCTGATCTGAAATGGAACACGTACATCAAGTCTGTTGCCAAGGTCGCTGGAAAGATGGTGGGATCCTTCTACCGCTCCAAAAGATATCTCACTACTGATGCAATTCTCTATCTATATAAAAGCCAAGTACGGCCAAGGATGGAATACTGCTGCCATATCTGGGCAGGAGCTGCCAAAAACAGCCTATCATGCCTTGACAGAGTACAAAATAGACTTCGTGGTTTAGTGGGGGATGCCCTTTTCTCTACCCTGCAACCCCTCTCCCACAGAAGAGACGTTGCAAGCCTATCCTTGTTTTATCGTTATTTTCATGGCAGGTGCTCGTCTGAACTCCAATCTCTGGTTCTCCCTCGCCAATCTTTCACGAAAAACACCCGTCTAGCTGAATCCACTGTGAAAAATTTCCCCCACTCTATATCTGTGCCTAAATCAAAACGCGGATTTCATGAACAAAGCTTCTTTCTTGGAACTGCACGCCTGTGGAACTCTGTTCCGTCTGCCTGCTTCCCTCCGGACTACAACTTGGATGTATTCAAGTCTAATGTTAACAAATTCTTAATGAACCGCCCCCTTAAGTAAACACTTCATCAAATCTCCTCACTAACGTAATGTACTTGCAATAACCCTTATCCCTTAGTGGCTTCCGGGCCTTGATAAGTGGTGACCTATGTGTAAAAAAAAAAAAAAAAAGGAGTTAGACAAGCAGCAGATGCACCAGCCCAAATGACACAACAGTACTTCATACATGGGCGAATGGTGGCTTTATAGAGGTGCATGATACATTCAGGCGTAAGTAATTTTCTAGCACGGTTGAGACAGCCCACCTTTTTTTGCAGACGCCTTGGCAATACTCTCAATTTATCTTTTCCATTTCATGTTCCCTGTAAACGTTAGGCAGAGGAGTTTAAAAAAAGTTATTTGAGGCAATGTGTTCTTGGGCCTTGCTATCGGTGGTAGATAAGGTTTCTCGTAGTTATTGAAGGTAACGAGTAAGCCTTGGCAGCATTGAATTTTACCGTCCATTTTTTTTCCCATTCCACTACAGATTAGAAGGCATCCTCTATTCTTTCTGCCATTTCCTTAGATATGTGTTCATTTGTTTTCCCTTTTGCCTGTTATAGAGAGTGGTGTCCTCGGAAAATATACCCATCTCCGAAACATTTTAATCAGAGAGATCATTTATGAATATCAGGAATAATAAAGGTTCAAGGATAGACCCCTGACGTACTCGCACATTTATATCATACAGTTTCGATGTACGACCGTCGAGGACAACTTGGATGTTTTCCTACTTACGAAGGATTTAATTACATTATGTATTCTTCCAGTGACACCATATGATCTAGGTTTCCTTAGAAGACTATCGTGTCATACCCTGTAAAAAGCCTTAGATATACCAAGAGCTACCACTCTACCTTCCTTTATTGTGTCCATTGAACGGTAAATACGTTCAGAGACTACAGTTAAGATATCTGCTTTTGAAGGAGCTTGCCTAAATCCATATTGTTTGTCGGTCAGAAGGTTAACAGCTGTTAGGTGTTGGACTAGAACTTGTTTAATTAAGGACTCAATAGGTTGGGCGAAAAGTGGGAGGAGGCTAATGGGGGGATAATTTAGTGGGCCAGTTCTCTCACCAGATTTCTTGAAGACTGGTACCACAGAAGCGGATTTCCAGCAGTCGAGAAAACAAGATCGGTTAAGGCTTTTATTGAAAAGTTTGGAGAGAACTGGAGTAACCTCAGTGGTGCATACTTTTAATAGCACGACCGGGATGAGATCCGGTCCACATGCTTTCGAGGTGTCTAGGTGTATGTATGAAACCATGTACCTGAGAAGAGGTGATTTTCAAATCGTCTAGTGTGGCGTCGGTCCGCAAAGGGAAGTCGGGGAAGGAGTGGTGTGCCGGGTCCAGTGTAGAGTTAGAGGCAAACCGACTGGCAAGTAGATTAACCGTGTAGGTTTCCGTGCAAGCAATCTCATGATTGTTTTATAGTGGGGGAATCGTTAACAAAAACTAGTCATTGATAGGCAGAACTAAAAAAACTCTCGGCATTAAATAACCCGAAAGGGATTGATATGACGTAAAACAAAAACAACCAACCAACAAAAAAACCCATAGTATTAATGCTGGCGCCCCTCAAGGTCCCATGCTGGGCCAAACTCTTTTCCTAACTAATGCCCTCCCAAATAACATTCTTTGATCATTCGTAGACAATTATGTAGAAAACACAACTATCTCTGGAGGAAGAGCAATAGCCGAGCTCTTTCTGATTCTCTCTATGACTGACCTTCACTCATAAACTTAAATAGAACAAATACATTAAATTTTTTGCTGGAAAAATATTTGGATCATTCTACCGCCCCAGCGGGTATATCACTGGCGATGCAATCATCTATCTGTGTGAGAGCCAGTTACGCCCTAAAATTAGTAATGTTGCCACATCAAGTCAGGATGGCTGACGCGCCATATACTGAGTTGAAAAATAGAGTTCAAACCGCCCTTGAAACCTTTTCACTTCCCAGGCACCTCCCTCCCACAGAAGGGGTGTTGCAAGTTTATCTCGCGTTATCGTTATTTTCATAACATATGCTCGACTGAACTCTCATCTATGGTTCCGTTATGCAAAACATTCTAAAAACAACAGTCGATTAGATACAGCCACTATAAACGACTTACTCCCTCTCTATATGTGCCTAAATATAAACGCATATTCCATAGACAATTTTTTCTTCTCAGAACTGTCCGCTTAATGACACTGTTCCTCTGTTTCTTCCTTGTTGAATACAGCATGGTAGCCCTAAAATCTAACGTAAACAACATTTGTGTTTGTAGTTTTCATGAATGATCAAATTCTGCTCATCCTTCAGATAACTGCATTACTACCTTATAATAATTAACACCTATCCAGAACAGGTTCCCATGTAATCAAAAATAAAGATTATGGCAAAAATAAAAACGTGTTAGCTTGTGATATACTTAATGACAAGTCAGAGAAAATTTTTAAATGCAAGACTATCAGGGAAAATAGATTCGTCAACAGATGTTAAAAAATAAACAGAAAAAATACCCCTCACCCCAAAAATTATTTAAAATATACCTTTTAGCTATTAAAAGAAAATATCGATTCAGCGTTTCAACATTTGATAAACGCTTGGTTTATCAGGTGGTTTGCGATTGAGCCGTAACTATATCTGACGAAAAATCCCGAGAACCCGGGTAAAATTCTGCAAGTGTACCATTTTATACATTTGTTTTTTTTTACCATTTTTGGGCGGATTATTATCGATTGAAAACTAATAAATTAAAAACAAAACGCATATAATTCTATATTGAAGTGGTGCTCAGTTTCTAATACAAAGTTCTAGTAAATCAATTTCATTTTATTGAAAACACTTTATGGAAAATCGAAACCTAATTATTGCCTGTATGGTTGGAACTTATGTTTTTCGTTTTTTCCCCCCAATATTTTTTAGCAGATATATTGATTAGACAAGAATCTACCACAGTCTGCAAAATTCTTTTTGAACTGCAAAATATTCAATATTTAGAGAATTTTAGAGATCGCACAGTTTCTTATTCAACCTAAGTAGATATAGATATCTGTAGTGGTTTCCCGATGAAACATGTTATCACTTAATTTTATTTTGTAAGTAACAATAATAGTTTTGTTTGGATATAAATTCCAAACTCATTTCACTCTAAATAAGTAAGGCGACTCTAATAGCAATTAACCACAATTAGTAAATCTGCCCTCAAACAATGACAAACAATTAAAGAGACTCCTCAATAAATCGGTTCCCTACATACGTCGAATAGATCTTAGATATAGCGATTAACCAGAAGAATTTTTTTTTAAGTGAAAACCCCACTAAAAGTCAGTAGATAATGATATTTTTTGTATTCTGTTCTGGTGAATTTTAACAAATGCAATAAACTTACAAAATTTAACGATCTTTATGTGTGATATTGTAAATACTAAAAGAATTACACACGATAAAATTATAAAACGACCGATTTCGAATTTAGTTGTACACATATCCTCGAACCACGTAATCACTAAACGGGACTTTTCTGTCACCGCCGGTATCTCGCTTAGTGTAAACAGAATGTATATCGCCATAATTGTTTAACAAATAAAAAAAAACAAATAATTCAAGATGACATTTTAAAATTAATAAATATCGCTCATTTTATAAGTAAAAATTCAAAACGTTGACAAGAATAAAAACTGTTATGTAATCGTCCATCCTTTTTGTTAACTCATACAATTTCCGTATTTTAAAAAATATTACAACAACTGCTATTCAATATTAGCCCCAAGAGCGTTTCTAGTTCGATTTAATTAGTCACTAAACAAATATACGTCAAATTCCATTTGCAATCTTTAAATTCCTGACTAGTACAAACATGATCCAGAATGGTCGCTTTGATACTAATATCCATTTTCGAAAAACAATAAACAAGAAGCGATCATATGTGATTAAGTAAAATACAATTTTAATCACAGGATTACATTTTTAATAATTAATTTAATACGTTTTATCCATTTGATCTTGCGAAACACCTTATATATATGCCCATTTTGTTCATTAGATATATGATAACAAGCTTCAGATTGCATTAAGCAAAATACTGGCGTAATGATTGTATGGTTTGATTACAACTAAACGGCAAATATAAAAGTTAAAAAAACGATTTACTGATGAGCTGACACTCATTTATTATTTCTGTAAATGTGACTGTAAACATAAATCCTACAGCGTAAATAAAAGATTGTGAAAAGTTAATGTTTTCTTGATGTCACGTGACTGGTGAATCACAGGCGGTAGTATTTCCCTTTTAGAAAAAATGGAAACATCGTTACAAAGAAAATCATTTCATTCATTTAAAGCGTATAAAGTATAGCGTTATAATATAAAAGAGATATATACACACAAGAATTGTTACGATGACAAGGCTACACAAAAATGTTGAAGCAATTGTTCCAGTAACCATTTATATTATCGGTACGAATCAAATACATGAACATTTATATACATATATATATATATATATATATATATAGATATATATATATATAGAGAGAGAGATAGAAAGAGAGAGAGAAATGAAAAGGAACAAACCGTATTATGTGTTCATCAGCGTTTCCTCTTTATTTCGAGACTTCCTCTGGAGTAATGAGATTAAGAAAAAAAAATACCAGTACAAAATATTTGAAAATGTTTCACGTGTACAGTGTGATGCAGTTCTATTTCAGAAAAACGGAAAAAGATGTTGGAAATTCAAAAAGGAGGGGGGAGGGTTGGCGCTGTTTAAGAGAGGGAAATTTTAGTGACGTCATATAGTCGTTAATGTAATTTTAAAAATATGAACGCAGTTAATATTCTTACTGGAAAAAATATATATCTGTTCAAATTCAAATATAGGTTTGTAACAGAAATGAAATAACTGTTTTTATTTCTGTTACAAACCTATATTTGAATTTCAACAGCTACACCATTAAATAAAACCGAGTCTCCATTTTACCGACAAATTATTCAGTATAGTTACTATTTAGTAAATACTTATCCTCACCTTTCGAATTTTGCTATTTACAGAGTAATAACAAAGGAAGTCATAGGTATTTGAAAGCGATTAATCCATGTTTACCTCTTTTAAGTGAAATGACTATTTAATAAAAAATGAGACTATACTATGTTTCAAGAAAGCAAAACAAATGAATAGAAATCCCTCCCCATTTCTCAAAAGAAATGCTGGCTAGAAAAAACTTGATTCACTATTTGATATTTCGTCCTGTTCTTGCAATCTACCAGTCTTAAGTTGCTACAACTCTCATTTAAAATGCAATAAAGAAAATTGTCAGATTGAGGGCATTGTTTGCTCCTGCCCTCTTCAACAAAAGGTAAGTTATTTTCTATTTTTCCAGAGTCTTAGTGTGATAAGCTTACATACATCCAAACCAATTTTCATATTTTAATGCAATGTAATGTCTTAAATACATCTGTATCGATGTATATTTATATGAGTAAAATCTGAATTTTCAGGTTCCAGCTGAGGACCGTAAATACCTAAAGGATCAGAGGAGCAAAATAGGGACTAAAGGTACTTTTCAGCTTGGTCCAGTTGATAAAAGTGCTATACAATATAAAAACGAACGGGGGTGGATAAAAAATGTACATTCATCATTAACACCTTCAAATCTTCAAAGTAATATATTCTATATCTTTTACACGTATTCTCAAAGTGAAGAACCAGAAAAAGAGTATTTGCAGACAAAGAGTCATCTAAAAGTGGCTTATAGACTTATTTAATTTCCCAGATATGCTCTTGAGTTAGTCAGGAAGGGGGCATTTCCTCTAATCTTGGAGCCAACCCTGCCAATGCCTTGCTCTTGCATTTGCAGGATATGGACCTTCTAATACCCAATATTAATATAAGCAACATTCTTATTGATAAATCTAAAGTACACAGTGCAAAAACTAAAGTGAAAACAACTGCCAAAAACATAATGAAAGTGTGAACAATATGATATGTATTGGAGTTGATGAGGGAAAAGGTAAGCGCACATTGTTTTATAAAGAAAATGAGGAGAAAAATTGACAAAAATCTATGAAAACAAATTAATTGACTAGAACACCATTTAACTTTTACAATAGAAGCACCATATGAAAGTCAATATCTGTCACACAGAGTTTTTCCTAACAGTGGTACAACAAGTGTTTCTTATGCAGAACATGTGATGGATGTTTTGCATGAATTCAAAATTAAAAACACTATCACGGCTATCCTTGTTGACGACACTAATGCCAACAGAGGTTGTGAAGGTTGCATGGTTGCAATTTTAGAGAAAAAAAAATATTCATGCAGTTGCTTGCTCTTTGCACCATAAGGAAATACCTTTCAGGGCTCTTTTTAAAAACAGGGATGGTTGAACAAAGGTCCTACAACATTCAGCGGGCCCCTGGAGAAATTATGCTCAAATGATAGTCAGGATTTTCCCCAAATATAATGTTCCACTCTTAGCAGTACTCTTGATTCAATTTGGAAATTTGATGAAATAAATGACCTCAGTACTGTAGGTATTTCTAGAGGTATACACAGTAGGTATTTCTAGAGGTATGGTTGACTCTTGATATGATTTGTAATAAATTGATCCTGCAAACAAGGAAATATGGACAACTTCAACCATCAGGCTCATGTGGTTATAGACTCGTGGATCATACCCACAAAGGGTCACAATAATTTTTTTTAAATGTGTATGCCATTTGAAATAAAAAAAATAATAAATTCCACAATCAGCAATTGCATATTTTAAATATGATCCAGAGAATTAATGAGCATCCTCATTGAATTCAGCAGATCGCATTAAAAACATACAACGTAATGCATTTTGTTTACTGCCTGAAAACCTTCTATATACAATTGTCAAATCTGAGGAAGTTGAAGTAAGTGAAGAATCGTTAAAAAGTATATTGTATGTAACATTTATTCATATATCAATGACCAAATTATTCATTCAAATATATACAAAAAAGGTAAGATTTCATCTAATAACATCATAATTATTAAACCAGTACACACTGTTTGTTTTTAGTATTTAGTTTTTATATTATTTCAGGAGTGAGGTGTAAACAAGAAACGATTAAAAAATACCAGATATAAATGTGAATGCGACTCATTGGACACAATTAATTGATTTGACATTGTGTGGCGTTTTTGAACCACCAACGACGGAAGATGTTTTTGATGCTGAACTTCGAGAATCATTAATCAATGGGAACAAGATTGACTTGCCATCACATTCGCAGGGCTTGGAACGAGCAGTCAAGTTAACAACGAAATCAAGTCAAACTGTATATGCTTTTGAATCAAGACATCGACATATCGCAGCCAAATTTTTTGAGGCAGAAATTGAGACCGCATGGAGCAATTTCACTCCATATATAAAGCTCTATCAAAAAAATGTTTTCTCCTTTCCGCATTTGTTTGTTTGTTATATTTTACCTTATAACAGAGTATTTTTTTTAATATTGAAATATTACTGCTTTATTCATAATATGAAAAGCAGTTTTTTAATGCAACTATATGATAATGGACAACTTGCCAATCATCTCAACAAAAATAACCTTAGCAGTCACATGCAATATAATGTCAACTCTAAGAGATCAAGAGCTGATGTAATAATTGTGATATCACACAAAATCAGTGAATTTCTTGACGAAGGCTTAATTTTTAGAGCGGTAGCTCTTAGTATATCTAAGGCATTCGATAGGGTTTGACACAAAGGTTTACTTCATAAAATCTCGAATGTGGAATAGTTGGAAATGTCCTCTCAAACATGATAGGTCTATTAAAATGGGCGTTAATCACAGTATTAATGCTGGCATGCACCAAAGATCCATATTGGGCCAAACTACCTTCTTTATCTTTATGTATGACCTCACGAAGCATATTCTGCAATCATTAGTCGACATCTATGCAGATGATGCTAACATCTATTTCAACACTCTAAAAGCCGACAAAAATCAGAAGTCCTCTTTCCTCTAACCTTAAACGGGGTATTTAATGTGGTAATAAATGTCTGGTAAGCTTTAATACACCCAAAAACAAACTGCTATCTTTTCAACACTAACGCTTATATCCCCAGTTTACCCCAATTTACCTTGATGAAGCACCCTGTTTTGATAAACTATTGGGACTCACTTGTAACCTGAATATGAATGAAATACCTGCATCAGATCCCTAACTACTCCAGGAAATATCTCACTCCCGCCGAGATCCTCTACCTGTAAAAAACAAGTATGTTCTAAGAGGAGTACTGCTTCCATATCTGGGTTGGAGTTGTAAATGTTATGACAGAATGCAGTACATCTACTTAATAGTAAACCCTTATCTTAGAGATGCCACAGAGCCTTTTTAAGTGGAGACCCTTAAGTAAAAAAAACAAAAAGGGGGTGCAGATTTTCAATTTGAAGATTATTTATGATTTGCCACATTAATATTTTTATAACATAAAAAGACATCGCCTAATTTTGAATTCTGATTTTTTTTTGTATTCACACGAATATTCAAGACCAATCTTGAAAAAGCGAAGAATTTTCAGTATATTTTTGTCCATGACTTTGATACAGAATGCTC
This sequence comes from Euprymna scolopes, assembly GCF_053919585.1. Taxonomy (NCBI): domain Eukaryota; kingdom Metazoa; phylum Mollusca; class Cephalopoda; order Sepiida; family Sepiolidae; genus Euprymna; species Euprymna scolopes. The sequence goes on from NC_136486.1 coordinate 55,202,724, forward strand.
AGAAACCGCTAAAGCATTTGATCTAATTTTTAGCATGAGCACTTAATATATTCAGACGCAACTTTCGGTAAGTGCCATTTTTAAACATTCTGAGAAAAGTGAAAAATCGACCTACCTTATTATATATATATATGTATGTATATATATATATATATATATATATATATAGACAGATATATATATATATATAGACAGATATATATATATATATATATATATATATATATATATATGAAAGCTTAGACTAATAGTAATATATACCTATATAGATATATATATACGTGGATAGGTTTTTATATATATATATATATAGAGAGAGAGAGAGAGAGAGAAAGAGAGAGAGAGAAAGAGAGAGAGAAAAGATGGCGCCATATTCACAGATATATAGATAAGCATAGGTGTATGATTATAAGTTTATACTTAATCTAAATAATTTTTGTGTTGGTTGCATAGATATGCCTAGCTAAAAAGCCTTGCTGAAGCCTCGGTACTTGCGACCCATAGCGAATTGCAATTACAGGGTATGCGAGTACTTAAAGCATTACCTTGTCATTGTAATGTTCTACTATTCAGTAACATATTCAATTACGGACATAAATTATTAATAATCTATAAAGTAATTTCTTTAGGATGAAATAATTATAGTTATCATTTACACAATAGCTTCAGAAAAAATGGATTGTAAAACACTTCGTGATATCGCAACAAATTTTAACATAATTTGTAATACTGCTAGTAAGATGTGTTCTTGATGACAGGACGTCGGGACTTAATCACTGTTGTCCAGGTTTCCGGGATTTACACACTTATACGTCATAGAGGCAACGTATCTACACAAAACTATACAGCACGTTTCAAATAAACTCTAAGCAACAAAGTTTTTGAAATCGTGAGATAAGGACATAGCACTGATATTTGAAAAAAATCTTGAGTTTTCGATTCTCTCAAGAGAAAACATTTTATGCGGTCGATAAATATAAGCACATATTGATTGGGTGTTAGGTAAACTACAATAAACCAGTAATATATGTGATATGAATGTGGAAATAAGAACATTTCTAATCATAAAAGTATGCCATAATTAATTAAAGACTGGTAAAGTTCCCATTTTTAAAACATAATTCGCATTTCGTTATCATGTTTATATCGATGATCCACTCTTTACCCTTCTTAATAACTTAAAAGAGAGTGCGAACATGATATGAATTTACAAATGGCATACAAAACTGAAGAAAAATCGTCGTTTTGAACAACCTTTCATGAGTAGAACTAAGAAATAGATAAAGTCAATAAAATATCAATTAAAAGTCATTACTCCAATTGAACACTTAAATTGATCGATATTGATATTAGAAGAATAAATCAAAATATCCAATATTTGATTCTAAATTAAATTAGAAATTCCAAAACATATATAATTCTAACACACACAGACACCGACCCACCCACACACAAATATATATATATATATATATATATATATATATATATATATATATGTGATGATGATGATTTTTTATACGTACGGACACTAGCGTTTCATCCTTTCAGGAAACATCAGTGCAGTGAGTCACGATTACCGCCCGTTGTGAGATTTAAACGTGTCCATGAAGCCATTTCTGACAATATATATATATATATATATATATATGTATATGTGTATATATATAATCATATATGTATATGCATACATATATATACATATATATATACTTTTTAATTTTCTATTATTTGTGTGTTTATATACGTGTAGTCTTAATTGATGCTTTCTCAATTAAAACTGTGATCGTATTTTAAAGCTTTTTTAATCGACTTTTTATGAATAGAAAGTAGTTTAGATTTGTTGCAAAAATTTGTATGTGTATATTCCTCACTTAATCTTAAATGATCGATAAAAAGTATTTTAATGATTTTCTCATAATATTTGCCAAAATACCACGTTTAAAAATATATTTGAATTTTACAAAACGTCTCTCTTATTCTTTAAGATTTCTTAGATTTGTTTTATGTTGCATATATAACCAAAGAAAATGAACATGACTTCATGTTGACAAAACATGTACTATATGATACCTCGTCCAAATATAAAATCAGTATGGATTATCGTAATTATCTTTAACGTGGAGTAAATTCATGATATTATCAAAAGCTTTAGTATTGCATCATCTCTCTTTCTCTCTCTCTCTCTCCCTCTCTCTCTCTCTCTCTCTCTCTCTATATATATATATATATATATATATATATATATATATATATATATATAAAAGCGAAAATATATGTTCACTTTTTGTGTATGTCCAAGAAAGTTTTTTTTTCAGAGAAGCAGTCAGTCGGTGATCAACTTTTAAAAACTTTTTATATCACATGTAAATCGTAATATCTGACAGTTAACAACGGAGCTCGCCTGTCTATTTACTTGGCTCAACTTCGGGAAGGTAAATATTCCACAGTTTTCGCTCGACGCATGTAGGCTAGGCCTTTTCCTATAATGTTTCCTCCTACACCCAACGTCTTGGGGGGAGTATTCCCGCACTAAATTAAATGCTACCCCGCAGTCAAAAGTTGACCTCATTAAGTCATTAGAACGTGCACCTGCTAATTTAAGTAATTAAATAAATTCAAACGTGTTTCCGTTAGCATCTCTCGGTTGGGCAATTGTTAACGTCGCACTTTTTTTCACACTGTAATTTACAACTTTGCCCCAACGGTTCGGGTTCGATCCTCATACTTCCCTACCAAAACATTTTTACCCCCCCCGGAGTTTTCACACACACCTCCAAACACCCGGGAAACGCCGGGTACCCCTCGCTTGTTGCTTTATAAAAACGAATGGCGACGTATTAATCTATATTTGAATTTTGAATCTGTCTATACCACTAATATATATATATATATTATAAGGTAAAATTAAAAGCCAAGAACAATGCGAGATTTTTTTTTTTTTATATAGAGTAAAATTAAATGCAAACAAAAGAAATAAAGTTCTTTTTTTTTGTTGTTTGTTTTTTCTTTTTTACACAAATTTTAACTCTAAACAACAGTAATTTTTTTTTCTGTTGTATTCAATATATATATCACCATTGAATACAACAGAAAAAAAAATTACTGTTGTTTAGAGTTAAAATTTGTGTAAAAAAGAAAAAACAAACAACAAAAAAAAGAACTTTATTTCTTTTGTTTGCATTTAATTTTACTCTATATAAAAAAAAAATCTCGCATTGTTCTTGGCTTTTAATTTTACCTTATAATTTTCTTCAACAATGCTTCAAGCAAACTACAACCTACTTATATATATATATATATATGTGTGTGTGTGTGTGTGTGTGTGTGTGTGAGAGAGAGTGTGTGTGTGTATGTGTGTGTGAGTGTGTGTGGGTGCGATATTGTATGTGCAGTATATGTCGGATTTCTGATATTTATTAAAATAGATTTCTATATCTCTATTACAGTAATAAGTGGTACCTTACATATATAATACATTAGTTTAAAATAGAGCTCATTATTTCAAATAGTTTGCTTATTATTATAGAAAAATAGTAAATATTACAAACTACTGTTTTTAATTTTTTTTTAACTTTTCATTTGTTATTTATGGTTAAGAATTGAATCCCTCACCTGTGCTTAATAATATCGGACCAAAAAATGCATTAAGTAGGATATTCGTACCATCAAACACACTTAATACAAAACAGAACTGGCACGCAATTTATTATAGTAAATCAAAGATAGAGTAAACACTCCGGTGAAACCTGGACCCGTCGTAAACAACCAAACAGTTATTCTTTTTACTCAATTTAATGGGTTACTCTTTCAATTTACGATAAAAATATACAAATTGATTATTTACTCTGAATTTACTTCAGAGTGTTCTTGTTAATCTTTTGTTTTTGTATATTCAATATATATATATATATATATATATATATATATACATACATATATATATATATATATATATAGAGAGAGAGAGAGAGAGAGAGAGAGTCATCCACATACAGTACTGTTTCGCTGGTTCACAGCTCATCAGTGCGGTTAGACAGGCAACTACTTCAAGCCAGGATTGAAACCCGAGTGTCAAGGCTTCTAGCCATTACGCTATTGGCGGCTGCTGAGCGAGTAGTGAGTTTAACGATGTTTTGACATCGTCCGAAATACATCCGCTCGATTTGTTTACAGCAAGAGCGTATGATGAAAATAATGGAAATAGTATTCCGACAAAATAGATATATATATATATGTGTGTGTGTGTGTGTTTATGTGTGTGTATGTGGGTGTGTGTGTGTGTGGGTGTGGGTGTGTGTATATATATATATACACACATATATATATATATATATATATATATATGTATATATATATATATATATATATATATATATATATATATATATATATATATATATATATATATATATATATATACAGGAAATTTATTACTGTGAGTCCAGAATGAGTTTACATATTGTATATATATTCAGGCAGAATTTCATTATTCGCGCATATTTTATTGAAGAGAATCTTCGTTCTTCTTTTTCTGATATTTCTTTCAAATTTTTCTTGTTTTCGTACAAGTATTTTTGTTGTGGGATCCAAAGTTCTTATAAAGTCCCCTAGTTTACCGAATGTTTTCGGTCTCGATTGACCATCGTCAGGGTTGTTCGTCCCGTGCATCCTACCTATTGATTGATTTTTTCGCTGTCGTTTTACTGCTTTTATTACTAATTTACTATGTGTAGTTTCGTCTAATTTGAATTTTTTATCCTCTTCTTCACCTTCATCGTGTTAGAATATATATCATGTCTTTATATAAAAAAAAGAAAAAGGAAAAAAAATCAAATTAGGCGAAACTACACAGTAAATTAGTAATAAAAACAGTAAAACGACAGAGAACAAATCAATCAATAGGTAGGATGCACAGGAAGAACAACCCCGACCATGGTCAATCGAGACAGAAAACGTTCGGTAAACTAGGGGAATTTATAAGAACTTTGGATCTCACAACAAAAATACTTGTACGAAAACCAGAAAAATTTGAAAGAAACATCAGAAAAAGAAGAACGAAGATCCTCTTCAATAAAATATGCGCGAATAATGTATATATATATATATATATATATATATATATATATATATATATATGTGTGTGTGTGTGTGTGTGTGTGTGTGCGTAAATATATGAATACATTAATATGTATATATGTATGTATATATATGTATATGTATATATGTATATATGTATATATACATATATATGTATGCGTATATATACATATATGAGTATATGTATATATATATATATATATATATATAAATATATATATATATATATATATATATATAATAACTTCGCGTTGTCACGTTGTTCCGTTCTTTATCTCTCATATATTCTGTTTCTCTAACTCGCTCTTATATATATATATATATATATATATATATATATATATATATATATATATATATATATATATATATATATATATATATATTATTCTGCACCCGTGTTTGCACTTGCTTTTAATAGCAATAAATTAATAAAATGACGGTATTAATGGTTTTAATTTATATTTTCCTCAATAGATATATGGATACGGATAACACTTTTAGATGACACATAATTCAACACAAAAATGTTTTCATTGCATTCAATCTTTTCTATGTATGGGGAGTCATTGTTTATTACTTTTAGGTGTAACCGTAAGAATATGATGACAAATATCGATTTTATTATTTGTTTTCACTTACCAGTAATATTACGCATTAAAAAGCTAAAAAAGCTTGCATTTCTTGTTCACTATTTTCTTCGTGAGAAAATAAAATAGCAATGCATTTTGTGTTACTTGTATTTTTTAAACTACTGTTTCCATGTTAAGTGTTATTTACACAATCTTTCGATCAATGATTACTCCGATATTCATCATGTATTTATAGGCGATCGCGACTCTTTTCACGATGATCCTTGGCGTAACCTATAATATTCTTGATAAAATTTAGAGTAAATTTCACTTATCAGCTTGTTGACTTGCACGTTATTTGCGAATTATTTTATTCTTCAACGTGCGTGACAAGAGAGCATCGTTTATTAAATAAAAGATTGTGCTGGAAATATTGTGCAGATTGTCAATTTCGAAGGGAAGAAGATTGACAGAAACATTTTACAATATACGTCTGTAGAACGTCGAAACAGTCTTGACAGAAACTTTGTGACAATGACTTAAAATGAAACGGGTAAATCGAAGATTCCAAATAATACCAATAATCTATACTCATCCCAGAAAATTAAGAAAAATAAATATCTTTATTAACAAATAAAATCTACGCACGCTGTACGCTGAAATAACCTGTCGAGCACACTCTATATTACAACTACTTCTTATATGTTAAAGTTGTAATTAACGTACAGTTGTATACATTATATATCTTCATAAATTTTAATCTAATAGTATATAATCATTCCATTTAATTACACATATCTGCAGTTTTATTTATGATAATGTGTTAGCACATGCTAGATTATTAACTGATTTTATAATTAGAATTTAGATAGAGTCCATAATTCAGCTACTGCCATCATTAAATCCTCCTGAAATAAATATGCCGTTAATTATTTCCATGTGAAGAAATCATTGGTCATTCATTCACGTTGATATATGAGTAGTCGGTATCCGGCATTTTTACGTTCATTTTAAAGAGGTTTCATTTTAATAAGAGTTCACATTCTGAACCACTGACCACACTTATAAACCTCATTGGAAAGGAACGTCTTCTTCAAAGTTATTATTTATTTAGTAACATCCGTCTTCACAGAATATTAGAGTTGCTTATTTAGAGCGCATCAACCCCTTTTTCGTGGTTTTAACTGTATATTTTAAATGTTTCATCATATGATAACTCGATGTCTGATGATTATGCATAGAGTAATCTGTAAATGTTCTTTATATCAGAGGACATACTTTATTAAATAACTTCCGGTCACATGCAGATATACAGCAGAGAGGTTCACTACATATGTAAAAATAGAATTACACCATGGGTGACTAAATTTAAGGTGTTCTATTCTTTCATTTCTTGCACTAAGTAACTGAATGTCAGTAAACAGTAAAAAGGGAACCAGCGGTCGTAAACGTGCACTAATGCTTTGAGAACTATATTGAAATAGCTCGGGTGTATGTTCGGTTGAGCGTGTCTCAGTTGCTCTACAATAAGTCGAGAACCTTTTGAAAATAAATGTAGATTATTTCGAAGTGTTACTACTAGACCTGAAGCAGAAATAAACTTATCCACACAGAAATGGCTGAAAGTGATTTTACCAACTATATGTCGTTCAGATTAGGTATTGCAGACGGATCGTTGTCGAGTATCACAGCCGATGTCTCCGTCTCCTTAGTCCAGGAGAGGCATACAATATCAACATTACTTGAACTAACGCTTTCTGATAAACCTCTGGAAATATATTGCTTACATATCTTCCTTCTGTTTCTTCAAATAATTGCGTCGATTAATAAATAACCCTTTATGGTAATTATGAAGTTACCGACGCGCAGTTGCCATGAAGTTTTTCGGGTGTTCTCCATCACTGGAATAACCAGGTTGGAAACTCCGGAAATGTAAAACCGCTTCGAGAAAATGATAATGATATCCGTAAAACAAGAAATACAATATATAAAATTACAAACACGTATTTAACCACACACTGACCTTAATCGTTAACCCAAATCCTGAACGCTAACCCTAACCAGTACGATTAAAATTATTTTTTATTTTCCAGTTCATAAAAAGAGTAGCACTCATGTATTCACATTAATTAAAAATAGATTGCGCGTTACTTTAAAAAAAAACACCCTAAAACCTGTGGAACGATCGGCTCACTTTTTCAGGTTAATTTGGTTAGCTTCCAAGCAACTCGAGACAACATCGTGGAAATATAGGGTCTGTAAATGCAGAATCAGCATATGTTCTAATAAACGAATGATTTTGTTCATATCGTAGTGTTATTCCTTATTGTAAATTAAGGGGCAATCATATTACACATTAAGGAACTCATATTTTTAATTTTGATAACATTTTTAACTGGTAAAGGGATTTTCATGCTTTTCAGTTGCAAATAAAATAACCAGCTACATTAAATATTTATACACGATCAAACACAAACGCATATATATATATATATATATATATATATATATATATATATATATATATATATATATATATATATATATATATAACTACTTCATTTATTCACATAAATTTAATATACGAAAGTATAGATTTATGCGAACACTTTAAGTATTTACTTCAAAAGTGCTCAATACGTAGGTAGAGCTAGTTAGAAAGTTATAAAATATATATGGCGATTAAGCGTAAAAGATTTGCAGAAAAAGATTAATATAAGTGCGAACAATCTTTGACGCCTAACCTATATAATAGGCATTACCAGCGTTGATACTTTTAGCATAAGCCTGACGAATCCTATAGTTGGATGAAACGCAGAATATTCAGTGTAGCTTAATCGCCATATATATTTTATAAATTACTATATATATATATATATATATGCATTTGTATATATATACATTTATATCTATATATACATTTATATATATACATTTATATATATATATATATATATATATATATATATATATATATATAGTAAAACGTAAAAGATTTGTAGAAAAAGATTAATATAAGTGCGAACAATCTTTGACGCCTAACCTATATAATAGGCATTACCAGCGTTGATACTGTTCGTCTAAATCAATAGTAAATTTTATTAAATAAGTAATATCAGCAGAGGTAATCAAAATATACTCAACACTATTTTGTTTTAGTAATACAACGTAAGTAAAATTCACAAGATTTCCTAGATTCCATCTATATTTGACATATACCATTTTGTCCACAAATTTCGATCAGATATATCTGACTAATTATATCTTATCACAATCCCCAGTTTGCTGACTTTTTGCGTTTTAATAGCAGGAGCTGTAATCCTGAGTGAATATTTTACGTTTACTCCCCAGATGTTAGATTTTGAATATCCGGACTCCAGGGAATAGCAATATATAAAGACGTAGTGTGAGTCGCCGCGAGTTTATAAAGATTTACATCGAGGGAAACTATCTCGCTAGCGTTTATGTGGAAGATGAATCTTTTAGAAAGATAAATGTAATATAGTTTTGCAATTAGAAAACATATCAATTATTTTTCAAACACTATCTGGCAATCCCTAGCGAATATCACATGTGTGCAAACAAAGATTGAACTGTTTAATACATAAATTCATTTTGATATTTACAAGAGGTTAATTTATATGCTTATGTGTTAGGCTGATAAAACACGAGTCCATTCAATTCTGTCGAGTAAGAAATATTGTGTTATGTACAGTGAGACTAACGGTTTTCCTCAATACAGAGCTACAACGTTAAAAGATCGTTAATATTTTTATTTGTCCGATTTACCATTTGTTATGTAAGGCAAATACCAGAGAAACTAAATAATAAAATCTAAAATATTAATAAAGAAAGGAGAGAGAGGAAAATAAATACGGAGATAGATCAATCTTGTTCGGTCAATGGTAGACATTTTAAAGTAATCAGGATAGAAGACAGACGCCATAATATATCTCAACGCCATCTTCGCCCACAGGTGTCGTCGAGGACAGTCGCGCGCGTAGTTCTTCTTAATTACATTATTCTAAGCTTAGGATCTGAAACGTAATATAATAGCTATTCCCTTGCCGATTCTACATCGTATAATTTAAGGCGGAATTCTAACCCACGAATCTATGTGAGGAAATGAAGCAGCTATTTGTCAGAAACATTAACGTCCACCATCTGTTGTTGCAATGACGGTGTCCCATAGCGCCATCACAATATCTATAAGGAAATTGCCGCTTTCTTATGTGCAGCCGAAGCGTTTTGAGTTAGGTAAATTGCAGCAGTCGAGACCCTTTGATTTGTTCGGTAAAAGAAAAGAAAATAGGTGTATATATGGGTGTGTTTAAAGTTTTTGTATTTCACTATAGATTTAGAAATTACACTTCATAGACAGTAAAAATACAGATGTCTTGTAGTTACGTAAGACAAAGTGCACGAAATCGATAGAATAGAATGAATATACCCTTGGCATGAGAAAATGATTAATAAGCATAAATGCGTAATCAAATAATTTTCGTGTATCTATTATTTACTCTAATTTTCATATTACACTAAAAGACGTGTTATTAGGTCTCTGTCTTTTTTGTAATATTTGCGATCAATATTCTTGCATAAACTTTATTTATACGTATTAAAACTGAATTCATTATATATTAAAAGTATTAATATACAAAATGATTAGCATTTCTTTGCTTATCTTCAAACGGGCAAATGAAATAATGTTCGCAAATTACGCAATTATCCCCATAATATACAACCAACACATGCAATGTTTATTATAATAGACAGACCTTTGATGATTCCTGATCCCAAAGACATGTTATTAATTTTTATTTTGTTCATTTTGTTATCTTCATAATGTTATTGTAAAATATTTACGGATGAGATAAAAATAGGATGAACTATGCGGTATGTACATATTAAAATAGTATTTTATATTGAAGTAATATTATATATTAAAATGAGAGGAGACATGAACATATTAATTAATGAATAATAACAAACTCTAGGAAAACCCCACAACGTTAAACAGTTTTAAAAACAGTATACATAAATGAATAAAAATTAAAACTAAAAAAAAATAACGAGAAATTTAAAACGTTTTTAACAAATTCTTTTTTAACGTTTTAAAGGTAAAAATAATTGATCAATTAAGTTCATATGTTTTAACTAAAATTTTACAGAACAATATTATTTCATATAGATTATGAAAAAAACTGATGTTAATTCACTTGCACAGTTTTTAAATTAAAAAAAAAATATCAAACAACTTATAGTCATTTTATCATGAAAAAAATATTGATAAAATTAAATAGCCAGTTTTATGTACTCGCAAAAAATGGAAAAAACATTAATTTACCAGACAAAATTATTATAGGAAGAGTAAAATCAACTTAAAAAAAAAACTTAAATAAAAAACGATAGGTGCTATAATATAAAAAACAACGATAGGTGCTATAATATAAAAAAAAACGATAGGTGCTATAATATAAAAACGATAGGTGCCATAATATTAAAAAAATGATAGGTGCTATAATATAAAAACGATAGGTGCTATGATATAAAAACGATAGGTGCTATAATATAGAAAACGATAGGTGCTATAATATAAAAAAAACGATAGGTGCTATAATATAAAAAAACGATAGGTGCTATAATATAAAAAACGATAGGTGCTATAATATTAAAAAAAACGATAGGTGCTATAATATAACGTGTGCTTAACTGAAAGCACACTGCTTAAATTCATCCACCCTTTTTTGTATCTATAAATCTATCTATTTCTCCGCTTTTCTTTTTCTATTTTTGCATAATCCTTAAGCGTAAACAAACAGTCAGGTTTTTTCTTTTTACTTTTTAGAGATGAAATGATTTTAATAAGTTTTAACTCATAAAGAACAATTATAAAGGGATTCGATTAATTTTTCATTACTTAATATTTGCGATGGTTCATTATTATGACACCAGACTACGGACAAGTAAAAAATATTTGGATTACAAGAATATTAGAGATGAACACCATATTTCTAATAAAAACACAACTGGACTCTATTAATTTACGTAAATACGGTATTTGATTTATATTTGATAGAACTGTTAGATATCATTACAAAATTAGACTTCTTAATATACAATCGCAAAGTAAGCTGTTTCTGAAAATCACTATATGTTTATCTTATTGTGTTTGTGGCGTTTATGTAGTCATATTTCATGCAGAAAACAATTTCCTAATATTTTAATGAAATAATTGTTTTGTACTTACCAATATTTTAAACTTCTGTAAATGTTATTCAACTTAAGTTCTATTTGAAATATTTGAAAAATAATTTAAATTAATGGATGATTGTAAATTTTAACGTGAAATCAATATTACGTTAATAAAAAGAGAATGTTTGTAAATTTATTACAATTTATTCCCATGTTGAACAAACGGCACAGGCACAAAAAATGTGCCATCTAATTATATACAGATTTTTACACTAGTTAATTACAAAAGTTACCGTTAGATACATATTTTGCTCATGGTAACATTAGTGCATGTATAGAATCTCGCAAGATTCAGCCACTCTGATGAGTCGTGGACGACAAAACACGTGTCAATGGATAAATACATTTTAAAAATAAAAATAATATATATATATATATATATAGTTATATATATATAGTTATGTATGTATATATATGGGTACAGATATATATATGTGTGTATATATTTGTATGTATGTAAATATATGTATGTATATAGATAGGTATGCATATATATACACATATATATATAGATATTGTACATGATTTGGACAGAGATTTTTACTCTAATACTTATTATGTGTATTTACGTTTCTAACATATTCTACTCACACTTTATTTTATATAAATATATTGCCTAATAATGTCGGTTTTCATTTTTTTATTTCTGTAGATTTCTAGGTCCTCTTTATGGTGAATGATTGTAATCCAGGAATATATATATATATATATATATATATATATATATATATATATATATATATATATATATATATATATATATATATATATATAGTAATTTATAAAATATATATGGCGATTAAGCTACACTGAATATTCTGCGTTTCATCCAACTATAGGATTCGTCAGGCTATATATATATATATATATATATATATATATATATATATATATATATATATATATATATATATATATATATATATATATTTATATATATATATATAGCATCATCTATGGGAATGAACTCTCTCAGTGTATTTTCGAGATATTACCTATATTTAGTTTATTAAAAAGTTACGTACCTGTTTTGCACCGCGCCGGTATAACAGAGACGTGTTTCGATAATTTATCTATTCATATCTTATGGGGGATATTATATAACCTTTTGCAAAGGTTCATTTTTCAGTACACTTTACACACTGGCTTAACGTGTACCCTGCATTTTAATAAAGAACTACTCCATACAAAATTACAGTATTTCACGCCTTGATTCAAAATATAAACTACCTATGTTCATCGCCATCTACGAAAGGCGACTTTCTTGTATCACAACTATTCTTGGCTCATTTATATCTTTCAAAAATGTAATGCACCTCTGTAATACATTAATTAAAGCTAATACACACAAGATGTTATTTGAAGAAACTGATTTAAACAAGCCAATAGTTTACTGTATAAACAGTATCATCCAACTCCACAAATTACATTGCAGAGACTGATCTAAGGAGCTTGATGATGTTAAATCACTTATCCGGGTTTTAATGAATATCAATAATGTTAATTCCAGCACACGGATAGGGTTCCTGCGTGCAACTACTAAAAAAAGGTAAAATAGATTCACCACCAGAGACGGCTACACGATTGGTGCCCAATCCAATCGAGTGTAAGCAAATTTCATCGCCTACCGAATTTTCCCGAATCTAATCGAAATAATGAGAAGTGAGCATGCAAAAGGACGGCAAAATTTAAAGAAAAGAATCAATATAAAATAATGGGGAGGTCGCAAGCAGAAATATATGTATATATATATATATATATATATATATATATATATATATATATATATATAAGTTACAATAAGTTTACTAAGGTAATCAAAATGGTAAACTTAAAATATATTACAAATATTAAAGAGTTAATATTTACAAGTAAAATGAACTCAACCAGATGTAAAAAGCTCAATAAAACCGAAAAGGAAATAGAGCTTATAATATGAACAAATGATTAATAAAACATGTTAAAAGACATCTTGAAAAAGAGTTACACACATATTTAATTTTAAAAAAGGAAGCACAAGATAAGTGGATAGTCCTTAATCCGCGGAGTTTCGAAGAAATACTCTCCTTCTCATCAGAAATTTAAATTCGACCGTTTTGGATTTTACTATTTTTGGATTTTTACCCTTCACCGGACTATCCATTCATGTGAACTCTTTTTATTATTTTTCTTTTGCCTCCTATTCCCCTTACCTCACCCTTTTTTACCAAGTAAGATCTTTGACTTACTTGTAGTTTCATTAAATACTTTTATATGCAAAATCCGATCCTGCATTTTGCTAATTCCTGCCCTCTGATGAGAAGGAGAGTATTTCTTCGAAACTCCGCGGATTAAGGACTATCCACTAATCTTGTGCTTCCTTTTTTTTAAATTAAATATTTTTTTAACTCTTTTTCAAGATGTCTTTTAACATGTTTTATTAATCATTTGTTCATATATATATATATATATATATATATATATATATATATATATATATATATATATATCCTTTTATATGGGCTTTATTCATCCCTTTTTTGTATAAAACAAATAAAGGAACACACAAATAAACAAAAAATATAACCCAGGATAGCCACGACGCAAAAGTCTATTTGATACAGAAACAGGGAAGGAACCGTCATTGTTAACTCAAAACAAGTTATCATTCCTTTTTTCTGATGCTCACCCCACGAGCAAAGACACGAAAACATTGCCTTTCCTAACCGAATAATCCAACCCAGTCTAATTATGTTTCTTTCTTTTTTCCTCTTCCTCTGCCTCCTGACACGAATCCTCGCTGTCTCCCTCTCTTTACTTTTTCCTCTCTTTCCCTTTCCTGCTGCTGCTAGTGACCACTATGATCTCTGCGTGACTTCTAAAAATTAACTTTTCCCGACGTCGTCGCAGTCTTTTCCGCCCTGTCATAGGAGTATGTCCGTTATTACTTGCGTCTCCGTTTCCTTTCCACGGTATTGTTTTTATATCGACAGCGGACAAAATAACAAAACTAAACCGAACCCCCAGATTCAAAACTATCAATTTAAAACTAATGACAGCGTTTTTACAAGTTTTTAGCAAGAAGATATGTTCCCTGGCTAATACGAATTTATATAAGTATTAAATACCTCTATGGGAAATAAAACATCGCAACACCAAGGAACCATGTATATGATGGACATTGAATGATTGGGTGCGCCCAAATCCGAAGTGTCACAACCAGTAATAACATATCTAAATAACTGTGGGAAAGGCAAACTACAAAAAACCAGGTATTGAACAGGTCACTTTTCTAAAGTTTCTACAGCAAAGAGTGCTTATTTTATATTACAATGTTCTGCCAGGTAGGTAAAAACAGGGGAACATTTAGGCATAGCTCACTAATTAGAGATAACTTATTTTCCAAAAACAATCTGGAAAATAAGAAAACTAGATACAGGAGAAGGACTTCAGTGCCACAGACTAGATGATAATATCATTAAAAAATACAGGAGGTGTAAAGAAAGTAAAATAGGTAATTAAGCATGGCATAGATTTACCAGAAAATGTAAATTTTAGAGTGACGACGTATCGATATTGCGATGTTTTGAGCGCTACGATATTAATTCAGTCATACTTAAAATTATGGCAGTTCGATTATTGGTGTATAAAACATTTTCCACCTAAGGCATTCTAACGAAAACAAATGTTATTACACGGCATCTGTATCAAAAGATAAATGCTCGTACGAAGACATTCTTTCGCCACTTATCCTCTGCATGGTGATATATTCAGTTAATGAGATGTGTTTGCGTTAAACAAATGTTTGCAATGAAAATAATCATCATTCTCAGGGACAGTTATGAAGGAGAATTTACATTAAATTTCATTAATCATGAAAAATTAATCTGATGTGTACCGAGATGAAAACTATAGCGAATACATTTCCCTAAAAGTTGAAATGAGATGCGCTAGAGTAAATGTGTCAAGTGCGCGAACTTAGGAAGAACTCTCAAATTTGATTTTGAGAAACATGTAACGCTGTCCGAAAAGCAACCCGTTGGATGCTTAAGTCTCAAAACAAAAAAATACAAAAGAAAGTATACTCGCTTGTATACATCTACATTTATTTTCCTTTTTTTTCTTTTGGAACAGTCTTCGTATATTTACAATTAAAATAATAGACACAAAATTGACATATCATCATGCAATACACATTCATACGTTATGCCAATGTTATATATCCTTATAAGTCAAATTTTGCATGAGAATATAATAACCCTTGGATATTTATCTATTCAAATAATCTACACGTAATAAAAAAATGTAGTGAAATGTTCATCAGATGAACATAATACTTCATCAGTCCTCAGATACTTCTCAGTCGGAATATAATATCGAATGAATCTTTAAGCGTGTCGCTTTCGAAATATACTTGCGCATGTTATAGCCTCTTCTGTTTAATACGAGAAGATATATATTCTTCCCTAGGGATATATGAGAGACATTACTCAAGTTTTAATTGCTATACAATAACATTTATGTGTATGTTTCGCTAGCTGTCTGCTATTTAATGATATTCATGCGTTAGAATAAGTTTGCTTGCTTCGAATAAAGTTTGTCAGTAGTAATATAGGGCGTCATAACTAGCATAAAATATATTCCAAACTAGTGGATTTTCATATATATATATATATATATATATATATATATATATATATATATATATATATATATATACTTCTGTTACAAATTAACGTAATAAAATATGCACTTTAAGTAAATATGTATATATATATATACATATTTACTTAAAGTGCATATTTTATTACGTTAATTTGTAACGAAAGTAAATACCTATATATATGTATATATATATATATATATATATATATATATATATATATAGGTATTTACTTAAAGTGCATATTATATAACGTTAATTTGTAACCCAAGTATATTTATTAAAGCATTACTTATAATTTCCACAATTTGTTGTAATACACCTATAATATTATAGAAAAGAAACTTCGTGGGTCCATGAAATTTGTGATTTCGTTACTATGGGCTCGGAAAATGCTGCACAGATTTATTTTTGTTTTGTTTATGTTTTTAAAAGTTCATACGTAATTACTTTATGTGTCTAGGAAGTGTTCTTTCGAATGTTTGTATGCGTCCGATATGTCTTAAAAAATTGATAATTGAAAAATTCCGATTAAAGTAAGCAGTCTGAGGTTGTGCAACGTTTACACTTTTATACGAGCTAACAACAAGTGCATGTGGGAAGTGTTATCACCGAAAAAGCAGAGACGCCCGCCATGTAATATTTACAATTTTTTTTATATTAAACGGGTTCGCATTTGGAAAAAATGTTTCTCTACAAAGAAAAACAAGACTGAAGCAGTATACTTGACTTTTGTCCGTTTTAATATTCTTATTAGTATATTAAGTAATAATAAAATTTAATTAAAAAAAATCCACAATATGTTCATTAGAAAGACAGGCGCGTTCGAAATGAGTCTTTCTGATTAGAGAAAAATTGAATCATGATACATGGGTTTAGTATTTTAAACTATAATGGAGGCTATGATTTACAGAGAAAGTAATAAAATTTTAAATCAATTTTTGCAGTGCAATGTAGACTACAATGACTGTGTTGACGAAGCCACTGTAGATAGTTATGTGAAGCTTTATCTCAGTGCACTGCATGTAAGGAATAACTAAGTCACGCAATCGGTTTGATTAGAAAATAGGCGATTACATCGATTTCGATGTGATATATGCAAGGAAAGGTGGAGAATTTGTTTATCCTCAATACATTTCGGAGAACGTCGGGTCTCCCTATCAGTATAATAATAATAACCTAATAATAATAATAATAATAATAATAATAATAATAATAATAATAATAATAATAATAATAATAACCTAATAATAATAATAATAACCTATAATATAATACGTTAAACACTGTTGATTCTAATGTAAGTTATTTCTCTTCTATCCATTTCTTTAAATCGTGTACATCTTTATCGTTATTTTCATGGCAAGTTCTCGACTGAGTTCAATCTATGGACCGCCCTCGCAAAACTATTCGCCAAGTAACCCAAGATATCAAGATTAGTACAGGGTCTGTGGAAACTAACATTCATGACCATTTACATATGCATAAGGTGTCTGCCAAATGGATTCCCAGGTTGCTCACACCATTCCAAAAGCGAGAACGCTTCGAGTGCTCGAGGATGAATTTGAAGATTTGCCAAGAAGATGAGTCAAATTTTTCAAAAGACTGATTACACAGGATGAAACCTGGGGCAATCACTATGATCAATACCACAGCCCAGTCAACGCAGTAGAAGCACTTGGACTCACAATCTCCAAAGAAGGAGAGGGTGCACCCCTCTGCTGGCAAGGTCATACTGAGTCTTCTGGGGCCAGACGGAGTAGTGATGACAAATTTACTGGCAAAGGGTACCACGACTACAGGAGCCTATTCTGCTTCACTTTTGGGGAAATTAAGAGAAGCTATCAAAATCAAGAGACGGGGCAAGATCAGCAAAGGTACCCTCTTCCTGCAGGACAACGCTCCGGTCCACAACTCGAATGTCGCCAGATCAGAGGCACGGACGCGTGGTTATGAAATCCACATCCATCCTCCCTACTCTTCTGACCTTGCACCCTCTGCCTGTCATCTCTTTTAGCCATGAAGTTGTTTTTGAAAGAAAAGTGTTTACCAGATGATGCAGCCTTGATTTCTGAAGTCACGTCGTGGTTCAAGGATCAACTTGGGGCGGTCTACAAAAACGGTATCCAAAGGTGCATCAAACGATAGGAGAAATGCATAACTCTTGGTGGTTTTTATGTAGAGGAAGAATAATAACTGTGCCAAGTTTCGTTGCTCTACTCCTATGGGAAGTGGGAGAGGGGCATTACTTATTGCACGCTCCTCGTAGACTATGACATTTTGAAATATTCCTTGATCGTCATTTAAATCCGGTTAATGTTACACCTCTCTTCTAGTATGCTTATATATATATATATATATATATATATATATATATATACATATATA
Organism: Euprymna scolopes; assembly: GCF_053919585.1. NCBI lineage: Eukaryota > Metazoa > Mollusca > Cephalopoda > Sepiida > Sepiolidae > Euprymna > Euprymna scolopes. Next base: position 55,221,681 of record NC_136486.1, read on the forward strand.
TGCATACATATATGTGCATACATATATATACATACGTATATATATATATACATATATACATATATATACATACATTTATATATATGCATACATACATACATATATGTACATATATATATACATACATATATATACATACATATATATACATATACATATATATATACATATATATACATACATATATATACATACATATATATATACATACATACATATACATACATATATATATACATGCATACATATACATACATATATATATATATATATATATATATATATATATATATATATATATATTGATATTGATATACATACTATTTATGGATATACATACTAAATAATAGTATTTTTTTGACAGTAGTGAGGGAAACTCTGACAGCCCTACTGCAAAGAAACAGCAAAAATATCGATTAGTTCTATGCGGAAACACATTAGTTTTCAGCTTAAAATAACCAAAGAGCGAATGCTTTTTTCCTAACCCAGACAAAGGAAATAAAACATATATATTTTGTCTGTACAATAAAAGCATATCTGTGCATATTCAGTTACAACGTTAAATAAATAAAAATAATTTGCCTTACCAGGAATAATGTGAATTTAACAAAAACGGACATTTTTGTGAACATTGCCATTAGTTATATTGACAATTATCTGAACTAATGTCTTATTCGCATTAACTGCACATCGTTTAATTATCACAACTTTTACTTTGGATATTGGTAATGTTTATATTAGCATTCCAACCGCGATCGTGTTTTACACCGACTTCAGTAACTCTATACCAGCAAACCAATAAAATTAAAAATATAATGTGATAAATCCTGGACCATGTTAATTCGTATGAATTTTTTATATATATATACGTAATTTACACTGGCGGTACCTGAGAAGAATTATACAGAAGACTCATCCATATGGAATATATATCGATATTGGCATATTTTTATTTATGGTACGCGTAAATATGATATTTTAATTTTTGCATATTTCGTATATGTTATTATAGAGTTAATGTTGTATCGATTTTTATATATTATAAAGTTGCGATTTCAAAAAAATAATTTTAATATATCTATACGACTTGGGTTCATCAGCTTGGATCGAAACCAAAACCAAACTATATATATATATATATATATATATATATATATATATATATATATATATGTATATATATATATATATATATGAGGTTGGTGCAACAATAATGCCATTTTTTAACGTTCAACTACATATATTAAAACGACATTATTTTTGTACCAGCTTTATATATATATATATATATATATATATATATATATATATATATATATATATATATATATATGTATATATATATGCATGTGTGTGTTCCTGTGCATGTATAGTGTTCTCTTCAGCTACAACTCAGACCGAAAACAAGACATATGAAGAATTCTCGATACAATTATTTATAAAATTAATAGATTACTGGAGTTCGATCCGCTGTAAATAAAACCGAAACATAAGTTTATAAAAAAATTCTTGCTAAAATTATTCATAAAAATAGATGACTTTAGTGCAACTAGCGATAATCGAAACCGAAACTAAAACTTTTCAAGAATTCATGGTAAATTACTTATTACAAGAAAACGCTGTCCATAACAATACGACAGTCACTCAGATGCCATCGTTACACAAAATGTAAATAACGGACATGCTACCATATTAATATTATATTCATCGCTAATAATACCTTTAAATAACAAAGGAAAATTGGGTTAATACATTAGTCTTGTCATACTAATTACCTCTTAGCTTACCTATGAAATTACTAACTTTGAGAGAAAAATGAAAGTTTACTAATACATATAAAGAGATTTCGCCCAACTCCTCATATGGAATAGTATCAGAAAAAACGAGTGTGTCGCTATACCATTTTTTCGAGCTTCTATATTTTCTTTACACTTATGCAGCTAAATACAAACCTGTATTATTTGTATTTTATGCATATTAAACTCAGATTTGAATTCAAAATCTACTCGTTCCCTTTGCCCATATCCACTTGAAATTTCAGCCAGAATAACGGCATCGGAGGGCTCTCTGAGAGGGGCCTTTTACTGCGTTTACGAGACGATATATTTTAAATCAATTGACATAACTTTACAATACATATACTTGTTTTTTTTTAAGTACAACACGGCCGTGTCGTAACAACGAAATAATAAAACGCGCGAACAAGGAGACAAATAATATCACACCATGTCTTACGTCAGAATTTATTGGATCATTGTTCGTTTTATTCTCGTCCATAATTTATTGACATCGACCGTTACAGCAATGCTCTCTAATCCGTTTACCGGCTAATAAAGCCTGCAACAATAACCTGCTTCGAATTACACACCTCCCGGCGATGGAGAACTATCTGCGACCGAGATAGCCACGTGAGCAGCGAATTTAGCAGGTTCTTTGAAACACATATGCGACTTAAGTGAATAAAGCTGAACTAATTTGCGACTGATAATGCCGATAAAGAGATTGGAACACCTGGTCATTAGGCATGCGGCTTGTTTGAGCGAGAGTGGTTAGATGACACACAGCTTACGCCTCGACGATCAAAGACAATAACGTGGCGCTTTGATCTGTCGGTTGCTCAGTTAAAAAATAAAAGAAAAGAACGAAATAGAGTGAGTGGTATTTTACACTGACTGACACTCTTCATATCAGTGGCCTAGAGAAGACGATAGAAAGCAGGAATATCAGATGAAACAAATAGAAAATTTCTGAGAGAGAGGGGGAGACAGTCAGACAGTAAAATGGATGCACCCTAAAATATATAATATTAGCACTAGCATATATTTTTCCAATCTATACGGAAACGAACATGAACAAATATATTCACATAATCATGAATACTTACCATATAATGAAGGGACAGTACATATGTGCACGCGCAGTCATAAACAGACAAATAATATAGGCATTACATAGAAAAATGCAAGCATGCAAAGTACTATAGTTAATACTAAACTTAGATTGTTGTTAAAACTGGAAGAGAAAAAATACAGATATTTTAGTAAAAAAATATTTTAAAAAATATTACTTCAAATATTGCAAATTGACTTTATAATGTTAAATTGATTTTTTAAATTCTTAATACTGCAATAGTTTAAGTTATACATTTATTATATTTTTATTAGAATATCTTGTCTTTTTTCTTTTCAGTTTTTTTTTAAATATTCCTTTGAAGAACCATCACTTTGTGTAACTTTCTCTATGTAACTCAAATATGATAGCATGCGAGCGACATTTCTGCTATTATTTATAAAGGTATCAACGACGGAAAAAAAACATGCTCCACACGTGAATGTTGAAAAAAAGGTGTCTATGGTAACCAACAGCCAATCAGAATAAACCGTCTCCCACGTTCCTTACTTCTTCTGAATACCTTTCAAAGGACAGTAATTGATTGTAAGTTATTTTTGAACGACAATTGACTTTTTATTTCAAAATATAGTTGTGAATATGATCTGGGAACTGTAAAACATATTTGATATATGACCGCAAAAAGAGTGTGCGGTGAAACTTAATAGCAGTTCAAAATGAGTAAAACTATCAATTAACAATAGATCCAAACTCTACAGTGTTTGAATAATATGGTAATTAAGCTACACATAATATTCTGCGTTTCATCGGGAATAGGCTATAATGAATAGAGTTATGTTGACTTATGTTTTAGTATACGCGTGATGAGTGGGTCAGTCAGTCAACCAATGGCGTTTGCAGATTATGCATCATTATATTGTCCTGTTCTATATGAGTAACTTAATTCGGTGATTCTAAGTACACTTGTCCGACTGACGACGTTAGCAATAGGGTGTATACCATTATAACTATTTGCTAATAGTTTCTACTATGAAGAGATGGTAGACATCGACAGCCTATAGGAAAAGAAGATAAAATGTATTCTTTGTCTTGCTTAGAAAAATAAAAGTTTTTAAATGATGTTTTGGGTGCTAATGAAGATAGTGATCCGCGCTATTTTTTAAATCGTATTTCCACGTTTAAAGTTTTATGACATGTTTTTTTATTCAATTTTAAGGTCAAAGTACAGAATAGGTACAAAACACCCTTCCGCCCCCATGTTAAGAATAGCTTTTTTTAAATAATAACATTATTATTTCAGCACGGATCACCCTCTGCACGAGTGCCAGTTTTGGAAAATATAAATATAACATTAAATGAGTTTATAATATATAAACAGTAAATGATTTGTTTAATATATAAATATAATGTTAAATGATCTTGTGAAAAAGAAGGTACTCCTGCCTAATTTGACCCGGATTCTCGTCAAGCATGGATCGGGCGAGACCGGTAATTATATTTGTCAGCCGAGCAGCGTCGTAAAAGACGCAGACTACTGAGAAAAAAAAGAAAAAAAATCTGCAAAAGTACCAATGCAAATAATCCGACCGCCCGACCTCCCAAAAAAACCTTCCGTGTAAAATGAAAATATGTTTTTTTTCATTTAGTATTGACTTTTTCTAATTGATTTTGTTATTGTGTTGTTATTGCAAAAGATTTATCAGCAATTAGTCTCCAAACAAAGCCTTTGCACTCTTATAATTGTTGGGTGTAAGTACAGTGGATTGTTGATTTTATTTGTTTTTTTTTATTAGTCTGTAGCCGTAGTTTGACCCATCGTGTACACACGGTATTTTTTTTAATTAAACATTTGTGTCTGCATCGCTGTCCTATTCGTTTTCTTCCAATTCGAATGTCGTCTGCGTCTATTTATATAGGGATTTTGTAAATGTGATAATGAAATTCTTAGAAATTCCAAATAAAAAATAAATAATGAATAAGTAACGACTCAGAAAATAAGAAGTCACACGCCCGCCTTAGTATCACCTTATAAATTACTGTAAGCATAACAAAAGAAAAAAGAATACAAATCAGGTTTGTATTACTATACACATAGATCCGAAAAAGTAGTCAAAAACAAATATATAACAAATAAATGTTATCGAAGGCAAAATAACTTACTTTTCTACATAACGGGATACATTTTTTAGCGTTTTTATTTAATGTAACATGTTAATTCGGCTCGGAAAACATAGAACGTTTACAGATGTATTTGAAAATTTCAAATGGTGGGACACTCTCTGGTAAACAGGGTACGCCTTTGAAAACATTTATTTGTTATATATTTGTTTTTTTGAGAACTTTTTCGAATCTATGTGCACAGTAATACAAACCAAACAAATCATATATAAAGTGGAGTATCGCTTCCCCAGTAGAAGAACGTGCCCGGCTGAGGCCGATGATTGCCGGTATGACCCGCTCTATGCGTGACTGGATATCACGGGAAGTCGGGCCTACTTTAAAGAATAAGAAAAAGGAAAAAAATCCATTGACTACATGGGATGCATATAAAACTCTATTTACCTGAATGTTGGCTGCTAAGGGTTTATCGATGACGCTACGGTGGAAGAGAAAGGCACAAGGCATGAATATAGTTGGGTAGACTGTGTGAGTTAGAGTTTTTGTATAACCCGGAATCGAAGGTTAGTTCGTTTCGTTTGACACAATGTAAAAAAAAAAAAGAAAAAGGAGAAAATGGACTAAATGACCCTTCCAATCGCTAAAACAATAGCAAATTACAATAAAACAAAAGAAATGGCATAAGTAACCCTTAGAGTAGCTGCAATCTAAAGTTGCGTTTCACCCGAATAGAAAATGTCAGTCCCAATTTTTTAGTAACTACGAACTCAACCGCTGTTTCTTTCTAATGCCCCTTGTGGACGTTTCCGAACCGGTGATAAGTGGTCGCCGGGGCGGGGGGGGGCGAATGTAATTGAGACAACACATTTTACCACTTCCATTGATTGTAACCGGTTTGGGCCGTGAACTCTCAGCAGGAAAAATATAGGGATCTAAGATTATCGAGTAAGTGGACACGTAATAACACACATCAGATATTGTGATGCAGCTTGTGAATAGCACATTTGCATAAAATGTTTCGGTTTTTAATCTTATTAAGGTAAAACTCGAAGGGAAAAATGAGTTCATTATATATATATATATATATATATATATATATATATATATATAAGAAGATAGATAGATAAAAGATGGATATTATAATAGTTTTTTGAAATATCTCAGAGTTTTGTTTTTCTTAAAGCGTCTTTTTTCCGTGACTTACATTATATATATATATATATATATATATATATATATATATATATATATATATATATATATATATATATATATATAAAGCTAAGCTAAACGTCTCTCTCTGTGTCTGGTCACGAATAGGCTCCTAATGGTTGATTATTTAAAAAAAAAACTGATTAAATATAATGATAGAAGATGTATAGAGGGTCAGGAATTGGTATGGTCGATCTGGCAGAACGGTGGTTCATTAAAATTGTGGGGTCTGATTTCTCGCCTGGCCCCCACTGTATGGAAATAAAAAATGAAAAAACACGTTTAAGAGGTATTTTGATATAGCTGTACATAAGAATACTTTGATACGTATGTTTTAACTTAAATAGGGATGGTATAATAAAATTGTGGGGCCTGTGTTCGCGCCTGAACTCCATGGAAATATGACACAAACTTTAATAAAGACTTTCCATATCTATTTGCTAAGTATACCTTGATTATTATGTTTCAGTTTAAAGAAATATGCTATAAAATATTATTGGGTGTTCGTTCGCGCCCGACCTCCAAAGAATGTAAATATGTCACAAAGTTTAACAATTTTTTTTAAAAGGAATGAGGATCAACAATAGTACCTTAACTTTAATCTTAATTCACGTTAACTTTTATTTTTTTAATTTTTATTGAATCATATTTGTCGAATAAATTCACTTCATAAGTTCACGTTCATATTAAAGTGAAAGCAAAAAAAATGTCGGAACTTTAGACAATTCTCGACACACATTTTGCATAACTCTGTTCTTTTTCCTTCTCCACTTACACGTGCAACTCTTTCGGAAAAAAATAAATAGATTAATAATAAAAATAAGACCGTTACTTGTTATCGTATCAAAAGAAGGAAAAAAACCTGCTCAAGTTATTACGTGTCATTATAAAACATTTACATAACCTTTTTATTTTTATTTATATATCTGTTTAAGAGTTTTTGTTAGTGAACTAGAAGGAATTAAGTTGATTACACCCCTTTCTGCGTGTTCTTTACATTACAACAGTACAATTCTGAATCCGACGGCGCAATATTACACCATTCAATACTATAAAAATGAAACGAAGCTGTTCTGCTTTAAAAGAGCGCCATTTTCTTCTTATTCATAGTTATATCGATTCTTTGCTGTAAAATCTACAGTAATTACGTGTTTACTTTTTTAATATCCCATTTTGCTGTTTCGGATTTTTTTTTAGTAAAATAAGTAAAGATTCATTATTTTTCAAAACTGTTTTTGTTGCTTTGTTATTCGTTATTTCGTCGATATTATTTAGTAAGAGTGTTCAACAGAAAAGCCAACAAACGACTACCCGAAAAAATAAATATACAAGAAATAAATGTTACCATAGTCAATAAAAGTTCAGTTCATGTTTTCTATTGTTTTGAAATAGTTTTTAATGTTCTTTACTTGAAGTAATTTCTGCGAACCGAAATTAAAACGAAATTTGTGCGATAACTATTTAAATTAATTTGTATATAAACTACACATGCCATAATCGAATATTCATCCAGCACAAAATAACGAAAAAATTAAAATATGTTTATAAATATTTCTAACGTTGACGAAACTCTCTTAAATTGTTAACACAGAATGCTCAGGTTCCCCTACTTCAAATTAAAAATGAGGCTCTCGATTTCAAAGTCGCTCCCATTTTGATTTTTTTTAAAAACCGGTTCGTGAATTTAAAAAAAAATTGTTACAAACTACTTAAATAATACAAACCAATGCACTTTTCTACGATAAAAGTAACGTTTATTGACTATGGTAACATTTATTTCTTATATATATATATATATATATATATATATATATATATATATATATATATATATATATATATATATATAACATTTTCCATTTGTAAGGAAACATCATTTTGTTGGTGAATCTTGTCTACGAATGGAAACTAAGTTGATATAATAAATATATTTTCGCGAAAAGTATCTTTACTATCTCTTTAAAAACCCTCCTTTTCCTAACCTATCATACTTCCATTAATCACAGTCCATTTTCTGTAGTTTATTTTTAACCCAGTTAACGACGGGTACTTCTGCTAGTATATATATATATATATATATATATATATATATATATATATATATATATTTATTTATATATTTATATGTGTATATATATATGAATTGAAACAGATCGAAATGTGAGGGAGAAATGTATTTTTCATCTTTATTTTCGTTTGTTTTCACATTTCTAACGATCATGAATGCCGTGAATTACCGCACAATTGTCTGAAGTATTTTTAGAATCAATATTGCAGCGAAACATCGTCTAATCAAATTAACCTTCCATTTTGGATGCGTAGGCGTTTACATGAGGGCGAATTCCACATGAAAATGTTTGAAGTAAATCAGAATTTGTCGTTAGACAAATTTTTGAAAAACAAAGAATTACTGTCAACTCTCGGTCGACCGCCGAAACAAAGAAGTAGCGAAATTAAAACGGAGAAATTTTACTTTTTCATAAAACTCACCCTCTAAAGCAAATGAAAAGAATATTGGCCGTTTTAATTTCAGTTTACATCTATAATATAAATCTCACATGTATGTTGAAATGTATGAATGTTCGTATGTCTGCCTAAAACTTTTGACAGAGTTAACGGATTTTTTTTTGCATTTTATATATATATATATATATATATATACATATATATATATACATACATATATAGAGAGAGAGTGAGAGAAAGAGAGAGGGCGAGGGAGAGTGATGCACATAGGAAATTATATATATGTGTGTATATATATATATATATATATATATATATATATATATAGCTAGGTACGTATATATACGCAATTATATATATATATGTAGTATATATATATATATTCATTATTATTATTATTATTATTATTAGTAGTAGTAGTAGTAGTAGTAGTAGTAGTAGTAGCAGTAATAGTAGTAGTAGTAGTAGTAGTAGTAGTAGTAGTAGTAGTAGTAGTAGTAGTAGTACACTTGTGTTTCATTCTTCCGGGAATCATCGGTCCAGGATATCAGTCGAGAGGCTCGAACCCTGGCAGCAGAAGTCATGTCTGGCTCCTTTGTGATGTAATGGAATAATCTTACATCCCCTCATAGATTAAATGAACTATAGATATATTGGCCTTCTCATGTGACGGAGAGAGAAGGTAAAAAGACAGGAAGAGAATACGAAAAGAGGTCAGGTAACTCTTATTTCACCTGTATTCCCTTGTTAATAAACCCCTTTGTCTTTCACCCATAATCCTGTATTTCTTGCTGTATTCTTATTTAATGTAAGGACATAACAAATGGCGACAGGATTCGAATTCACAAAAAGGAAACTTTAAGCCAAAAATATATTGGAAATCGGAGAAAAAGTACTGCAAGAAAAAATAAAACCACTTAAAAAAAGCTAAGCCAAACACAAAATGTAACTTATATATATATATATTTTTAACTCATTCTGTTAGGGTCCTACTGAAAAAAAGAGGAATTGACATTTTACGAAGCATTGAAAAGAACAATTTTTGAAAGCTGTCTATTTCAAATTTCTATTTCATAAGAAGAAAAATACAGCAGAAAAGACGCTTGCATGCTGTTGGTTCAGTGTCTATTTCGTGTGTGTTGCAAAAATCTTGTCTACAAAAGAATGTTTTTCGTGGTTTAAACAAAAACCTATTCAGTGAATGTGTTTAATGTTTTGAGCAGGTACTGTTAAACTTTATTTTATTACTGTGTTTAAAAAGTCCTCAACATGAAACAATTAGCCGAGTTTACAAAAACGATACAATTAGCACTGGCAGCGCAACAAGCCAGATGGAATTTGTACAAAAATAACAGTTAAAAAAATGAAGTATTAAAAACAATATGAATGAAACAAGAAGAAAAAAAGGAGTGTCGGGTCACTCCGGAAGGAATTGCAAATTCGCTGACAGAGTTTTTATATGGACCAACTTATGGCTTAACATTTCCAGCATATTATCGTAGATACGATAATATTTGTTTCCAAACGATGTCAGGCCTGATCGGATGAAGGGAAAATTATTTACCTTATACAAAAACTAGGTTCCCAAGAAAACACCAAGTATACCAATTTTATACTCCAAAGGAAACCCGAAGATAGTTCTTTTAAAGAGACTAGAAATTTTATCGAACATTTTTGTGGAACGGGATAGCTTGTTTTATAATCGTTATAGGTGTTTAAATATTTTGAAACAAGATTTTGAAGACTTTATCGCCTATGGTGGGAGAGTAAATGGTCAATGCTAGTTATTTTATTTGGAGGACATGTTTAAATGCTTGGTATTTGGGCAAGGGTTAACACCCTCGAAGATAAAGAGAGTCCTTCTAGGATATTATCCATTATGAAGGATGACATAAAAATAACCTTACAGAAAGTTACTAAGGAATACCAGAAACTATTAAATTTAAAACAAGATAATACTAGTATCGAAGAGAAAATTGTGTACAAAATACAAAGGTATTATTCTCTTCCTGCCTTTTTACACTAAGGTGACCACTGTGTAAAAAATACTGTAAGACGTGTGGAGGAAATAATCACTTCATAAAAGAGTTCTACTTCAAATGCAAAATATCCTATAAGTTCGGGTGTAAAGGACACAAGTCAAAAGTATGCCAAAAGGAGAAATACTGTAAACCTGAAATAAACACCATTGATTCTAAAAAAGAATTTATGTATGGTAAAAAAAGGAAATATATTGAAGTTAAATTGAATGGCCGGAAAGTAAACTGTCTTTTGGATCCTGGGAGTGACATATCCTTAATTAATGAAACAAAATGCAAGAAAAGTGGTTCTCCAAATCTGCAAAATACAAAATATATCACCAGAGGAATGTCTGGAAATAGATTAAAATTTTAGGATGAAGTTTATACTAATGTGAAAAGACGGTAAAAACTAAAATGTATTTGATACCTGGAAAAAATTATAATCTATTCGATATAGATTTGACGATACTTTTCAATTTATGAGAGAAACCAATAATCTCATTTTTCAAAAGAGTAAATGCGACAGGATCTGTAATCCCAAAGTGCCAGGAAGATTTGTTGGGGATTTGAAGAACGCCTTTAAAAATGTATTTTATGAAGGTTTGAGTTGCTGCACTAAAACGGAAGTGAAATTTGAACTAAAAGATGAAGCGAAACCGGTGTTTAAACCCAAAAGAAAGTTTCCGTATTCGGCATTAGAAACGATAGAGAAAGAATTAAATAGACTCGAAAAAATCGGAGTAATAAAAAAGCGGACTACTCTCAATGGGAATCACCCCAGTTTATATAAAAAAACAGCGTATGTGGAGATTTTTCAATTGGACTGAATAATTCCATGACGGATCATAACTATCCACTCCCTTCCCGTGTGGAAATATTTTCTAAGTTTAATGGAGGAAAAAATTTGCACAAAAATTGACTTGTCAGAAGCAGATTTGCAGGTCAATTCCACAAAGATTGTTCTAAATACCTTACAATGAATACTCATAAAGGATTATTTTCCCTCAAACGATTGCCCTTTGGGTTGAAAGTAGCACCACGTTTATTCCAACAAATTATGGATGACATGCTAGCAGGCTTGGATTTTGCAATGGCTTATTTAGCCGACATTTTGATAAGAAGCAAAAATGTTGAATAGCATAAAAAACCATGTTCGGAAGGTATTTGAGAAAATAGAAGACTACCGATTTAAAGTGGCTCTCGAAAAATATAATTTTGGTATGAACAAGATTGGGTATTTGGGACAAATAATCGATTGGAAAGGTACAAGACCTAACACAAATAGAGCAGACACAATTAGAGACATGCCTAGACCAGACAATGTAATGAAGTTAAAGTAATTATTGGGTCTAAAAAACTACTATAATTCTCATATCCCAAATATGCACGTATTAAGAGCACCATTAAATGAATTATTAAAGAAGAATAAAAAAAATGGCTCTGGACAAAAGAATGTGAGGAAGCATTCCAAAAATTAAAATATGTTTGTTATTGGATCTAGCGTTAGCACATTACGATCCGAAAAACAGATTTAATTGTAGCTGCAGATGCGAGCGAATACGGGTTAGGACGGCGCTTCTACACAGAATGGAAGATGGATCTACTAAACCAATTTCACACGCCTCGAGTGGTTTATACCCGCTGAAAAAAAGTACAGTCAGATCGGAAAAGAGGATCTGCCGATTGTGTATGCCGTGAGAAAGTTTCATAGATTCATTCATGGAAGATCCTTCGTCTTGGAAATGGAACATAAACCATTACTATTGATTTTTTGGTTCGAAAAAAGGGATGCCTACTCATACGTCAAATATATTACAGAGATGGAGTATTTTTTTGCTCAATTACGATTTAAAAATTAAACACCTAGCACCTAGTAAAATTGCACATGCAGATGTTTTGTCGAGATTGATCCCCAGTAAAACTGAATTTGAAGAAACTGTTATAGCAGCACTAAAATAAGACAATTAACACACAGATATATTAATAAATATTATTAGGGAACTGCCTGTTACACTTAAGGAGATAATAAAAGCAGCGAAAACAGATAACTATATTAATAAGATAAAAAACAAGTGGAACAAGACGAAAAGACCAGAAAAGGATTATAAGTGTTTCCATTTTCAATGTGTGATGAAACTGATGTACGCAGACAGACTGGTAATACCGCAAGTATTACAAAAGCTAATCCTAAAGAAATTCCACATGAGGCATCTTGGAATCTCCAAAATGAAGGCCCTAATCAGAAAATTCACTTACTGGCCTGAAATGGATCAGGGCATTGAGAAAATTGTGTAATTATGTAAAAGTCGTCAACTAACCGTATACGGACGCAACCTTAACCTAAAACATGTATAACCTGGACGCGCATCCATATCGATTACGCAGGACCTCTGAAGGGATAGTGTTACCTAATAATCGCAGATAGTATGTCAAAATAGCTAGAATTTTTTAAATACAAACACCCTACAGCGCCAAACACAATAAACGCGCTGGACGACGTAATAGTCGGTTCAGTTGTTAGTGATAATGACACTATGTTCACAGGTCAAGAATTCAAGCACTACTGTGAGGCACTGGCCATTGAACACATTACAACACCAACTTTTTACCCTCGATCAAACGGACAAATGGAAAGATATATCGATACTTTTAAACGAGCTTTAAAAAAGAATAATAACATCAACACGGAAGACATAAGCATTCCAAAATTCTTAGCAATATAAAGGATAACACCAAATCACGATACACATGCTAAATTATCCCCACCTGAAATTATGTTTTTCAGGAAGATACGTTCGGTGTTCGACCGGTTAATTCCAAGAAATATAGTAAAAAACGTATCAAGAATAATGTAAGGTACAAGACTTACAATCACGGGGATAAAGTTTTCTTCAAAAATTATCGGGGAGAGAAATTTTTTTGGAAGAAGGCATAATCTCAAGAAGAATTGGGAGAATGGGTTACATTATAAAAGGGCAGACTTTTTCCACAAAAAAAAAACTATTAAAAAACTGAGGCCCCGATACATAGAAACAGTCAGGAACCAAGAGTTACCAATTAAAGTGCTATATGACACTTTTCATATACAACCTCGAAATAAGGAAGTACCAGTAACTCAGAAATCCAGACACTCCCCAAAAGTTTACAAAATTGGCAAACACAAATGGTGGGGAGAAGTGAAAGGTGAAGTAAAAGAACCGAATTTTTTGGACAAAGTCTAAAAAGGAAAAAAAAATGGTAGAACCAAAATTATATGGAAGAATTTAGGTTGGGGGGAAGGTTATGTAATGGAATAACCTAACATCCCTTCATAGAGGAAATGAACTATCGATATATTGACCCTCTCACGTGACAGAGAGAGAGAGAGAGAGAGAGAGAGAAAAGACAGGAAGAGAATAAGAAAAGAGGTCGAGTAACTCTTATTTCATACGTATTCCCTTGTAAATAACCCACTTTATCTTTCATCCATAACCCCGTGTTTCTTGCTGTATTCTTATGTAAATAAGGATACGATAATTAGCAAGGACCCGAACCATTCGGCTATTGTCAACAGTTAGAGACACAATTGGAATTAAACATTCATTCTTATTAAATGCTTTTAACGTAACGCAGAGTGATCTAATCATTATATGACGACCTGTGCATATGAGCTTAATTGGCCGATTTTATTACAAGTGAAAATACCCAACCATAAGAAACAATTTTCCTAAAGGGTCTGACATTATTATTGAAATTATTATTCCTGGTGAATCTAAGCTCCACATTAAATGTTGAACTATTCCTTTCTTTATGGAGTCTCTCCAGTATACACTCACACATACCCACACGCGCGCACACCCACTCACCCATATATATATATATATATATATATATATATATATATATATATATATATATATATATATATATATATATATATATATATATATGTGGGGGGGTGTCTGTGTGTGTGTGCGCGCGTGTGTGTGTATGTGTGTATGCATATATCTGACCCCCTCGTCAATCTATCACGAAAAACACTCATCTAGCTGAAACCATTGTCAGTAAATTTCCCCACTCTTTATGTGCCTTAATCAAAACGTAGATTCCATGAACAAAGCTTAATTTTCAGAAGTAGGCGCCTGTGGAACTCTCTTCCTTTTGCCTATTTACCACCTGACTACAACGCGATATTTCCCATTGATTACCGTACACGCAATAACCCTTATCACCGAGTGGTTTCCGGGCCTTGATTAGTGGTGACTTTCATGTAAAAAATGTGTGTATATATACATATATATATATGCATATATATAAATATGCATATATGTGTGCGTGTGCATATGACACTAATCGAAATAATAACTGCTTTAACAGTATCAATTTCTTAGAAGTGTTTGAACAACTAATATATCGATTAAAGTTGTTCTATAAAATATCGCTGTTCCTATTACTTGCTGATTAGCCATGTAATTGTGATTGTAAATTATATTATGAATATGTTATATCATTTTACAAATATATTGATTTCTTGAATAAATTCAACATAAATTGTATCTCTTTTTTGCCTTCTGTAAATTCTATGGTGTTAGGGTGTATTTGGTCACTATCTCATCAGTATAAGATGCTATACTAAATATCTAGTTGTGATTAACTGCAGCTTATTGTCTGCGCAGTGTTAAAACGTCTATCCAAATGAACCTAAGCAAATTATAACAATTAATGCAACTGACACACCGGCAATAGAATTATTAATTATTTTGCAAGTAAAATTTATGTCATCATTGAAGATCGATATATAATAAGAATATTCATGACTGTAATTTTCTAAAAAAAAACACAAGAACAAAAGGAGCGTTTATACATCTCACACGTAGCACGATCTTAAAAAACTAGGTTTACATTACGATTGGTTGAATTTTGTTAGGGTAGTTGCCGATGATTAATTCATTCCAATAAGGGTATCTATAGGGGAAGGAGTAAAAGAGAAAAAAAATTAATTTGCAATAACAATACCGCAGGTTAAATGTAATAATTAGATGCATATAGTTATTTCATTTTGAAACTGCACCATACTGTATTCGTCCATGGGTTAAAATCAGCAGTTAATATCTCTTTTAAAATGTGTGCCGGCATCGTTCTATTATATTTTTCTATTGCAAATTATTATACATGATATTACACACTTCATTACTTAGACCTGACCGATTTCTGTATTACCTTTTGACTTAGTGAAAATATAGATCTCTGTCATTTTACGTGCGAGTTATCGTGTACATAATGTTTCTTTAGCGTTTTACCGGACATTTTTTTTTTACATTTTTTCATTGTTTACGTTTGCTATATTGCAAAATGTCGGTCATAGGTCTGCACATTATATTAATGAACAGAAAACATGTATTTCTGTTAAAAAACACAAAGATATATAAAAGTTGATTACACTAACATTTACGCTAAACAAATAATGGTGGTCATTGCGTTTGTTCGAAACAATTAAGTCATGAATTATCAAACAACATTATTAAGTAGAATATCTTGTTATTCGTTTGCTGGTTACATAAATAACATACAAAAAATGTTATTTTACAAACTGTTTACACTACAATTAGTGATATTCATGCGCTTTAATTTCATTTCAATTTTTATTATTATTATTATTATTATTATTATTATTATTATTATTATTATTATTATCGAACATTTCCTTTCAGATTAACTTAATTTTCTATACGTATTCATTTTTATTCACAGTGAGTTTGTTATTATGAAACAAAAATAAGACTATTAAACGATCAGCTACACATTCTTACCTTCATAGCGTTACGATTTCTAAAAGCACTTCCGCGTTGAAAAAGCCGCCATGTTTATATTAGTCGAATATTTTTCCTACTTTCCTTTTGTTAAATTAGTCTGTTATAGATGTTTACTTCTGTGTTTCCATTTTTACTGGTGTGTATTATTTATATACCTTGCTGCATTTTTCTTTTCATAATGTATAATTTTCTTTATTATTTCATTGAGAATAATTTTGATGAAAGTGTACAGACTAAAATCATTAATTAACTTTACCAAAATATTATTACTTTTTACTACCTGATATTCCATAGTCTTCACTGTAACAAATTGGGTCTCTGAAAGGGTTTATAGAAAATTATTTCATGTTTATAACATATATATTAATAAATGTATAAAATAATATCACGCCCTCTTAATTCTCTTGATATATTTTAATACATGTCACCAAATAGTTAACAACATAATCGACTTAGGTACTTTCTATTAACAGTTTAAACACATATTCGAAATATATTTTATAAATAATATAAAAAATAATTTTTAGCCGTCTGCCGTCATCCTCATCAGGGGCGAACGATGGCATTTTAAAACTTTGTTTTAAAAAAAGAAAATATGGGGGAGAAATTAAAATTAATAATGAAAGGATTAATTTACAATTATAATAAAATGCATGCACAGGAAAAGTGTGAGGGGGAAAGGATAAAATAAAATGAATTAACGCGTGTATATATATATATATATATATATATATATATATATATATATATATATATATATATATATATATATATATCATGGGTACTATAAAAAAAAATTAAACTAGCACGAATGGGGAATGATAATTCGCATATAAATATATGGGGAGAAAAAAAGGGAACACGGGGATGGGCTAACATATCTAAAATATCTCTTCAATTAATCAAAAAAGTCCAAGGTGGTAACAAACCGTTTCTTCATAAAGACAGAGGGTTTGCGGCGTGCAATAGAGGCGGATTCGAGAGTTTTCAAATGCCTACTCGATCGGCCTCGAAATAAAATTGAACAAAAGTCTTCCTTATAAGCCTGCCCACGGTTTGGGTTATCCAATAAATGATTACCAATTGCGGAATCTAAATTACTCTGGGTCGGGTTGAGTATAATTTTGTTTTTATTTTTATATTTATTTTGAAAACCTGAAGGAACATTTTGTCCAATTCTTGTTTCAAAATGAACGCTGGTTCGCCCGACATAGACAGCAGCACACTGACATTTATATATTCCCATTTTTCGCTATCTTATGATTTTCTTCTCATTGAATAGGATAAGCGCGATATTTGTTTTAAAATTATCAGCTACCATTCTGTTTTCCAAGCTTCTTCTTCTTCTTCTTCTTATTATTATTATTATTGCTGCTCTTGTTGCTGTTGTTGTTATCGTTGTCATTCATTCACTATTGACTGGCGATATCATATACATTTCCTTTGAGGGTATGAGATTGATACTCAATCCAACAGAAACTGTATCATATCGAGGAGTGTAAGGTGTAGCGCTGGAGTATTTATCCTAGAAATCATATTCAAGCAACGCCCCTTAATCCTTCTCATTAATTTGTACGGATTTAATTTAATTATAATGTGATTTGACCCTAGGATGCCGACGGGGTTGGCAAATATTTGTTTTTGAAATGTTAGAGTGCCTTTTCTTTGGGGTTCTGACTTTTCTATTCCTCTGCGTGTTGAACTATCCCAAATGTGCAGATCGTTTGATGAAAGTTAATCCCGTTTATTGTAGTATGAAATTCTTACATAAATCTTAAAGAAAACTTTGTACATACAATATTGTTTATAATATAACTGAGTCTGCATTGATCATTCCATGCGCTTAATGATCAAAACCAAAGCAAATAAATTTAGAATTTTTAATTTTCGATGGCGACCACGGTTATTTTTCTTTGAAGTTACTGTGATCATATATCTTTTCACGTTTTGAGTATAGTGTTTTCACTTTCATAGCAGGCTTATGTTGTACTTTTTCAATCTGACTATAATGTTGTTACACTAACAATTACAATATTTATCTTTATCTTGTTAGTCTTTATCTTATTTTACCCTCGCAAACAATGCTTTCTCCTGCTTTTTTCTAATATATTTCAAACTGTCTTGGGCATTGGAATATATATATATATATATATATATATATATATATATATATATATATATATATATATATATATATGTGTGTGTGTATGTATGTGTGTGTGTGTTGGTCTGTCATCGTCTCTTGTTATACTTTTTTTAAAGACATACCTTTCAGCCTCACATTATATTGTGCAATCGTCCTCCCCATTTACTTTCTTGGCTCATTCATCGTCTGTTTTCATATTATGCTGCTGTATCATGCGAGGTCTGGGTACAGAATACATGACTACAGAATACATTTAATTTTCTACTAAAATAAACACGCCATACAAACTCTACAAAATAAATGAAGGCGTTGAGTGCCAATCTAGACAAGGAATCGAGACGTATGGAGAATTATTGACAACTATCAAGAAGATAAACATGACACCGGAGGCTTATGTTGAGCGATTATCAAGTTCTAATACAAAAAGTATCCTACTGAAAACAGAAACCGTGTTAGCATAAATAGATAGAGAGGATATAACATCTGATATATTCCATGTCTGTGGTGAACAGCATTTAGATATACAGAAGATCAAGTAAGCTGAAAAAGTTTGAATATAAAGAAATATCTACCATAGAATTAACATCGAAATAAAAAATAAAGTGTCGGTGCCTTTTCTATCTTCACCACAGTCGCCTTTCTATTCAATATTTATAATAATATTCTAGCTTACCTGTTTCTATTTATTGTGTAGTTTCATTTACTAATCGTAATTTCCAAAAATTCGTTTCATTCATTAATGTTTTATTCTTCCCAGTATATTTTAACTGTTTCAAAATCAGTATGTTTACTATCTGGCATGGTAATACGTAAAAGTTACGGGTGTAATGCGCCTTATAAGTAAGGTATATCAGGCTTGGTCTATAAACAAAAGCATACAAAAACTTGGCATCAGCATTGAATAATCTCACCTCTCACTTTTAAGATATATATATATATATATATGTATATTAATATCTCCCTCTTTCGATATGTACATTGAAATATAAAGACATCTAGACAAATACACACTCCCACACACACATACGCACACATATGTATACATATGCAGCTGACAAACTATCGATATTTAGAATCAGATTGATTAAAGTGAAAAAGAAAGAACAAACTGACCTACTGTTTAAGATTCCAATAAAATAAGTTTAACTTCTTTTTCTGTAACAAGTTTTTTTTATTTAAAATCTCTCGCCAGAGAAATAGTTCTATATTCTTGGTTTATTTTTCTCATTGAAACAATACACAGGAATATAAAAAAACATTTTATCTGGACAGTATCAGAAATTCTTACATATTAAGAGATCTGCAAACACGTTCTGATGTAAAACTAGCTATAAAGAATATTCGATCTATAAATCATCGTAAGGTGTGTATTTCACTTAATATTTTTATCACATTCTCTAAGCAACGACGGAAATATTAAGCGGAATCTTTATAATGAGATACCGGATGGTAAAAGACAAAATTTGGTCACTGTTATAAATATCTGAGCTGTAAAATTGACTGGCAACGAAAAAAAAATTATGATGAATATATTTGTGTCCACATATTTACTCAATGGATTCTGTTATTTTGAAGTTCAATGTTTGCACTGAGTAACCGATGCGATATACAGATTATATCGCTGTGAATGGCGGCATCTATGCTGTGACATTTATATTTGTGTTATTTTGTCGTTTGCTTGGTCAAAAGAAATAATAATTGCCATGATAGTTGGATCTATGCAATTTGGATCCTGTAATGGAGTATCGGAAGTGCGTAGCGCTCTAGAACCAGACATGACAGAGGTGAGCTGACCCACAGTAAGAATGCACTCGGTTTGAAACAGAGTTCAATGGGGGCAGATATATTGTTCTGCGGCACAATTGGTGTACAGTATGTATGACTTCGCTTTAAGCGTTGTTTTCTATTCGATTTAGACATATACCGATTCCAAATGCACACACACAAGCGATAAATAAAACTCAACATTCATAGATAAAAGAACATTAAGCAAATACGTTAACACACACAAAAATAAGCGCACAAGAAAAGCGACATGCGTATATATATATATGTATATATATATATATATATATATATATATATATATATATATATATATATATATATAATTATGACAGCCCCTTTAAGAAATTCGTTTCTTATCGTTGAGCACTTTCCGTTGAATTAAAACTCGGTCAATTTAGCTCTTATGCGTAGATCATCCTATAACGATTTGATCACTGTCTGTCTGACGTAATGAACATTTAAATTAAAATGTTTAAAATTCAACGCTATTTAACACGGTTAATAGTAGCCGAATGGATACGGCCTCCGCTAATCGAGCCAGAAAGGATGAAACACTAGTTTCTGTAGGTATTTAATTATTATAGTAAAAAATAATTATGACAGTCCCTTTAAGAAATTCGTTTCTTATCGTTGTGCAGTTTCCGTTGAATTAAAACTCGGTCAATTTAGCTCTTATGCGTAGATCATCGTATAACGATTTGATCACTGTCTGTCTGACGTAATGAACATTTAAATTAAAATGTTTAACATTCAACGCTATTTAACACGGTTAATAGTAGCCGAATGGATACGGCCCTCGCTAATCGAGCCAGAGATGTCTCGTGTCGCGGGGTTCGAATCGTTCGACTGGTAGTAATCGTGACACCCTGCACTGAAGAATCCCGAAAGGATGAAACACTAGTGTCTGTAGGTATTTAATTATTATAGTAATAAAAATAATTATATATATATATATATATATATATATATATATATATATATATATAGTTCCTTCAGTCTTGGCAGACTATGGATAACCACTGTAATGATTCCTGCGCGAGAAAATTTTGTGGCAAGATTTGCGCAACCTCCAACCCCACCTCTCCGGAGTCGACATTGTTGAATACCAGTGGCAAGTGCAGGTTCAGCACGACGATGGGCAAAAACTGAGAAAATTCTCCCTAGTTACTAGTGTTACATTATAAGGGCTGTCCCCTTTTCATGTAAGTATAAAAATAGAGAGATTTAGTTAAAATGAAAATGAAATAGAATAGACGAAATTCGAACCTCGTAATTTCGGTTTAGAAATAGATTACGAGAGAGAATTAGCAAATGGAATGTAAAACAAACCATTGTTAAGCTTAGAGATAAAATAGTTTTAAGAAAAGAATGTGCATTGTCAATTCTGTTATGAAAATTCAATTGAAGAATGCAACTATACGATAATTTAATAAACATGTTTTTAACATCTTGGAAATATAGGTTACTAGGAATATAGGTTAAAATTCCTGTTGTAAACAAAGGAAAAAGTTTTGGACACGCATTTCCAGAACACGTGAAAGAAGACACATGTTTTAACATGTGTATGACGTCATGGAAAATAGGAAGTTCTCGATATAGTTAGAAACTTTAGAGTTAAGTAGAGATACACTGAGTGAGAGTCTGAGAGACAGTCTGAGGACGACAGACGACAGTCCAGACATGGGATTCGAACGTCTAGAAGCGAGACAGTCACCTTTGAAACTTAGAATGTGAAACTTGAATTCTTGACTATGAAAACCACGACCGGTCGGGAAAAGAAATAAACCCATCATGTGTTTTTATAAACGTCGTCTTTGTGTTGTAATTCTACCAAAAAGTAAAGTGAAAATTGCCATTATGTCTTGTATATCATGTGTTTTAAAATTTCTTTACATACACGCCTCGACATCTCATATCTACAATGTGAACACTAAGACTGTCTGAACACTGTTTCATCACTCAAAGAGCTTCTATTACACTTCTAAGTATGAACATTTTATACATATATATATATATATATATATATATATATCTTCATAACACGATAACGGAACGCAACAACATCTCTCTAAGTCTCAGCAGCATCCCTCTTAATAAGACTCTCTAAGACTCACTATTAATAAGACCTTAACAATAACAACAAGAAATACGAAGACTAAAAATAATAATAATAATAATAATAATAATAATAATAATGAAACCCCTATATATAACAAACATGGCCGGTACTTTTCATTACAAGCGCTCGTCTGAGCTCCAATCTATGGTATCCTTTCCAAACTTTCATGAAAAACTCTCATCTAGCTAAAGGTACTATTAAAAATGGCCCATACTCTTTATCTGTGCCAAAATCTAAACGTATATTCCATGAAAAAAGCCTCTTTCTGAGAACTCTAGAATTGGTTTACGGTTCTTTACTTTCTAGCTGACGACCTTATGGTCGTTTTTAAGTCCAACGTAAAAAAAAGTTCTTGATGAGCGGTCCTTTTAAGTAATTTAATTCACAACATTTCTACTACTAATGGTTACTACGGTATTGTCTCATTGATTACTGTATATTCATGAATTATTTCCCTTGAGTGGTCTCATGGCCTTGATAAATGGTGAATCCTTTTGTAAAAAAACATTTATTGCTTCCAAGACTAAGCGTATTTTCTTAATAATTACAATAAACTTTCTCAACCGTTATTGTCATACCAACAAAAACATTACCCATAATCTGTTCGTTAAAGCTACACCACTTAGCATTCAGAGACTCTCTGAATTAAAACAACATGAATTAAAAAAAATACATTCAAGGAATTAAAAATATTGCTCATAAAACGTTGGTCCCTCTCAAAAGTGCAAGGGAACTATGTATATTTTAGATTCTCTTACATGATTTCAAAGCCACCATTCGCTTAGTAATTGAGTATTGTTGCCAAATATATGCTGGCGCATGCACAGCTAGTCTATTGCTCTTCGGGCTATGAAAAGTCTTCATGATAATAGGTCCAGCATAACGATTACAACTTGCATCATAGCAATGTTGCATCATTGGGCACATTTTCAAGTATTTAATTATAGCTGCTGTGACGAACTCGTAGCATTTGTACTCCTACGACGTAAATATCCAGGCATCTCACGTCATAACTACCTACATATAGTATATATTTAAGTAATATTAAAAATAGTAACGCCTAACATCTGCGTGAAAGTCTGCTTTGTTTTGAGATAATGAGAGTAATATACAAAGCAAAAAAAAAAAAAAGGTGTCCTGCTATCCACATCAGTTTACATAAATGGACATTGTTTTACAAGCTAAATGAAAGTAGTTATCTTTCTTACATTCCTATCAAATCGCAGACTCATCAATACACCGTTCGGTTCTTAATTAAACGATAAACAAATTTAGATATAAAATGTTGTTACCTTGATTGAACCTCTAATATCTTGGTATGTTTTTCAAATTTTACATTATGCTCTGTTGCCTGCATCCAGTTTGGTGTTTGATGGGAGTTTTTTGTTTTAAAAATCACTGCGACGTTTCCCGTGTGTCCTTAATGGCTAGTTGGTGTATAATATGTTTTATGACATCTATATAGCTGTCTGGTAGTCAACATTTGTTAAAGGAGCAGAGGATGTATTTTGATATGAAAACAGTCCACGTAATGGATAAGTAGTGTGTTATTCTTAGTCATGTTTGTGTAAGTTTTTGTGCCCAGAGTTATGTGAGTAAGACTTTTCCGTTATGGTAATTTGTTAATAACTTAATTGTGCTGTATGATAGTGCCTCATATATTGTCTTTTATATTACTGATCAATAATTTAGCTAACTCACTAACAGGTGCAGTCAGCTAGACATCAGAAATTCTGAAATTGCAAAATTGTTACAATGGTTATATAGAGATGATGCCTTATCTTTGAGGAGAGAATACAACAATATATCTGACAATTGATACTATAAGGCGAACATTTGAAGTACTGTAAACGTCTTGCTGATTCAAATCACGTGAAACATACCCTTAAGTCAGAATTAAAGTAACGAAAGTGAACACCCTCACTACTTTCAATTAATTTTAAAGCTACCCATAACTCTTAAAAAAAGCGACGGTTGGCATTTGTTTTTAAGATCGTCAAAATTAGCAATAACATTTTATATATGATAACAAAAATTACCGACGTGAGCCTAAGCTTCTGTAATGATCTTACTACAGAAACTATATCAACATATTAGGTTTTTGTAAGTTTTGATCGAAAGATATACATCAGATATGTTGCTAACGATATTGTTAACATTATTGGATACCGTTTTATGCTATACACTTTATATAAATGTTATAATTAACTATATTCGATTCAGCTGTTAAAACTATAGCCTTTCGTTCTTAAGGCAAAGTAGACAAAAATTCGCACATTCCTCTATTACTGCTTGCAATTGTAATATATTGTTTGTTGGTTGGTTGTTTTTGTCTTACGGCATATCACCCCTTTCCGGGTTATTTAATGCCGAATCCAACGATTTTGAAGAAATTTTTTCTAATAGAATATATTTGTTGTTTTCACGTTGGTTTCTATTTAACCCATAGTTGGGACGCTAACAGGTACTACCATTCCGGGTCAGGGTGGGCCTGGGAGCAATGGTAATTATAGGGTGGTTCCACACTCCCCAACGCCCACAAGCTGGCGTCTCACCACTGGATAAGTGTAAGGTCATATCCAGGACCCCCATTGAGGGACTTTCACCCTCTGCAGGGGGGCCGGTAATATATTGTATCTATTTTATTTCATGATGTCAGTTAAGACAGCGCTGATATCGAATTTATTTATTGATTTGAGAAACGTATTTCTATTTTGATTCAATTAACTCGCGTGTTATGTGCAGGCGTTTAAAATGATTTTATTTACTCTGTTCTCGCTTCTAGCAATGTCATGATAAAAATCCCCTGTGATCTCAAATGTTCAACCTTGGTACTTATCTTATTGACAAATTAAACTTTGTAAAAGAATCTAACACCAAAAATAGACAGAAATAAATGAAAAATAAAATGTTGAATAAAAAAGTGTTTATGCGGGGGGGTGTAAATCGCTCGCCTTGCAGAATTAAAATAAGACTCAAAACAGAATCTCTGTGATGTTACAAGATTCGCTTTTTATTTCGATTACGCTAATACCATCCTTTGAAGTGTTTCAGACCGCCATCTTGTTCAGCTTGATTTTATCAATTCTATATATTTACTGCCGATGATCAAGGACGAAATGAAGCACAGCTTAATAAAAAATAAAATCATTTGTTTATTCGACGTCAAGATTCAACTTTTTAGAATAGAAACAAACAGCGGTTTCGTGGGAGGGTTCAAGCGTGTCCGACAAACTTTTTGGTAATTGCATGACTATGTTTAATACGTTATTTCCTTCAAATGTATAGGCCATATCTTACCTCATTGGATATTACATATGTGTAACACGTTAAATAAAAGGGTTTTTTTCCCAAACGCCAACACCTGTTGAAGTAGAAAGTAATATGGATCCTATGTTATTAGTTCGGTATGTGCCTCTTCCAAATATAATTTCTCTTTTCGTGTAATATATTTGTCTGTCTGTTATTAGGGTAAAGCGAAAGTACATTTTTTTATCGTGGGAATAACGTATCTATTTAAATCAGCTGTGTGTTCTGTTTCTGGTCACTTAGAAAAGACGAGTTAGCTCTTCGAATAAGCGTGCGTATTTCTCATACAAACAAGACTACCACTATATTAAGAGTGCATAACTGCAAATGATATATTCTCTAAAACAATTTTAATAATATATAACGAATACTATTCTTTTAATATATCAAGCAACCAGAGTTTTATCAGTGATAAAAACGATTGTTAGTATCTAGCCTTTACTCTGACAACGTATTGTCTTTGTTGTGTTTGTTTTGTATCTGATCATTCACTTTTATAAAATCGTTCTGATATTTCATCTGTTTACACATGCTCATGTCTCTCATCTAATATCATAATAAGTACTTTTACTAGTCCTCATTTATGTCAGAAATACTATATGAGATATAACAAAGAGCAATTTTCCATTTACTAGTAAATCCACCTTCCACTATTTTGACCCTATTTTTTCGATACAGGAGGTTTAAGATATTTAATTCCGTATTCTGATACTCTTTTCTGTTCACTTTTGTGATATTTTGTGATTTTGTAAAAATAGCACAGTCATTGAAAAATAATGATTTATATATAAATATCTGTTCTCATGCGTTATCGTAGGGTTTTTTGTTTGGACTGAAAATATTTATTTCATTTTTATATGTTTAATTGTTATTATGTATTCAGAGTGTGTATCGCCAGTATATTAGGTTCATATTACTATAATCTTGAGCACGCTCGATGCTTATATAGGCATAACTTGATTCAGTAAATTCATCCCGCATAATAAGCTCGAAACGAGTCTTTAATTATATTTTATGAACATTCCTTGGTCTGAATAACTTTGTCCGATTACAGTGGTATTCCACTATATAAACTGCCACTTCTAAGAATCTACTCTCAACAGTGCTCAAGGAACACTTAAAATTGATTTCGGATCTCTCCATTGTGAGATGTATTCTCATATATTTCTGCTCACATCTGTCCGCTTCCTTGACGAATGTTTTTTTTTTTTTTATATCGTTGCTGTATATTAGGTGAAAAAGGTCTATTAGATAACGCCAAGGACCAATGGACTCATGGTCCCAAGTTCGTATCCAGTGTGTTCCACAAAAATCACTTTCGCATAAATGTTACTAAATTTCACTTGTATTCTCCCGTACACCCTGATGCTTTATGACTAGAAAAATGTCGGCGAAACCAATGCTAACACTACAACCTTTGAATAATTACGATATGCTGATGTATATTCAATCATACACTCTTTACTCTTTCTTTTGTTATTACATAGTTGTAAAGCATGTGGCAAATTCTTATTCGTGTCATAGTTTTTATAAAGACATCGTATGCCATTTCAAGACTTAAATGTTTTAGGCTTGATTTTCAGCAAGGTCAAAGTCTCTTTACAATGTTCATTATGGATTTAGAAACTGGATCCTTAAAACGTAGGTCCTGGATTTGACCTTAAACTATATCCGATGGTGATGCCCCAACTTGCGGGCTTTGGGGAGTATGGAGGCACCCTTTAATTACCATTGCTCCCAAGTCCACTCTGACCCGGAGTGGTAGTAACTGTTAGGGTCCCAACTGGTGTTTAAATAGAAACCGACTTGAAGAAATAAAAAATATGTTATTAAAAGAAAATTTCTTCAAAATAACTGGATTCGACAGTAAATAACCTGAAAAGGGTTGATATGCCGTAAAACAAAAACAACCAAACCAAACATAAAATGTATAAATAATAAAAGCAGTTTAGTTTCTCCTTTCATTGTTTGATTTAGATAATATGAGCAATGTTTGCAATATGAGCATATGCGTTCATTTTTAAATTTCCAAAATTTATACGCTACTTTCATTATTTTTTGTTAATGTTTTGTTTTTATGTTACCTCCTAGTGATCTGCATAAGTGAAAAGGGGTTAAGAACTATTGCATTTGGAAACCTCGTTGATATGAATCAAAGCAATATTACTCACACATAAATCAGAAACACATGTCTCCAATATTTTCACCTTATACGAAAAAAATGTAAAATAGCCAATTCGGAACATTGTAAAATGTGTTTGCCGATTATTTTCTGTTTAGCCGTTTCTAGCACTGTTTATTTACACACGTTTTATCGATTTTTATATCTGTATTGATATTTCATGAAAAAATCCAACAATATATCGTAGAGATCGTGTTGGAGAATGACACTTATTAAAACGGGCAAGGCGAGTTGTAATCAAACTCTTAACAGTTTCTATTAATATTCTCAGCCATTCTTTTTAACAAAGTGGGAAGGGGTGTGGCGCAAATATGCGAACAGTGAGCTATATGTTAAATGACGTTACGGTAAGGGAAGATAAATAATATAAATAAGATGGCGATCACATAAGAGACGTGGATAACGTTCGAGAGGACAGTGGTAAGAGAGAAGGAGCGAAGACACGTTTCTTGTGAATGGACATGGATATAAATGTCGCTAAACCAAAAATATCAATACTTAAATTCGCTAACATGCAAACATTTAAATTTAGCTTGATACATTCGAACCTTGAGAAAAGGAATGTCTCTTATCTTTTCAAACGCATCAACTATGAAATCTTCTGTATAGAAGATAAAATAAAATAAGATTTATTAATTATGTTCCGTCAATGGAGATCCCCATTTTTATTTTAAGTGTACAGTCCGTCACAAATTGCATATTTTCTTATGTAAAATCTGATGTGTTCGTCTTTAAAATTAACTATTCGTCTTTGTCTTTTTGGTCCACCGACTTA
Source organism: Euprymna scolopes (assembly GCF_053919585.1). Lineage (NCBI taxonomy): Eukaryota > Metazoa > Mollusca > Cephalopoda > Sepiida > Sepiolidae > Euprymna > Euprymna scolopes. The sequence goes on from NC_136486.1 coordinate 55,250,459, forward strand.
TAAAAGAGGGCGAACCTGTAAATTTACCCTGGCCCATACAGTTGTTCGTCATATTTATTCAGTGTCGACGATCGTTATTATTATTATTATTATTATTATTATTATTATTATTATTATTATTATTATTAATTTTAACATTATCATTATTATCATTATTATTATTTTAATTATCATTATCATTATTATTATTATCATTATTATTATTATCATTATTATTAGTATTATTTTTATGATTATTATTATTATTATTATTACTGTTCTTGTTGTTGTTGTTGTTGTTGTTGTTGTTGTTGTTGTTGCTGTTATCTAAAATCAAGTATGTAATAATATTGTTACAATAAAATGGCAGAATTATGTTTTGCGTAATATAAGTTCGAGACATTATTTAGAATAGAGACAAACTAAAGCAGTGAATAAAATTTTAAAAAATTAACAATCTCAACATTGATTACATTATGTTAGAAAAAAAAGAATGCCGCCATCAACCATTATTGATAGATTCCAAATATTTTCCAAGTGAAATTGGAAACGAAAATCATGATAATGAAGACGACATCTGGAAAAGATAATGAGTCTATAAGTGACGATGAGGCTGACAGAGAAATGAGGAATCAGATTGGTCGTTTTTGCAAAAATAAAAGTAATTTGAGATCGTCAATGTCGTATTCAGGTTCCATCTGCCAACAACCTAAGAAAATAAAAGGAAAAAAGAATTGCGAATGAGGCTGCTTAAGCCTTGGCTAATATTATTCTTGAGATCCAAGAGTTGAATATATCTCGCTCTAGAATCCGCCTTCTCCAGTAACAAACTATTCCCGGCGCCAATTGAATATTTGTTGGTCAATTGCCACATGCCGAAGAAGAAACCTTATGAATTATCTAACACACAGCTAGTGTGACTGTCCGAGAAAAGAAATATTGCTCCTGCTACCAAAGTGAGACCAAATAGATAATTTCATATTCCAAAAAATATTGTTGTTTATTTTTTGTACGATAAACGGGTGACTTTCCTCTTACATACGGCTTGATTAAATAATCCCATTCTAATGTTTGTTTCGGGCCCCCTTTTTGAAAACTGAACTATATTATTTGTTTCACTCATGTTCACCCCTTAGAAATTTAATAACAAGATATTTGTTTATATTACATTTAAACTTCTGCATATCAGTACATTCATGGAAGCAGGCAGCAGGAAGGGCATTCCAAAGTCTATCTGTTCGAGGAAAGAAACTAACAGAATAGGAAGCTTTCTGGCATTTAGAGACATCAGCAGTGAAAGAGTGAGGTCTTATTGCTAAGCGGGTTTGTCGCGGATATGTATGTTGGGGGGGCTACAAGTGAAAGGAGTTCATCAAAACACATTCCATTCAAATATTTTTAAAACAGGCACAGTGATTCAACATTGGGGCGATGGGACAGGGCCTGGAGCTTAGTTAGTAAAATGGGGCAGATAAGATTGACAACTCTTTTTTCTATTCATATGGTAGTGTCATTTCGCGTGATTGTACAGATAGGGATATACGCTATTTCTATACCCAAGGGAGGTATGGAATAATATCGTTTGCGTCGGTATTATTTTGTCGACTGACAAAATTATTGACCCGCTCCCGTCAGCCAATCGGGCATATTCTGATGTTTACACCTGACTTTCCCTCGTCTATTTTTCGAGTATTTATATTCGATAAAATCACTTTAACTGATTATCTGCCAACTCATCAATGTGTTTTCTCATTTATTGATTTTACCGAATTATTCGGACGATTTTGTTATTGCGAATAGTTATTTGATAAATATAAGCCGGCATAATTATGTTAACAAAACTATCTTTGTTAACTCAATAAGTGCAGGAATAGATGGACCTGGTCACCCCCAGATCAGTTCCAATGTGGCATGGCAATTGCCGATGGACGTCAAAAGCAATTGTTAGAACTGCAAAACTCTAACATTGTTATCTTCTCTGGCCGAGAGATACATACAAGCGGGAACCACTTGTGATCTTTATATACTCATGGAACTTTCTTCTTTGATCTGAACCGATTCAACCCGCCTACTGTGAATAGCACTTTAAAAAATAATGTGTCCATTTGGTGATAGAGATGAATGAATTAAACACGAATTTCTTTAATGTTTCATGAGTCAGATTTTCGCTACACCAACTTAACCGTCTGCTACCACACATTTATCTTATACACAAAACAATTAACATCAATGTTAAAGGTTTTATCTGTCCGTTACAGGCTCAATCCGCCGCCAAAATGGATGATTGATAGGCTTGTCAGTGTGACAGCTGTCTTTTGCGTATTGTTTCGACTAGATTAATCGGCTCATATTTTTGTTCATATGTCCAAACCGGGGCTGTTTTTTAATACAATAAAGGTTATCGTTTTAAACTTAAGTTATTAAATTATTTATTAATCTTCTTCGTAAATTATCAAAAGTTACGTAATCTATGTAACGTTTTTTAGTTTACAAGGTCTGATTTATATATATATTTTTTTAAATTAGCCCTATTCTCTACAAATGCATCTAGACATTATATGGTGAAATATAACTAAAAGGAAGCGTCTTTATACGAGAACTCCATCGTTTTTACAGCAATTTACATTTTATGTAAGGTCTACATATACAAGTCGAATTTGCATCGGTTAGTGAATTTTTACTTTCTGATAATATTTTTCTTAGAGGTACAAATTTTTAAAGTAGTTACTATGCTAAATCTGAAAGTATCCACATGGGAAGTACTCAAATTAAATACTTAACAATGAAACGCCGCTTTAATTATAAGAAAAACAGTATGTGAATACTAAAATAAGAGGGAATGAACATAATGCCCATTTCCCACCTATCAAATTATGTCAGGCATAATCTTTAACATCATTTTACCAGAAATAGTTAGTCTGATTATGACACGTTATGTCCATCGAGAAAAAAAAGTAATAAAAAATAATTAGTTTCTTCCCCAGAACTGCTAGACTTTGGAACACCCTTCCCGGTTTCTGCTTTCCCAATTGTACTTAGATGAAGAAGTTCAATTGAAATCTGAACAGTTATCTTGCTGCTCAACTCCGTACATAGCATCCCACAACTTATGGCATCGATAGTAGTTCCCTACATGAAAGTGGCAGTTTACTTTGTTGTTGTTTTTTTAATTAATGCATTATCCATATTTAAATGAAATGCTTTACACAATTGCCTTCAAGTTTCTAATAATTTAAACCATAAATATTAATATTTCTATTGACTAAAGCAAGTGTTACATTGTTCTCTCAACAACATATACATATAACGATGCAAACGTCTCAAAATTATAACGTCAAGACGTCGTATGTACATAACCTTAAACATAGTAGTCTAAAACTTTCTATGCAAGGCGTGTATGTTATTTGAGGACATAGTTTATTCAATACAAATAAAAACGTATGTGTGTGTGTTGTATATGAAAATGTTTAATCATCAGCCTTTTTAACTACTGATCGTATAACTCTAGTAGAGTTAACATGAAATAGTAATCATGTACCAATTATAGATTAGAACGAGTAGAAACTTCGTTTGAATGAATGAACAACGCGTGTCGATATATATCAACAAGTTACAATGACACATCTACATTTAAACTTGTCGACAGTTTTCCGTTACGTTTTCGAATGCATAAATTCATGCACATATTGAAGTGATTGAAGTGATGCAATTTTACATCTTCTTATCTATGTATCGATATCCGAAAGAGTAAGGAAGTTGCCAGAGCGCTATTTATTTTCGTTTCAGTTTTAGCTGATCTCACCAAAGTCAATTTCGTTTATCTTTGGAAACCAGTATTATCTATTACTAGCATGGGTGCCCGGCATTGCCCGGGTGGTTTAAGGTGTAAAACAAAAAAATAACGGTATTTTTTTAAAACTTTGACCCCCATTATGGCCCCTTAAAATTTATTGTTTAGGGCTCGAATAAAGTTATAAAGTTAGATCCATGACAGAGGTACCTATACGGTTTAATATGATATTTTTATTTTTGCAGTTTCGTATATATTATTATAGAGTTTATGTTCTATCGAGTGTTATATATTATGAGCTCCTTCAGCCATAGTCGAAACCGAAACCAGAACATATGAAAAATTCTTAATAAAAGTATTTATATGAAAAAGTAAGAGATGACTTCAGTGTCATCAGCTATAATCGAAACGGAAACCAAAACTTATGATAATAATAATAATAATAATAATAATAATAATAATAATAATAATAATAATAATAATAATAATAATAATAATAATAATCTAGTTAGAAACGTGGTAAGTGTTGCTTTATAAGATACCTACCTTCCTCATAATAACTGTCACTGCTTTATGAGCGATAATGTAGCATGTATGCATCTTTAAGCGGGTTCTCCCATCTTGATATTCCTATTTGTAGAACCAATACTTAAGTAAAAAAGGGTTAATCCATAACGGACGTTCCCTTTTCTGAATCCCACTGCTTGATAAATCAATAGTAAGACAGGTGTTCGTTTTTTTATTATTCCATTTTCACACCAAAGAAGGCACATTGCCATTTTGATGTAGGGGGCTATTATTAGGGACATCATCTACAGACGTACTATGTGGGGAGTTAGGGAGCAAGATATCGGTTCACGTTACACTTGAACTTCTGCATGTCAATACAGTTGGGGAAGCACGTACCCAGAAGGGAATTCTAAAGTCTACCGCTTCGCGGGATGAAACTACTGGAATAGAAGACACTTCTACATCTAGGGATCTCTATTCAGGAAGGGTGGGATTTAGCTGATTGTCGGGTTTGTCGAGGGTATTTACGTCAAGTTGGTACAAGTGCTTGCAGTTCCTCGTAGTATTCACCGTTAAAGTACTTGTAGAACAGCAGGCAGAGGATGCTACATTTCGTCGATGGGACAGAGGCTGAAGCTTAGATGACAGTTAAGGACGTATCAGGTTGGCGACTCTGTTTTGCACCGTGTCTAGGCTCGAGAGACTAGTAGCATATACACCAGTTCAAATATGAAAACACTACTCCATACATGGGTGAATGACGGCCTTATAGAGGTACATGACACTTTCGGGCGTTAGTAGCTTTCTAGCACGGCAGAGAGAATCTACCTACTTCGCAGCAGTCCTGGCAATGATCTCAATGTAATTGTTCCAACTCATGTTTACTGTGAACGTTAAGCCGAGGAGTTTAAATGATACACTTTCAGATAAAGAGTAGTTGGCCATTGCTATTGGGGGTAGAGATGGTTTCTTGTAATTATTCAAGGAAACACGTTTAGTCTTGGCAGCATTGAATGTTACCATCCATGTTGTCCCCATTCCACTACAGATTGGAGGTAATTCTCTAATGTCTCCGCCATTTTTTTTAGATATGTGTTCAATTGTTTTCCTTTCCTGTCTAATATAGATGGTGATGTCATAAGCATATATACCAATCTCACAGAAATTTTTTTCAGGGAGGTCATTTAGGAATATTAGGAAAATTGTGGGGTCTGCGTTCGCGTCTGTACTCCATTGAAATATAACACAAACTTTTACCAAGTCTTTTCCTATCTATTTGCGTAAGTATACTTTGATAATTATGTTTCAGTTTGAAGAAATATGGTATAATAAAATTATTGGACGTTCGTTCGCGCTTGACCTCTGTAGAATGTAAAAATGTCACAAAGTTTAACAAGGTTTTTATAAGGGGTACGGGTCCACAATAACACCTAAACTTTAATCTTAATTTACGTTAGCTTGTATGTATTTTGGAGTTGAATCATAATGTGTCGAATAAATTCACCTCAGAAATTCTCGTTCTTATTAAAGTAAAAGCCAAGCAAATAAAAAGTCAGAACTTTAGACAATTCCCGACACAAATTTTGCATAACTGTTTTTTCCTTCTCCAATTGCACGTGGCACTCTTTCGAAAATATATAAATATATAAATAATAAAAACAAGCGTTACTTTGTTACGTTGTCGTATCATAACTGCGCGTTTGTTGTATATTGGTTGAAATTGGAATGGAGATGAGATATTAAAACGTATCTATTTATAAAAGATTGAGTGTTTAATTATCTTACCAGAGTTAATGTCGTTTGCGTTTGATCGTCTAGTGGTATTTCTATTACAAATGTTTATATGCTGTTAAGCGTGAATATGTGTGTGACATATCATTTGAACATACCTTCTGCCATTTTTGTTTGTCCATCTGGAAGTTCTCGTCTGGGAAGGAGACTTGATACCTGTTTTTGGGGACGAAGATTTATTTCACACCAAGACAAGAAATTGGTTCTATAGTTTATTTAACTTTCCCCGATGTCTTGCAGAAGGTGGAAAGTGAATTTTGCTTGTGTTGTTTTTCTTCTTCTAGGTCTTATTTCTACCACATCAGAGTTCGTTCCCCACCCCCAGCGAAGGGGAGAAGACGACGACGAAGCCGTCCGTTCGGTTCTAAGTCCAAATAATATCTCCTCGATTCAGCTAACCTGATCACATGACTCACACGCAATCCAATCAGCTGATCTTAACTTCCTGTCAACGTGTCTATGCTGCAATTCACACTCTCCGTCATCTCTCTCTCTCCCTCTCTCTATCTCTCTCTATCCAGTATCTAACATTCTTACTCCCATTATTTATAAAAATGTTTTGCGCGGACATACATTTTTTTTTACTACCCACCTTTTCTAAGGCAATCCTAAGCGCACCCCACTGGCAAAGGAACTGTCATACCATTATTCAATAAATCATAATTCAAATAAATAAAATTACATCCTCAAATAATACCATGTGGCGCGAATCCTTGCGCCCCCGAAGGTCAACAACTCTCTGTAACCCCATGGCCTCCATCTCGCATTTTAGGATCATGCAGAGATCACTATATCTCTTGTCAAACTATAACGCGTTTCCACAAGCACATGCATCGTATGAGATAAACTATTTTTCTCATAACATTACGAGAGCATTTTCCTATGTAAATTACGCATCCGGAGAAAAATACCACGAAAAAACGACAGACAAAAAAAAAATTCTACAACCATTTCGAACATTAGATCAAATATCGACTGAACTTTTGACTCTTCCAAACTTAAGAACTAGTTGACCCCTTTTTCAACCTAGTCATGTGTTTTTTTCTACACTGCTTAAATCTTATTTCTTTCTCTTTTTTCCTATTTTATCATTATTAATACATTAACAACATGTTCTTACTTAAAAATATCATTATCTCAATAAACCCCACAAGGCAAACATTCATTCTTATAATCATTCACAAAGTCTCATCTCACCAATTAAAGGTTACAAATACCAAAACATAGATTCGTGGAAACCCAAAATTGTCCACGTCAGCAAATTTTGAGGTCGGTTACATCACCTTTACCACCTCGCAGAATCTCAAAAATAAAAAAAATAAAAAATCACAGTCGTTTACAAAGAATACATAGACATTTACAATTAAAATACATAGTCGTTTCCAAAAAAGGAAAAACGACTCACGTATTACTTTTAGACAATCCTACATAAAACAAAATTCAACACAAAATAACAATCGATGGAAACTAAAATTGTCCATCTCAACCAACACTGGCGTTTTATGAAAAAGAAAAAAATCACCTTTATACTTATCCGAGTGATTTTTATTATGCCCTCTTCTGCCATTTTCTCTTATGCCACTTACGCCACGGGAAGGGAACTTTATTTGCTCACTGATGTTGGACAGAAATAAATTTCGCTCTGCTATATTGGAAAAACGTTTTATTTTTCAGGTCGGTAACCGCGACTGCCTTTCAAGGCATATAGCCCAGCGAAAAATATCGGGACTTCCACCCATGGATTCTTCCATGTTGATCGCACTCGAAATCACATAATCCCATCACCCAAAGACAATACTTGTGTTTATTTTCTCTTTTTTTTCTTAATCTAAAAAACATAGGTTTTAACATTTCATTAAACAGTGTAAATACAATGAATAACATTTTTCCACATCAGAAGAAAAAATTTCGTACGAAAAAAACCGTACAATTAGAGAAAAAACAATTTCACATTAGCATGTATCTTGCTTCTTAACAACAAAAAATACACATTGTTTTTCCTAAAAGTACGCGAAGATTTTACAATTTAACCACATTTTAACTGTATATAATTGTTTAACCTATAAATTCATAACAAATATTTGATTGACGTGTTTCTCGTAATTGTGACAAGTCTCTTCATTCACACTCTGTAACTAAAGTTTATATTTCTTTTCTATTTCTTTTTTTCTTTCTGTTTTACGCATTGACTGCATATTCAAAATTAGCACTTTCTTATCAGCATGTCGATTGATATATCTTTCTTTTTCAATGTCCTCTGTTTATACACCGTAACATAGCATTTTTTTCTTTCTGTGTTTTCATATTTAAAATCAACAATTCTTTATCTGTATGTCGATCGAGCTATCTGTTTTTTTTCTTATTCCTCTTAATTAAGCATAAGATATAACTATACATACTTCTGGTATGTCTTTTTCCCATTGTGTGTGTATATATATATATATATATATATATATATATATATATATATATATATATATAACCGCTGTTAAATGAAAGGGTCCTACGTTGTTTTTTTCCACACTCTTTCTGGGTGTTCTGGTTCAAAACGGCACAAAATGTGTGCTGTTAAATATACGGCGCAGACATATGTGTTCTATGTCTCCCGTCTTAAATAATTTATTCGGCCGAACCCTTTTTCACGGCCTATGTGGCATCATTCACGGATGTTGGTAAAGTAACCTCATGTTCGTTAACAACTGTTTTCCAGCCCTCCCATAACAATTAAAATATCAAGGCGCCTTCCGTCTTATCTAAAAAAAAAATTGCCGACATCTCATCCGACAGATATCTGACTTCTAAAGTTCTTACGTATCAGCGCCATATATTCTATCTTTTTTTTTCTTTCTCCTACTTCAGATTCACTACATAGTTGCCACGCCGCCACTACACGTCCGCTCTTGCGTTGGAAGTTCAGTTATTCCGACGTTTGGGCATTTTCAATCAGCCGAGGCTCACAGGCGGCCCTATCTGCAAGCTTAATCTATGTGGGTGAATTCTATCGCGCAACCTCGTTGCAGCTACAACAGGCTTTTAAGTCAATAGGCCTGAATACTCCCATCTTTATTGTATGCGAAGAATATGATCTTTCAACCGTAACACAGGTCAACTTAATCAAGCTATATAAAGACGGTTAAAATAGCATTTTTCATAATCAAAAACCTATTAAAAAATCCCCCTTGCATGGTCCTGTGAATCTCTTCAAAAAATATAGTTAACCGCCTACGTAAATTTAAACCCGCCCTCTTTTTAAAATTCTAATTTGTCTAGACCGACCATTTTATCTCAATTTAATCTTCTGATTTTTTCTTTCTTTTTTTAAATTACTCTTTTGCAGACCCCTGGAACACAACAATTATACATTATGTAATACAATATCAAATCATCAATACACAGTTTTTCTAACAATGAGCATTAACTTCTAGGTAATAACATAAAACAACCTTCTTCAGTCCTTAAAAAAATGTTCCAAATGCCGTTAAAACTGGAAAAAAAATGTTCGCGATCTACAGAAACAGTCCATTGCTTCGATGATTCGATTTATTACAACCCTTTCTGCGTGTCCTTTACATTACAATATTATAACCTTGTATCCGACGGCGCAATACTACACCGTTCAATACTGTAAAACTGAAACGAAGCTGTTATGATTGAAAGATGCGCCATTTTCTTCTTATTTATATTTATATCGATTCTTTGCCTTTAAAAACTTAAGTAATTACGTATTTACTTTTTTAATATCCCATTTTTCTATTTCGGATTTTTTTTATTAAAGTAAGTAAAGGTTCATTATTTTGTAAAGCTGTTTTTTTCCTTTGTTTTGCGATATTTCATGAATATAATTTCGTAAGAGTGTTTTGCACAAAAGCCAATAAACGACTACCCGAAAAAATAAATATAGAAGAAATAATATTACCATAGTCAATAAAAGTTCAGTTCATGTTTTTTTTTTTTTGCTTTGAAATAGTTTTTAGTGCTCTTTACTTGAAATAATTTCAGCGAACCGAAATTAAAGATAAATTTGCGCGATAACTACTTAAATGAATTTTTATATAAACTACACGTGCCAAAATCGAATATTCCGCAAGTACAAAAATAACGGAAAACATTAACATATATTTATAAATACCCCTTACGTTTATGGGACTCTCTTAAATTATAACACAGAGTGCTTGGGTGCCACTCCTTCAAATTTAAAACGGGGTTCTCCATTTCAAATCGCTGCCATTTGGATTTTTTAAAACCGGTTCGTGAATTAAAAAAAAAAAAAAATTACGAATAACTTAAAAATATAAACCAATGAACTTTTCTACCATAAAAAGTAACTTTTATTGAATATGTTAACATACATTTCTTGTATATTTATATTATTATATATGTATATATAACATTTTCTCTTTTAAGGAAATATCATTTTGTTGGTCACTCGAATGGAAACAAAGTTGCTATAAAAAATATATTTTCGCGAAAATTATGTTTACTGTCATCATATTTTGCTTAGGGTAAAATTTTTAGTATCAAAACTTATCTCTTTACAACCCCATTCTTTTCATTACCTATCATATTTTCATCAATCACAGTCCATTTTCTGTAGTCTGTTTTTGAACCCAGTCAACGACGGGTTCTTCTGCAAGACTTTCCCATATAATGTGCTGTGCTCTCCTACTCTCTATTTCCCATCTACAATTATGTGTATGGAAAGTCCGCTCTTGATATGTTTACCTTAATTCCTAACTAACGGATGTCTTTGGAACTAAATCAGCCTGTCTCAAGAATCCGAATTTTTCATTGACAGAACTTCTGCCCAAAGGCTTCTCGAATGCTGAGTACGTTACCGCTTAACTCTCTCTCTCTATTTTTCTCTTCTTTTTCCCGTCTCTCTCTATCTATCTATCGTTCTGCGGCTTGTAATATAATAACATTTATGTAATAGTGTAAACATTACGCCACATTCCGAATTAAAAAAAATGTACGCACTCGTAACTAAGTTAACACAGACGTTATGTACTTCCATTAATTTCTTACGTACCACATTTATTTATGCGTATTTGAAGTCACACTGGAAGAATGTCAAACATAGAAGTTCATAAGGTACTTCAATATTTCAACAATAAACAAAAAATGATTGCGTATATTGTCCGATATGATACACACATCTTAAAGAAGATAACTTCTGATGATAGAAAAGTATCACTCAATGGAGTAAAAACAAAATTTTACATAACAATGATAAAGTTTTTTATATGCACTGTTTGGTAAATTGGATAAGGTAGGAAAATGCTACCTGAAAATACTGTGTTAACGTACATGTAAGTTATCGTATAATGACAGATTGCATAAAAATACCTGGTCCGCTCTGCTAATCCGAATGAAAATATTTACATCACATATGTTGCCAAGGTTGTTGGAAAAATGATTGGATCATTTAACTTCTCTAGAAAGTCTATCTCTTCTAAATAATCCTCTATATGCATGAGCTAAATGCGTTTTAAAATAGAGAATCGTAAAAACGTCTAGGAAGGGGCTGCTTGGGACAACTTGTCATTGACAGGATAAAAAATCGGTTGTGAAACATTGTAGTCGACGTTATTTTCTCTTTCTAGTAATCTGTTTACCTAAAAAATACGTTTCGAGTGTTCTAATGTACCGTTTATGTTCCCTTTCCTGAAACACATTTAATAAATACACTATTTCAGCTACAGTCCTTATGAAGTGGCTTCTTACATTATAGCTGTGCCTAATTTAAAACGCAAACTCCATGAACAAAATGTTGAAGTGACCTAAAAGTGATCGTTCGTGAAACACTGTACCGCGGGGCAATTTTCAAGGCGATTACTATCTGATTGTCCGCAGGGACTCGTAGTGCAGTGATTAGACTTGTTGGATAACTCAATTATAAAAAGTGATATTCTCCTGAAGGTTGAAGGTTCAATACTCGCTGTGGGCCACCGAAAAAAAATTGCGAATTACTTAGGGTGTTTATCTAGTTAAGGCTGACGAAACAAAAGCATGCTTCCCCCGTGAAATAAAAAAAAGTCTTTCGCTCGAAATTCCATCCAAATTCTCGTGTTCGACAGAAAAATTCAGGGGTTCGAAAGGATACACCTGAAGAAGGTCGGAGGTTATATAGACTTAAACGTTGTTAATTCACACTCACGATGAGAACAGTACTCCTATGAATCAAATACATATGGATTGCGATCAAGTCTTATGTAAACAAGTTGACTTTGATTTGCATTCTTAAAAGTCAAATTTTACAAAAATTCTACCACTATCAATTATGAAAATAATCTCGTATCAACCAACTTAGAGTCATTAAAACTTTTCTTGGAGTGATAGTAAGGCTTTGGCAAATGATGATGAGAATGTGAAAATGGTATGATATAATACTGGAAGTTTATGGAAAGCAAATACCGATGACATGATTGCAAAACTATATTTGGAGAATAAATAGCAGCAGAATATAATTACATTAGATACGGAAATTGAGGATATTTACAAAGAAAATACCTTCAATAAATATATAGAAAGTAAATGTAGTCAGGCAAATGAGAAGCGACTTCTCGCATTTACACACGTTTTATCGGGTGTCTATCGTCTTGATTTTAGTGCAAATGTAGCAACTAATACGTGCATTCATTCTGATAATCTGCTTTCTCCTCGACACTTGTTATGAATTGTCGATGAAAAATATAACAAAAACCTTCTTGCATTTATATGTCGTCCAATCGAGATAGCAAGCAGCTATTCAGTGCTGGGATAAAGCGATTGTCTACCTTTGAATATCGCCAACAATTTAATTCCAAATATATGTAAGCTTTATATATATATATATATATATATATATATATATATATATATATATAAAAACAGAGATGTGTGTGCCACAGACGATTTCTGATTGGTTAATCCAATAATCACATCTCCTAAAAAACAATGGTTTCTACGCTCTTACCTTTACCATAAAATATTATGGCTTTATTTATTGTCCATCTTGGAAGGGTTTAATTTTTTAATAACTTGTTATTTACAAATTAAAAAAATACGAAACTTATATACGAAACTAAACTACACGAAATCAAATGCTCCTACAAACTTAGTAGTAGTACTAGAAAGCACACGCGCACACACGCACACACACACGTTCACTACCGTCACGTTGTTATGGCAACCAAACCCGCTGACTTGCATAAACAGTAAACACACACAGTAAATGTGATTTTCTTCATTTTCTCATTTCACTCGTGGTCTTAAATTCATTTCGGATATGTATTACTGTACACATAGATTCGAATAAGTTGCCAAAAAACAAATATATAACAAATAAATGTTATCAAAGGCAAGATAAGTTACTTTTCTACCAAACTGGATATATTTTTCGTGTTTTTATTCAATTTAACATGTTTATTCAGCTCGAAAAGCATACAGTGTTTACCGATGTATTGGAAAATTCAAGATGGCGGCTGATTCTCTCTTTAACACGGTAAGTTTGGAAAAGGGTGTAATAAATAAAAAACCGGTTAAAATACTGTTAAAAACTCGCTCAATATATGTTACCGTGACATATGTTGACATATATTCGGCGGGTTTTTAATAGTATTTTGTATAGTTTTTTTTTTTATTTATAACACGTTTTCCCAAACTTACGGTGTTAAAGAGGGTGTGAGACGCCATCTTGAATTTTCCAACACATCGGTAAACACTGTATGCTTTTCGAGCTGAATAAACATGTTAAATTGAATAAAACCACGAAAAATATATCCAGTTTTTATCGGTTTTTCACCTTCTCTGCAGAAGTACAAAAAAAAAACGGAAGGTACTTTTACAGAATGTTAAACTAACCCTAACCGATGTTTTATGTTTAGTTTAGGAGAAGTCAGAAGAAACAAAAGTCATTATTGCATGAAAGATACGTATTTAGTTGAAGTATTGTTTACGTCAATTCTTTCGAAGAAATTTAGCAAGAATACCTGTAAACCAGGAAATCAGTAAAATGTCATCATGGATGAATACTTGTCTATTATAATTTCTACCCTTGACAAAAACTTAGCCATAACAAAAGAGATTTATTGTTCAGATTGTTTTTGAGATTGATTTCTAAAAAGATATTTTATAAATAAAATCGACTTTACAATTAAAGACTTAAATTACAATAATTAAATTTAAACATTCTTATTTCAATATTTGGCCCATAACACCTGGAAAAATGATCACAATGTCAGAATATCATTTTATTTCAGAATCGATGCAAATTGTGTAGATTGATATCTCATTATATTAAATACTAATATTTAACATTAGTTTATCATTTAAGCCGATAAAAAGCCTTTTTTTTTTCGCGTCATAAAAGGATTTGGAGTTTCCTAATCAATCTTTTCGGGTGCAGTTGCACGCTCTCAAAATAACTAAAGTGTTGGCTTTAAAAAAAAATTGGTTCATTAAAACTAAACAGGTTAAGTTTTAATAAAAAAAAATCGCTTTTGTAATTAGATATGTCGTATGGTTATCCCTAATCGCTGAATAAAACCGCTAACGAGTTGAATGATTACGACATAAAATTAAACTCGGGTTCCTGAAACGGAAACTTCGTTTGTTTTTGTTTTTTTCTCATCAATATATTTACATTGTTATTTTGTTTTCATTTTCAATCATTCGAACAGTTTTCTTTTTCAAGTAATCCAAGTTACAAAAATCCCACTGTTTACTGCACAATGACTAATGTATACCTATTAACCCTTATCCTTGAGTGGCCTCTGGGCCTTTATAAGTGGTGATACCCATGTAAAAAAAATCACTCGAACAGTTTTCTATTTATAATGTATAGTTTTAAAAGTTTAAAAACTATATAGTTTTTACTTCAGGAAAATTAATGGGTCAGTTTTTACGATGTGCCCTGTTAAAATACTGTTAAAAACTCGCTCAATATATGTTACCGTGACATAGGTTGACATATATTGTGCGGGTTTTTAATAGTATTTTGTATAGTTTTTTTTATTTATAACACCTTTTCCCAAACTTAAAGTGTTAAAGAGGGTGTGAGACGCCATCTTGAATTTTCCAACACATCGGTAAACACTGTATGTTTTTCGAGCTGAATAAATATCTTACATTGAATAAAAACACAAAAAAATATATCCAGTTAGGTAGAAAAGTAACTTATCTTGCCTTTGATAACATTTATTTATATAGACTATTTTTTCGAATCTATGTGTACAGTAATACAAACCCACGATATGAATACCCACGTTGTTATATATATATATATATATATATATATATATATATATATATATATATATATATATATATAAATGAGATTATAGCAGTTGAAAAACATTTTTAAAACACACACACACACCTTTTTCAAAGTGATCAGAAATCGTATAAAAGTAAAAAGGGTAAATTTTTACTTACTTTCCAACTTAATCACCTTTAACGTCACTTTTACAGTTTTTTTTTTTAATGGAATTCATTTACCGATACAAAAGAAATGATAAGTAAATAAATCCATAAATAAATATTATAAATGGTTTATTTTAATACTTGCCAGGATGCACAGGAAAATGAATGAAGGGGGAGGGGAATAAAATAAAAACATTTTGGAAACAGAGTAAGTTTGAAAGAATTGCTTTGCACAGAAAGAAATTAATGAAAAAATAATAAAATTAAATTTCTTCTCTTTCTTGATTTTTTTTTTAGTGTTTTATTAAAAGGGAAGTCAAAATTAAGACTATAAAAAACAATTTTTATTAAGAGCGAACCTCAGTCGTCAGGTCTGTAAAAATAGACGTGGAATAATCAAGAAATGTTTTCTAATACAATTTTTTTTTACTTATGTGTTCATTTGTATCTTTGAAGGTCGTTTGTTTAATATATCGGTTTGCAATATAATTTTGTCATTCTGTCAGACTCAAATTTTAAATCTCTATATCTATAAAAGTGAAAGTGTGTGTGTGTGTCTGTGTACATTTTTAGTCTACAGACTCGAAATTTGATATACAGGGTACTGAGATTTGGAAAAATCTATGTGATCGGTTTTTAGCCAGAAATTTGGCGATTAAGGGGTCAAAGTTCAACGATTTGAGCTTTGAGATCTCTACCAAACTTCTCCGACAATTTTGGGTCTACACACTTGAAATTTTAGATATAGCTTCCGTGGACATTGATCTAACTTAATAACTTTATTTGAGGCCAAAACAATAAATTTTCAGGGGTCATAATAGGGGTCAAAGTTTAAAAAATTACCCCCTTTTTTTTGCTCAGCATACACCTCCAAAAACCCGGGCAACGCCGGGCACCCATGCTCGTATATACATATATATATATATATATATATATATATATATATATATATCAGTTTTACGAGTTAAGATCCGTAAATTTCGCAAAAATGATCGTTATGCCTAGAATAGATCAATTATGTTTTAACAGTGATCTCCTGGAAAATGTATGTCTAGTAAAATGTAAAGTCAAATGTTGCAGCATAGTAATATATTTTCCACGTCGTAACCTGAAAAAACGTATCATCACGCATCCGTATTTCAAGCTTTGTATTGCGGGGTCCTAATATATATATATATATATATATATATATATATATATATATATATATATATATATATATATATAGTTTTGCAATTTTTTAAACTTTAAAAATACAAATTATTTTTATCATTCGTTAGAAAACTATTTAGGCAGTAAGTCTTTTAATAACTTACAATCACTGCATCAACTTGCTCTCTCGAATTCACTATAATACCAATGAAATTTAAATGGATCATCAGTTGATTAACATGCAACACTGTTTCGGGGATATAAAAACAAAACTGTATATTACATCATAGCTCGGTAACAGTGTTGATCAAACACCACCTCCCTTAATCTTAAGAAGAAGACTAGTTACAAATTATTAGAACTAGTTTCCTATTCTTACTTTATTTATCTGACCTATTCATGTTATAAAAATTAATTTCTTACCTGTGAGATTCATCCGTTTCCAAATTCAACATTGATATATTTTTTTTAATTTACCAGTCTTGTATTTATAAGATTAGGATTAATCCATTTTACTACTGATCCCCCTCACTATGATTCGTATTTTGTATATTTGCATTTTTATTTATTGAAAATTAAATATATATAAATGTTGAACATATTTATGAATATATACATTTTTTTTTAAATACATTACGTATTCTGGTTAATTTTATACGATTCGAAAGCATCAGGGTAACGAACAAATGCATTATGTTCCACTTTAAATATTTTAGTTTTATCTCGACTATTTTAATCATCCTTATTACTAAGTTAGGAATTGGTGGTATAAAATCTATTGCTTTTAAAGTTACGTGAGCTATTCTAAAATACACTAATATAATGGTTCCTTAAAACATGAAAAATAAAAAGTATTAATTATTTATCATAGTACATTGCCGAAGACACAACTTTCGGTGTTAGAGGATGCAGTGAAAATACAAGAGATGAAACTCCCAAACACGTTAAAGCAATTTCTAAATTTATAAAGAGTATAGGAATTTAAAAATTACAACTAATGGATCAGAAAAAGTGTAAGTGGTAAAAATAAAAACAAGTAAAAAAGAAAGTCAATTTTAAAAATTCAAAAAAAAATTCAAAACACACTGCCATATTGAAAACCATATGAAAATAGATCTCACATCGCTTAAGTTATGGTCTTAAAAATGTTACATCAGTGGAACTATGGTCCAATAAGAAAGTTTTAAAACGATCAAAATATTTCAAAATGTGAGAATCTATTTCATCATCAACAACGCTTTAAATTTCTTTCAAATAGGAGGTAACATATTTTTTTAGTTATCTGGGGGGGGGAAGAACACACACACACACACATATATATAATCAAATAACAGACGTGTTATTAAGCCTTTCGTCCCCGGCCTTGGAATTATCTACTGCCAAGGCCTCATTTTGGGTATGAAAAAGCTTAGGCACCAAGGCAAGTAAGGGGAAGTGGGGAAAAAGGGGTCTTTACTAGTCCTTAGCTAGACTTGCGTAAGATAGCAAGTGCTTTATTATAGAACCTACACTAGATTTTCTATCCCGCATCAAATAACAGACGTGTTACATTTAACACTTTAAAGCCAAGTAACAACGCAATTTTTTTAACCTTTATAAAATAAACGAAAGTTTATTTTTAAAGAGAGAGATATATTTCGGAGATATACACTCCATTGGCAATCTGTGTGTATATATATATATATATTCTTATTCTTCGTCATGATGTTAAATAGAAGAATATTAAGTTAAGTCCACATGATGTTAGCTGTGGTTGTTCTGTAGTCGGATAATAATGCGTGGTCGCGCGTGATTTGAAAGTCTTGATAGGTTTATCCATTAAAGGCGTTGAGTGAAATTTGAAAATCAAATAAGAGATGGGTTACATTTAACACTTTAAAGCAAAATAAAACGCATTTTTTAACCTTTAAAAAATAAACGAATGTTTATTTTTAAAGAGAGAGAGATACAAAGGTCTTCACAAGATTTCCAGCTACAGTATAACTGGAAATGTTTTCTCAATCTTTAAATCATTTATCTCCGATCGGCTCACAAGAGTAGTGGTAAATGGACAAAAATCGAAGGCCTGCAATATAAATGCTGGAGTCCCTCACGGGTCAATCCTGGGCCCAACTCTCTTCCTGATCTACATCAATGACCTCCCTAAAAACATACTTAAATCATTCGTTGACATCTATGCTGATGACACGACCATCTATGGCAACACATCAAAGGCTGTACATGGCAAAGTTCTCTCTGATTCTCTCTCCTCTGATCTCGAGCGCGTAGTTCAGTGGGGGAAGATGTGGCTGGTTACCTTTAATGCATCCAAAACCAAACTCCTATCCTTGCATCATCAACGCTCTGATCCCCATCCGGCATCAATTGTGATGGATGGCTCTTGTCTGGGGAGGCCCCGTGTTTTGATAAGCTTCTGGGTTTGACTTTTACTCCTGATCTGAAATGGAACACGTACATCAAGTCTGTTGCCAAGGTCGCTGGAAAGATTGTGGGATCCTTCTACCGCTCCAGAAGAAATCTCACTACTGATGCAATTCTCTATCTATATAAAATCCAAGTACGTCCTAGGATGGAATACTGTTGCCATATCTGGGCAGGAGCTGTAAAAACAGCCTATCCTGCCTTGACAGAGTACAAAATAGACTTTCTGGCTTAGTGGGGGGATGCCCTTTTCTCTACCCTGCAACCTCTCTCCCACAGGAAGAGACGTTGTGAGCCTATCCTTGTTTTATCGTTATTTCCATGGCAGGTGCTCGTCTGAACTCCAATCCCTGGTCCTCCGTCACCAATCTTTCACGAAAAACACCCGTCTAGCTGGATCCACGGTGAAAAATTTTCCTCACTCTATATATGTGCCTAAATCAAAACACGGATTCCATGTACAAAGCTTCTTTCTTAGAACTGCACGCCTGTGGAACTCTGTTTCATCTGCCTGCTTCCCACCGGACTACAACTTGGATGTCTTCAAGGCCAATGTTAACAAATTCCTAATGAACCGCCCCCTTAAGTAAACACTTCATCAAATTTCCACACTAACGTAATGTACTTGCAATAACCCTTATCCCTGAGTGGCTTCCGCGCCTTGATAAAAAAACATAAAACCAGGGCAGGTACTATCTTTATGCGGCATACCAACTAATTTATAGGGAGAAAGAGTCTCTTTTATCAAATATTTTATAAAGAAAACTCACATCCTGAATTTTTTTATCTAAATCCAGAAATGCAGTCAGTTGTCCTCTATGTTTTCAAGTCAATTCTTACTCCTTTGGGTATATAAGATGCTTATTTTTTTATTTTTTTGAATTCATCGTAATCGTTTATACATATAATGTCATAGTAATTGTCTGTATTTTTGAGATGATGTGTTTTCATTGATTGAGATTGTCGGACTGATTCCTCATCTTGGTTGTTATAATCACAACGTTTCGGCCGTTGTGCCTCCGGCCTTCATCAGGTGTTTTGTATCGAACTGGGGAACCGTTGGTTAGGAGTCTCGAACAATTTATTATTATTACGGTACGTGTTCGGACCCCAGCAAGGCTCTGGACATAGTTGCTGATTCTCTGTTTTGAATGTTACTTTTCACTGCCTTCGTTCAGGAATGAACTCAGCACCTTTGGGTAACTGTAAACTTGGTACAACGTCTAGGACCACTCGGTCATATGTCCCAGTGACATAAAAGTGGATAAAGGGACTAACAAATAATTAGGGTTTGGACGAATGGCGTCGTGTGATAATAGGGGAAGAAATATTACTACCACTACTACTACTACTACTACTACTATTACTAATAATAATAAAAATAAGAAGAAGAAGAAGGAGAAGGAGAAGAAGAAGGAGAAGAAGAAGGAGAAGAAGAAGAATTATAAATCGATAAAAAAGAAAAATGACTAAACTAAATTTTAGTCAATTGGGGTAATATTATGAAAGATAGGGTACAAGAATACTAAAGTGAGGCATAAAGGTGTCACTGATATATAGAGGATAAGTTACCAAAGCTGAGATTTCGGTGAACTAGATAATATCCCTTTTGGCACAAACAATTTGTCCAGGAAAATGTTTGCAGATGTTTATATAATAATCCGGAAATGGCATAATTTCTTTATGAAACAGTTAAATATAGGCACCGCAAAAAATGGCCGAAAAATCAAGTTGTTGTTTTTAAAACGAAATTACATTTATTAAAATCCATTATTTCTGAGTAACTTTTTTATCCAGAAAGATAAAAACCTGACTTTTATCATATAGCAGAATAATGTAAAACTTTTTCTACTATTTTTAATTAAATTTGAAATGTTAATTTTTCCCCAAAAGTTAACAATTGGCGTTTTTTGTTTTGCACAAAAAAAAACAATATAAATAGTTTTAAAAAAGGGTTTAGAAAGAATTATTTTTTATTTCTTGTCTAACTAAGATTTAGGGTGATTTTCTATGAGAATATGCAAAAATATTATAATATAAGTACCTGGATTTCAAATAATTCCAGTTATTCACATAGGCAACCAGTTACTTCGAGTCGATTTGATTACTGTTTACCTTTGTACTTGATAAAAAGCATACTACGGAAAGCAAAAAGCCAAAAAAAAAACAACTTATTTTTCAGTGATGAAAATTTCAATGTATTATTAACGCTGAGGCTGGCCAGTACAGGATGGGTGACCAATTGTATGAGTTTGGTTTATAATGTGTATGTGTGTGGAGGGCAGGCTCTCCAAAATAAGAAGGGGGAAATTTAAAGCAGAATAAAAAAAATTTATTTCAGCACGTTTCGTTCACCATAGTCGAAAGGCGGCAAACGTTTCCAAACTTGATCGAAAAAATAATGATATTTTTAACACAAAGGGCACAATATTTATCGATTTTTTTTGTATCGATACTTCAAAGCATGCCCTGTTTAATAAAGGCCATGCATTATTCGGCTCGCTAAAAGGACATTGTTAATTTATGTATCAAAGATTTTAAAATGACTTTTTTCGTATAAATATTATTTTTTTTGTTTTTGTTTTGTTTAATTTAAATTAATTATTTTACTTAACGTATTCACCGAATTTCACACTTCAAAACTCAAAAGCGGGATAATTAAACACAATCGAAGTTCTGATATTCAGACATAAAAATAAGGTATTCAAACAAGTTTGTTTTTGTTTTTTTAATATATTATCCCGTCCCTTACAACAACATAATATGTTTTGTTAAGTTTCAGATTATTATTTTAAGCATATTTGGAACCTCCTCAAAACAAGGGGGGGTTGTAAGCAAAACTATATATATATATATATATATATATATATATATATATATATATATATATATATACATATATATATTGTTTATGAAAAATAAGTACACTGTTATAAAGTTCATTTTTCTCTTAATAATCGCTGAAAATTTCGTATGGATTTTCAGTGATTATTAAGAGAAGAATGAACTTTATAACAGTGTACTTATTTTTCATAAACAATATTTATATATTTTTTTTGCTTACAACGCCCCTTGTTTTGAGGGGGTTCCAAATATGCTTAAAATAATCATCGGAAAAAGACGGTCCGTCAAAAAGTACTTACCTGCCCCCCCCAGTTTGGCGGTGTCTAGTTAAATATAAAAACCACATTACATTTAGGCTTGTTCTTGTTCAATTGGTAACTACTTTCAGACTCTCCATTAGTCGAAAGAGACCCAGGTGTAGCTTCCATAAGAGTGCTAAAACTTTGCACATTTCTCTTCCTATACAGCTTATCTCCGACCTGAAGCCGCTGGACTACTTCAGTCATCCGAATAATTTTTTTATTTTTTTTTATTACATTTTCACCCCAAACAAGGCACATTGCCACTTTGGTGTAGGGGGCTACTATAATAATAATACTTGTAGAACAGGTAGAGGGATGCAACGTTTCGACGATGGGACAGAGGCTGAAGTTTAGATGCCAGTTTAGGGCCTATCAGATTGCTACTCTCTTTTGAACCCTGTCAAGGAGCGATAGACTAGTAGCCGATGCACCGGCCCAAATATGACAGCAATACTCCATACATGGGCGAATAGTAGCCTTATAGAGGTACAGGATACTTTCGGGTGTTAGAAGTTTTCTAGCACGGTAGAGAGAGCTCACCTTCCTTGCAGCGGCCCTGGCAATGCCCTCGATGTAATTGTTCCAACTCATGTTTCCTGTGAACGTCAGGCCAAGGAGCTTGAGAGACGTACTCTCAGATAAAGAGTGGTTGGCCATTGCTATAGGTGGTAGAGAAGGTTTCTTGTAATTATTGAATGAAACCAGTTTTGTCTTGGTGGCATTGAACGTCACCATCCATCTTTGTCCCCATTTCACTACTGATTGGAGGTCATCCTCTAGTGTTTCTGCCATTACTTTAGATGTATGTTCATTTGTTTTCCTGTCGTGCCTGCTATAGAGTGTGGTGTCATCAGCATATATACCCATCTCAGAGGCAATTTTGTCGGGGAGGTCATTTATGAATATCAGGAACAGCAGAGGTCCAAGGATAGATCCCTGGGGCACTCCCGCATTTATATCATATTGTTTAGATGTACGACCGTCGAGGACAACCTGGATTTTTCTCTTATCTAAGAAGGATTTAATTATGTTAAGTATTCTACCAGTGATACCGTAATATCTTATCTTCCTGAGGAGACCCTCATGCCATACCCTGTCAAAAGCCTTAGATATATCTAGAGCTACCGCTCTGCCCTCTCCCGCTTTGTCCAGTGAATGGTATATGCGTTCAGAGATTACAGTGAGGATGTCTGCCGTGGAACGGGCTTGTCTAAATCCATATTGATGGTCGGTCAGAAGTTTAGCATCTGTAAGGTGCTGGACTAGAGCATGGTTAATTAAGGTCTCAAATATTTTGGCAAAAAGTGGGAGGAGGCTAATAATGCGATAATTTAATGGGTCAGTTCTTTCGCCAGAATTCTTGAATACTGGTACTACAGAAGCAGTTTTCCAACAGCTCGGAAAACAAGATTCATTAAGGCATTTGTTGTAGAGTTTGGAGAGAACTGGAGCTACTTCGGCTGAGCACGTTTTTAATAGCACAGCTGGGATGAGGTCGGGTCACATGCTTTGGAAGTGTCAAGGTTTTTTATGATAGCATGCACCTGAGCAGGGGTGATTTTCAGATCGTCTAGCGTGGCGTCTGTCCGCATAGGAAATTGAGGTAGGGGGTGGTTTAGAGGGTCCAGTGTGGAGTTTGAGGCAAATCGACTGGCAAGCATGTTAGCCTTCTCGGTTACTGAGCAAAGAACCTCGTGATTGTTAGTTAGTGGGGGAATTGTTGATTGCCCATTATTTACTACACAGTTGTAGATTTTCCAGAAGTCACGAGTTCCTAGTTTTTGTGCTTCGATGCGTTTTTTAGTGGTTTTCGTAAATTCCCTCTTAGCTGTCGCTATTTCTTTCTGAACGTTACTTCGAGCTTCTATGTACTTCTGTCTGTTTGAACTGGACTTATGTCGGTTAAACCTGCGGAATGCATGCTGCCTTTGAGCAATGGCAGTTGCGCAAGTCGAAGTAAACCATTGGGGAGAGTGGGGCTTGCTATAGAATTTCCGCATGGGAACATACGCTTCGATTGCAGTTTTGAACCATTCAGTGGTCTCGGTTGCACACTGTTCAGCAGGAAGAGAAAAAATATTTCCCCATTGGGTGTCTCTGATAAGATCTCTGATAGCTTCCCAGTCAGCCTTTTTATAATATCTCGTTGTTTGGAGCACTGGCTCTTCAGTTTTGGGTCTAGAGTTTAGGGCGATTTCAACCATTATCATCGCATGATCAGCGTTCCCAAGTGGGATGTCGGCTTTCGTTACACAATCATCAGGAACTGTGGTCAAAAACAGATCTAATAGTGATGCGTGTTGTTCTTCCTGATCAGGCAAGCGGGTTGGAAAAGTAACAATTTGCGATAGGGAGTGAGATACAGAGAAGCTATGAGTTGCGCTGCCTGCTGCATCTGTGTAAGTAGAGAATCCAAGCCAGTTTTTGTGATGGACATTAAAGTCGCCAAATACATGTACTTGGGCGCTAGTGTCGAATACCATTAACATGACCTCCCACAACACCAACGCCAGCCGGATCGCTGTCATCTGCCGATTATCACCGAACGGCCGCCGACGCTTGTGTAAAATCATGCCTCCAGTGCCGAACCTGTATCGAAGTGTTGATTGAAGCTGAACGGGGGCAAATTGAATATATGTCGGTTCTACTACATAAACAAGTAACGTGATTTGATTTTTTCAATAAAAGTTTTAAAATAAAGCTGTTTTGTTAAGGCGACAGTTTTATAGTTCTAGCCTGTATACACGTATATTGTCATACACATACAAATGCTTTATAGTCTTCCACTCATCGGTGCAATTAATTTTATTTAGTTCCTTTTACGTCACGGTCAGGAAAATACAAAATTAACACACACCTTTACACACAGACACATACACGCCCACGCATATATATATATATATATATATATATATATATATATATATATATATATATATATATATATACCCACGCACTAGCATCAACTGAAATGAAATGCTCCCAACTGTGGGAGTCTCCATGTTTTTAAATGCTCCTAGGCTGGACCATTGCTCCCGATCTGAAATGGATCACGTACATCAGTCTTTTGTCAAGGTTGCTGGAAAAATGGTGTGATTCTTCTATCGAGTAGGTGTCCTACTGCTGATGAAATTCTCTATCTATATAAGAGCCAGCTCCGTTCAAGGACGGAGTACTCTTGCCACATTTGGACAGGAACTGGTAGGAAGGCCTTATTCTGGCGTACAGAGTTAAAAACAGACTCCGTAGTCTGGTGGACGATATCCTTTTCTCTTCCCTGTACGCTCTTTCTCAAAAAAGAGATGTTGCGCGCCTGTCTCTGCTTTATCGTGTTTTTCATGGCACGTGCTCGGCTGAGCTCCAATCTATGTCAACCTCGCCAAACTTTCACGAGAAACACTCGTCTAGCTGAAAACACTATATATATATATATATATATATATATATATATATATATATATATATATATATATATATATACCCACGCACTGGCATCAATTGTAATGAAATGTTCTCAACCGTGGGAGTCTCCATGTTTTGAAATGGCCCTAGGCATTACTCCCGATCTGAAATTATTAACAGGATAATCTGGCCTATGAAAAGGCCTAGCGTGTATTTGTTTATATCCTGATATACTCACATATATGTCAACTCTACTTTTTAAATATTTAATAATTCGGTATTCAGCACTCTTTATCTAAACGTAGATCCCATGTGCCGTATTTTTTTCTTAGAATGGCAAACCCGTGGAACTCTTCCCATTTCCTGCTTTCCACCGTACTATAATATGGTCAGCTTGAAGTCTAACGTAAACAAGTTATTGATGAGCTGTTCTCCTTTAGTAATCCAATTTATCAACTTTCCACTTCTAAAAATTACTAAGGCATTTTCCCAATGACCACTGTACACTTTTTAACACTTATCCTCGAGTGGCCTCTAGGCTTTGATTAGTGGTGACTTACTTGTTAAAAAAGTATATATATATATATATATATATATATATATATATATATAAACAATGCAAAATTCTATTTAAGTTTTAAATTACCTGAAAAGTGTTTTGTGTGTATTCCTTTCGATAATGCATTTAGTTAATCTTATATTAGCTATGCTCCATTATTAAACGAGAAAAAAAACCCAGTGCATTGCATTTTCTCCCTTTTTCCTCTTCACCGCCATTAATATCACCATTTTTGTACAACTATTCTCTAGCTATGTGATACTGACCACCGCATCTTGATATTCGTCTTTTGAATCTCGTCGCTTCCTCGTATATATTAACCTTGTCCGCCTCATTGTATTTGCGTGTTTAGCGCCGATGTTCCCCGAAGATTGATGTTCATCTTTTCATCTTTTATAACCGCAGGCGCCACTATTAATTTCGCAACAAAGAAAATATTTCGCTCTTTGCAGACTTGCTTTTCCCGTCATGGTACTTCTCGATGCTGCAAACACGAGTAAATATTAACAATGAGCGAAAAGCCGGATAGAATAACCATTACCAATTCAAAAACATATTGCCGATTAGTAAGATTCATTTAACAAGGAGAAATAAACTTAGAACCAAAAATATGAACATAATTTTGCTTTTCGCTAGAGTAGTCAATAAAAAAAAACATAGTGTCCGTATGCTAATTTTTACAAAATTATAAACAGGATAATCTGGCCTATGAACAGGACTAACGTGAATTTATGTATATCTTAATACACACACACACATATATGTCAACTCTACTTTTTAAATATTTATTTCTTTAATTCGATATTGAACACTCTTGTATAAATCTTGTTACATTCGATTATGACATTTTAGTGGAGCAAAACTTGCATATTTGTTACATCAAGCCGTTGATGGGCTTATAAAAATGTCAATTTGGTCAACACTTGCATTCTTACAATTGTTTTCCTATTAATTCTTACAAGCATTCTTACTATAATTTCTTATCCATTCTTTATAACTTAAGTTTTAACTTTAAATGAAAAAGGTACCGCGTAAAGTAAGTAATTCGGTTTCGATTCTCGGTGGTGGCGAACGACTATTTTTTTTTTTAAACGATGAATATAAAGTGCCGGCAAAAAGAAAGTCTGCACTTTTTTTTTAAACTGAAAATTTAAGATAAATTTAATGTAACTGTTTAAACAACCTATATCACATTTGATCCGCCTGTTATTCCTCTATAATTTTACCTGTTCATATTTGAATTTTATTTTAAACATTCTTGTGTTTACGTCAATCTAATAAAATAAATTCAAATTGAGGAGGCAAAAAGAAAGTTGCCAGCAACAATTTCGCTAAAAACCAGCTTAAATCAGTTTAAAATAGCCAGCGGCAGGCAACAAAGCATCTCTAATCGTAATTGGCAACAAAGCATCTCTAATCGTAATGCTATCAAGATCCGCAGCCTAAGAAACAGATTAGAAACAGCTCCCCAAATCGAACAACAGTGTAATGTTGTTAACAAGTGAAGTCTTTCTAATGTCAAGAACAGATCAAAAGGAATTTTATTTGCGAGGATATGATGCAAGACGCAAACCAAATATTCTGTAAAAAACAGAAAGAACCGTCTGGACTTCGTCAGATTCAATAGATAGATCATGACACTTTATATTGGTCAAGCCTACTTTTTAGCGATGAATGCAAGGTCAATAGGCAAGACAGTGATGCTAGGCGGAGGAAAAACGAACAATTTAATTTTAGGTGCTCAGTTTCAACGCTGCAAGGCGGTGGAAGTTCAGTATTGATGTGGGGCATTATTAGTACGAATGTCCCAGAAGCTATAGTTCGCTGGCCAAGTGAATTAATATGTTGACTGAACATTTTCTACCGTATCAGTTCAGAATTTGGATGATAATCCCATCTTCATGCAGGATGATACTCTTAGTCACAGAGCTGGCAATATCAAGAGGTTCCTGGAAGAGTATGATATTCCGTATTTAGATTAGTCTGCACAATCTCTAGACCTCAATTTTTTTCGAAAACGTATGGTATTACACCAAACAACAGATACACAATGATAACATTTCTAATTTGGAAGAACTTTTGACAAAAATTAAAGAAAACTAGGATGCTCTTTCCCCGGATTATTGCTGCAGTCCAATTCAAGGAATCCCCAAAGGAATGAAGGCTGTCAAATGGCACAAGGGCTATGTTACTAAATATTAACTATTTCATTGTGTTCCTGTTTTATTTGTGTTGCATTACTTTCCTAAAGTTACATTTACATAACAATTTGCATTGTGTTGACTTTCTTTTTGCCTCCTAAATCAAAAATTATTTCTTTTTATTTGACGGAATTAGGAGAATATTTCAATTAAAAGTAAAATATGAACAGGTAAAATTATAGAAGAATATAAGGCCAATCAGATGAAGTATAAACAGTTACATTAAATATATCTTAAATTTGCAGTTTTTGAATAAAATTGCTAGTGCGGACTTTCTTTTTGTCGTGTGTGTATATTCGATCCAATATGATATAATAATGAATACAAAAATTCAGCCCAATATGATAAACGAAATCGGCATTTACAAAAATATCATATTTCAACGTATTTTTTCGACGGAAGATTCCGAGCGTACTTCTCAGATGTGCATATATATATATATATATATATATATATATATATATATATATATATATATATATATATATATATATATATATATATATATAGATAGATAGATAGATAGATAAACACACATATATATATATATATGTATATGTTTACATTTATACACACAGGCGCACATGCACACACTAGTGCGCGCACACACACACACGCACGCATATATATATATATATATATACAGATATATATATATATATATATATATATATATATATATATATATATATATATATATATCCTTCGTCCATTATATTAAATATATAAAATATTGTTTTACTTTCTACGGCAAAACTCGCAAAAAGACGTTATGCGGCTGTTTGATAAAAAGCGATGCCAGGTTGAATTTGAAAACAGACGTCTTCAGACTTTTTTTATGCATAGCAAAAGGTTTTCGAATGGAAGTTACTGATTTTTGTGGGAGATTTAGCAGAATTACTGAAGTGTAATTGCTGTATACAAGAAGGTCTAGAATCGTGGGTTTAGGCCTTATCGTCTGTCTCTACTGGGCGGGTCGAATTTTAATCGGACGTGAGAAATCAGGTTGCGTATGTGTTTGTGTGAAATAGTTTTTGAGTCTGCTATGTTTGTTCGTCTTATTCGTTTGACTGATTTGCTTGCAGTGTCTGTTTATGTGAGTGGTGCAGTAAAGTCGGGAGTGCCAGCCAGAAGCAGATTAAGAAGAGAAGACGCCAGGTGAATTGGTTCGCCTCAATGAAATTGGCGATGGTAACACGCGGCAAAACAGATGTAAGGAATGAAGTGAGTGGCTTTGTGGTGGGAATCCACTTGCAAACGCACACACTGAAATCGAAGCATGCACCTTTACGTTCATTTTCATTCGCTCTCTTTCCGTATATATACATATATATGAATAGGTGTGTGGAATTTTTAATTTTGATTTCAAATGATTTCTTTTAAAATAACGTTTCTTAAAATACCTTTATTCATATATCATGTCCCTGTCCATCTAATAATTTAAATTACAATCGTTTTAAACAGTTATGCAATCCATTTCCGTAAGTTGACTACAAGGAAGGAAAAAGGCAAATTGGCACTGTATTCTGTTCGCAATTTAAGCTAGGCTTAAAATCAGCTGAAACAGCTCCATATCTCAAGGAAGTGTTTCGTGTACGGACCACTACGGAATGTGTAGCACGATGATCGCTGAAAAAAATTTGTAGCGCGTACGAGAACCTTGAAGATAATGAGCGTGGTGATCGGTCATCGGGTGTTTACAATCATCAATTAAGAACTTGGTTATGTGTGTCCCGTTTCCTTAACACATCAAAGGCTGTAAATGGCAAAGTTCTCTCTGATTCTCTCTCCTCTGATCTCGAGCGCGTGGTTCAGTGGGGGAAGACGTGGCTAGTTACCTTTAATGCATCCAAAACCAAACTCCTATCCTTACATCATCAACGCTCTGATCCCCAGCTGGCATCAATTGTGATGGATGGCTCTCGTCTGGGTGAGGCCCCGTGTTTTGACAAGCTTCTGGGTTTGACCTTTACTCCTGATCTGAAATGGAACACTTACATCAAATCTGTTGCCAAGGTCGCTGGAAAGATGGTGGGATCCTTCTACCGCTTCAGAAGATATCTCACTACTGATGCAATTCTCTATCTATATAAAAGCCAAGTACGTCCAAGGATGGAATACTGTTGCCATATCTGGGCAGGAGCTGCCAAAAACAGCCTATCCTGGCTTGACCGAGTACAAAATAGACTTCGTAGCTTAGTGGGGGATGCCCTTTTCTCTACCATGCAACCTCTCTCCCACAGAAGAGACGTTGCGAGCCTATCCTTGTTTTATCGTTATTTTCATGGCAGGTGTTCGTCTGAACTCCAATCCCTGTTCCCCCCTCGCCAATTATTCACGAAAAACACACGTCTAGCTGAATCCACTGTGAGAATTTTCCCCCACCCTATATCTGTGCCTAAATCAAAACGCGGATTCCATGAACTCCGGACTACAACTTGGATGTCTTCAAGTCTAATGTTAACAAATTCCTAATGAACCGCCCCCTTAAGTAAACAATTCATAAAATCTCCACACTAACGTAATGCACTTGCAATAACCCTTATCCCTGAGTGGCTTCCGGGCCTTGATAAGCGGTGATCACTGTGTAAAAAAAAAAAAGCCAATCCACGACCAACAGTTTGAGGTCTTGCTTCATAATTAACGTATACGGCGATTTCCAACCAGTTGCTAGGGATTGAAAAGACACATAAGATCGTGATAAATTAACCGACACAAACGATATCATCATCCGTTATTTTGCGCATCAAGAACGACCCGTTTCTACATCGGGGTTTGACTTGCGATGAAAAGTGTGCGCTTTTTATGTCAACCGGAGAGGCTTAGGTTCTTTTAAGACGAAGGTAATCCTAACTGTTTGGTTATGTGTGTCCCGTTTCTTTAATTACAGTTTTTTTTAATTGCAGACGAAGAAATAATCTCAAGAAATGGAATCAATGCATCACAAACGTTGACGACAACACATAGAATTAGTTAATTGCTTTCGATGGCTGACCTAAATCTTTTCATCTGAAAGAATCCCGTCGCCATGAAATTTCTTAAACAAGCGTTATGTTGGGCGTTCAGTAGTGGCTCCTGAAGAAATAGCTGCGTTGTTTATATCGCTAGCTGTTTCAGCAGTTTTTGGCTCAGCTTTAATTGAAAAAAAAAGCAAATTCTGCGAATTTGTTTGTTTTTTCTCTCTTGTATTTAACGTTCTGAAAAGGGGACATAATTATTTTAAAACAGTTATAATTTAAACGACTAGATGGGCCGGAAACGCTACTTAAAATGATATATGAAGTGCAGATATTATAACCAAATTTATTCGAAAATACATCATTTGTAATCAAAATTTAAAAACCCGGCAGAACTTTTTCTCAAGCTTATATATTAATGAAAAAATATTAGGCAATTAAAAATTTCTGCGTGATCCACCATACTCTCCTGATTGTTCACCTACTGACTACACTTTATTCACACATTTTGCGTTGGGAATGATGGGGCTTACCTAAGTAAATTAATATTTGTTGGAGCGAAAGATATGCATCTGAATTTAAAAAAAATTAAACGGCCAGAAGTGTTTTATCACCTTGATAGAACAGGCCTATCCCTTGATGTTGAATCACTTCTAAGACAATATTGGCCTAAATGTTTAGCAAGTTTCCTGATGAACGTTATAGTGCTCACACGTGTTTCATGGTTCCTTTGCAACATTTTGAGGTTTGGGTTTAGGAATCTCATGAGATATTTTTCGGTGGTCAGGATAGTAAGAGAATCTTGATGGTCGATCCGTTAGAGGTTCGTGCCTCCTATGTTTCTGGGCAGAGAGATCCTCGCCAGAAAATTGTTTCAGTGGTTTATTATTATTTCGCGTTTTCGAGTTCATTCCATTTATGCCCGGGTGTGGCTAGTAAGATAAACTGGAAATGTGTGGATCCTTGGAATGTTTTATTATTATTATCTATGATAATTTCACATTTGTATTAAATGTAAGACGTTAAGTAATTTTTGATTAATGTGGATCCATAGAATGATTTTTATCATCATCATCATCATCATCATCATCATCATCATCATCATCATCATCATCATCATCTATGACATTTAACATTTGTATAAAATGTAAGCCATTAAGTAATTTTCGATAAGTGGAAAATCCGCAGAATTTTTTATTGTATTTGATTACTTTATCACACCATCTCACTGATTAATATGTATGTTTACTTTCGCATTTTTAGAGTTTATAATTGATTAAGATAAGTTATACATACAAAAGACAGTGTTTTCACAGAGTTTTTACTAATTATTTGACCATATTAATTCTCAATAATTTTTTTAAAATCATTTTGTAAAATTATTTCGCAATATACTGTGTTCGCTACAAGGTGGATAACACCCAATATAGTACTTTTATTTGCTTTTCTACCATACTTTTTTCTTTAAATATAACCAGCTTTAATATTCGTCACATTTATGGTCGTATTTAAAATTCTAAATTTACAATTTACTTTTCTTTTTTTTTTATTGAATTTTCACCCCAAACAAGGCAAGTGCCACTTTGAAGCAGGGGGCTACTATCAGGGACTTAATTAGCGGGGTCATTATGAAGGGAGATGAGTAGAAAGATGTTTGTTGACATTACACTTGACCTTCTGCATATCTTTGCAGTTGGGAAAGCAGAATCCCGGAAGGGAGTTCCAAAGACCCGCAGTTCTGGGGAAGAAACTATTGGAGTAAAAGGCTTTCTTGCACCTAGGGATCTCTACTGTAAAGGGATGAGACTTAGTAGCTTGTCGGGTTTGTCGGGGGTAGTTTCGTCGGGGAGGTACAAGTGTTTGCAGTTCGTCAGAGCATTCACCATTGAAGTATTTGTAGAACAGGTAGAGGGATGCAACATCTCGTCGATGGGACAGAGGCTGAAGCCTAGATGACAGTTCAGGACCTATCAGGTTGGCGACTCTCTTTTGAACCCTGTCCAGGAGCGAGAGACAAGAAGCAGATGCACCAGCCCAGATGTGACAACAGTACTCCATACATGGGCGAATGGTTGTCTTATAGAGGTATAGGATACTGTCAGGCGTAAGTAGTTTTCTAGCACGGTAGAGGGAGCCAACCTTCCTTGCAGCAGCCTAGGCAATGCTCTCATCTTATCTATTCCAGTTCATATACCCTGTAAACGTTAGGCCGAGGAGTTTAAAGGAAGTACTTTCAGGTAATGTGTTCTTGGTCATTGATATTGGTGGTAGAGAAGGTTTCTTGTAGTTATTGAAGGAAACATGATTAGTCTTAGCAGCATTGAATGTGACCAACCATTTTTGTCCCCATTCCACTACGGATTGGAGGTCAACCTCTAGTGTTTCTGCCATTTCCTTAGATATGTGTTCATTTGTTTCTAGATTCGGTCATGGTAAAGTTTTATTTCATTTTTTTTTATGCATAGGCATCACCACATTATCAAGGCCAACAGGCCACTCAAGGATAAGGGCTAAAGATTTAACATTAGAAATTGGACAATATAGTAATCATTAGTGATGAAAATTTGGAAAATTTGATAACTTATATGGAACGGCTCATCAAGAACTTATTTACGTTAGACTTGAACACAACCATATTGTAGTCAGCCGGAAAGCAGGAAAACGGAAGACAATTCCACAGGCGTGCAGTTCTAAGAAAGAAGCTTTATTCATGGAATCTACGTTTAGGTTTAGGCACAGATAAAGAGTGGGGGGAATTATTGATAGTGTTTGCAGCTAGACGAGTGTTTCTTGTGAAAGTTTGGCGAGGGGGGCCATAGATTGAAGCTCAGTCGAACACTTTCCATGAAAATAACGATACATCAGAGACAAACTCGCAACATCTCTTCTGTGAGATAGAGGTTGCAAGGAAGAGAAAAGGACATCTCCTACGAGGCTACGAAGTCTATTTTGAACTCTATCAAGGCACCCAAGTCCTTTCTAGCAGCTCCTGCCCAGATGTGGCAACAGTATTCCATCCTTGGGCGTACCAGGCTCTTATATAGATAGAGAATAGCATCAGCAGTGAGATATCTACCGGATCGATAGAAAGATCCCACCATTTTTCCAGCGGACTTGGCAACAAATTTGATGTACGTGTTCCATTTAAGATCAGGAGTAATGGTCAAGCCAAGAAGCTTGTCAAAACTTGAGGCCTCCTGAAGACGAGAGCCATTCATTTCAATTGATGCCAGATGATGATCAGAATATTGATGATGTAAAGAAAGAAGCTTGGTTTTAGATGCATTAAAAGTAACCAGCCACTCCTTACCCCATTGTACTACGTGCTCAAGATCAGAGGAGAGAGAATTGGAGAGAACTTGGTCGTTTACTGTCTTATATGTGCTACCATAAATGGTAGTGTCGTCAGCATAGATGTCTACAAATGATGTAAGGATGTGATTTGGAAGATCATTAATATAGATCAGGAAAAGAGTTGGGCCCGGGATGGATCCCTGAGGGACACCGGCATTAATACTGAGAGCTTCTGATTTTTGCCCCTCAACTACTACTCTTATGAACCTATCAGAAAGAAATGATTTAATAATTCAGAAGACATTTCCAGCAATACCATAGCTAGAGATCTTATGAAGTAAACCTTTATGCCATACCCTATCAAAGGCCTTAGATATGTCAAGAGCAATTGCCCTAGAAAGGTTGCCTCCGTCGAGAGATTTGCTAATCCTATGAGATATAACTGTAAGCACATCTGCTGTAGATCTTGCAGAACGGAAATCATATTGAGTGTCACTAAGAAGGTTTTTTTGTTGAGATGGTTGATTACTTCTGTATTTAACACAGATTCCAGCAACTTACTCATGACGCACAGGAGACTTATTGGCCTGTACTGAGAGGGGGATGAGCGATCACCTGAATTCTTAAATACAGGGCATACTGATGAAATTTTCCAGGGAGATGGGAAACTATTCTCCTTAAAAAACGTTTAAACAGTTTTGTTAGTATGGGCGCTAGTTCAAGTTGAAGTTTTTTGAGTACTATAATTGGAATACCGTCAGGGTCAGTTGCTTTACTGGAATCAAGGTTTTTGATTAGCTTGGCAACATCACGTACAGATATACGTATATCACATAGCGTGTTTTCTGATACAGGAGGAAATATTGGGCGTTGGCAGCCTTGATCACAAAGGGTAGAATTAGCTGCAAAGTTCTTGACAAAGAGTTTGGCTTTGTGTGATGCTGACGAGATTACCCCAGGTCCATTGATAATAGTTGGGATTGAGCACACGCTTCTGTTCAGGATTCTGTTTGCTATTTGCCAAAACTGGTGGGAACCAAGCCGCTGCTCAGCTACTTTGGACTCAACAGATTGAGCATACAACTCTCTTGCATTCTTTATTACTTTCTTACAATGGTTGCTGTCAGTCCTGAAAGTGGCTTTAGTTTCCATACATCTATTACGTTGGAAACAGTGGAAAAGTGATGTCTTTGCGCAATGGCAGCAGCACATTCTGGAGAGAACCATGGCTGGCTGTTAGGTTTTTGCTGAAATTTTTCGAGGGTATGAAACGGTCAATACCTACAATTAACCATTCCGTCAGGTCTAACACTATAGAGGACACTTCCTTTTTAAACATGGAATGCAGATGTAGATCAGATATAAATGTACGGAAGCTATCCCAGTCAGCCTTAGTGTATCGATATACTGTACGATGGAGAGGTACGTCTGGGGACTTATTACAGTTCATTTTTATCTTAATTGATACAACAGAGTGGTCGAAAGATCTAAGAGGCGACAGAACAGAAACTGAACAGTTCAGGGCAAACTGTGAGAAAAAGGTATAGTAGGCTCGCCTACTGGCCGTCATTATCGGGCACACGGGTAGGTTCCTGAACAATCTGAGTGAGGTCATAGGCAATGGAGAAATCATGACAGAACCTCCCCTCATCATCGGTCTTGTTAGAGTGGGTCAACCATTCGACGTTGTGAACATTGAAGTCTCCACATACGTGAATGTTAGCTGAAGGATAAGTAGAAAGGACTTGGTCAATTTTCTCAGATATGCTTTGAAAGATAGTAACTCCGCTGTTATGGGGGGGGGCGGCGATAGAGAGTAAATATAAATGCCGTAGTGTGAGCTAAAGCAACCCGGAAGCACATATAGGGTAAGTTAGGATCTTCCCTGGAGATGTCCCTACCACATAGAAAGTTATCCCTAATATAGGCACATATTCCATGTCCATGGCGATCTTGGGGGTCAGATTAAGAAGTTAAGTTAGAGTATCCTTTAATTGAGTACTCCTCTAGGGAAAAAGACTGTCCAATGCCAGTTTCACTTAAAAATAAAAGGTCTGGTTTAGTCTCCTCTAATTGGGTTTCAACCTTTCGAAGGTTAGAACGTAGACCCCTGATGTTAGAGAAGGAGACATGGTAGTAGGGGCCTACGTTGGAAGTTGTAGAACCGGGGTTAATCGTGTATTTTTTCTTGAAACTTGTCATGATTAATTTTTGGAATTTGTCGACTAGGTCGTCAGATTTACTTAGAGCAGGACAGAGAGGGGAAACTAAGAGAGAAAAAGAAACGAATAATTTATTTTTTTATTTGTAGCTAATGATAAGGTAAAGCCGTAACAATTACCCACTAGTATGGCATCGAGAGGCCCCACCAGAAGCTACTGAATGGTCCAGAATCCATTCACCAATTGGCAATACAGCAGCTCCAGTACTTTGCACCTGCTGATAGGACAGCCTCCTTGGTGGTTAATCCAAGGTTCGGGTCCCTGACTATCAGGCGGATAACGTCAGCCCAGACAAAACGTTTACCTCCAGGACCCTTACTAGGGACATGGCTACAAGGATAGAGATAGGAACAGAAAATTTCCGCCATCACTGCCAATGGTTCGCGGAAAATACTGCCAACCTAGAAAACAGCATTTTCTTCTCCCTTTGTCAGAAAAATCACTCATTAAAAAATGAGGACTGAGGGACAAATAAGAAGAAGCGAGAGTAACGCATCCACAATGCGTTTTCTTTTTTTTTATTATATTGCATTTGATTTCTCGTTAAGTTACTTTCTTAATTTCCCTTTTTAACTATCCTTACTCTAGTAAATTTTCCCATAGTATCTCGATATTGTAAGTAATTGAACATATTTTCAATACACCTTTGCTCATTTTTAGATAGTTTTAAGATCCGACTTTAAATACTAGATGTATTTGAATTTTATGGATGTTTTATATTATATTAATCAGAAGTAAGTTTCTGAAACATCATCGTCCAGCCTAATTATTAACTGAACGATTAGAATTGGATGACAAATATAATCATTATTAATTATTTTATTGTTTATTTATCCATGTTTTGTGAATTAGTCTACTCGGCAAATTGTTTCACATAATATATAAATTTAAATAGTGGATGCATTCAATAGTAATACATATGAATTCTGCATGAAATAAATATATAGTTTAAGCTATTTATATGATGGAGCAATGCAATACGCGAAGCTAATATATATGCATGTATATATATATATATATATATATATATATATATATATATATATATATATATATATATGTATATATATAGATATGTACGTGCGTATATATATATATGTATGTATGTATGCAATGTATATATATATATATATAGATGTGTGCGTGCGTATATTTATATATATATATATATATGAATATATATATATATGCACACATATGAGTACGAATGTGTGTAAGGAGAATTCTCAACTGATATATTCAACGAAGATTTTATATCCAGACCTGAGAATTCACATACAAATTATGAAGAAATGTGAGACACTTAATACCTGCGGAATGAAAGGGGTAAAAATTGAAAATTTATTATGTGGGGATCATCGATTTTTTATATGTTCTGATATATATATATATTTATATATATATATATATATATATATATATATATATATATATATAATTATTTATATATAGTTATAAATATATATATATTATAAATATAATATATATAATATATATTATGCATAATAGATACAAAATATATATAATATATATATAATAAATATATAATTGGTAATATATATATATATAAATATATATGTATATATATATATA
Source organism: Euprymna scolopes (assembly GCF_053919585.1). Taxonomy (NCBI): domain Eukaryota; kingdom Metazoa; phylum Mollusca; class Cephalopoda; order Sepiida; family Sepiolidae; genus Euprymna; species Euprymna scolopes. Next base: position 55,288,878 of record NC_136486.1, read on the forward strand.
TATATATATATATATATATATATATATATATATATATATCAATGAAATAACTAAGTGACTTAATTTCGAGAAAACATATTTAACCTCAATGGAAAACATGTTAAGGAAACAATATTATGCACTCAAAAATGTGTCTCGCATTTGTTGTAACTTAGAACAAACGTTTCATTGTATTCGTCTAGTTGTTTCTATGTTTCGACAAAAAATGACAAAAAGGACAATAGGGATCGTGTATTGATCTTTGCTTCTCTCTGCATGTATTTCTGTCAATTTCTTTATCCCAACCGACTTTTTGCACGTTTGCTTGCTTCCTTGGTAAGTATTTTTCAATATGAAGAGAACAATAAGAATTAAAGCTTAGAAATACACTGAACGCAATGTTTTCCTTGATAATACACGATGATTAAGAAACAGAATATATAATTTATAATTATTTTTCTGTAATTTGGTTATAATTTAAAATAAAGATATAAATACTATTTTAAAAAAAATATAATTACTCTCCGCTGCCGTCATAATAAATCGAACTGGAAATCGAGTGTCGAGGGAGAAAAAGGGAAAGAATATATAACAGAAAGACACTAAAACATTGCGTAAAATCTACAATGGTTGTCAAGTTTCTGGTAACTCAAATCCCAGGGAAATCGATAGACATTCTTTCGTAGAATTAATCCAAAACCTACCTTGCGATAATAGAAACTGTCAGGTTGAAATGAAATTTGTTGTGATATTTAACTCTTGAATTCAGATGAACACATCTCGGTTCAAGACAAATTACACTTTTGCCAACGAAAAATAAGTATATTTATGGCAGTATCGCCAAAATATTTTGTTCTGATGGCGATGAAGTCGCTGAAGGATTTATTGATGTTTCTTAGGCTTTGAAGCTTGTATCACGAAGAAAGTATAACCAATGAGTCAGAGATTGATAGCCCACTTTGTACAGATTCTGCAGGGTCGGTTTAGAAACGTACAGTCGGAAAAAGTGACATGTTTGGGTTTCTTGTCGAAGTTTATGATGAGTTTTATCCACTTATTCACAGTACCTCTCCGATGTAATAGGTTCGCTTGCATTAAACAAACTCTAATTGATAAGACCAGTCGCAAAGCACAAAAAAGAAAGAAAAAAGGCAGCATGACATTCTAATTGCGAAACTCTAGCTTCGGGAAGTGTCATGCAACTTAGTCTGTTTCTATTTACTTAGATGAGCGTTTCCGGTTATCGAAAAGATCCAACTTTCATCCCAAGTCACAGAAACGGGGTGTTTCTTTTTACGTAAAAGAATAGTATATGCACGTTATAACAGCGTTTTCATGGCAATCATTTAACTCGTGAGGCACCCATTTATCAAGTATTTTATCTATCCGAAGAAGTTGGAGATTATCGTGCACATTATTTCTCATTCTGAAGCAAGTTCCCGAACATTTGTGCGTGGATAGTTTTCAAGTAAGACTCTTAATTGAACGTTGTTAACACGCGCTGGCTGACCTACCTCTTATAATCCTAAAGAATCCAGTAGCCATGAAATTTCTTAAACAACCATTGTGCTGTGCGTTCATTAGTAATTCCTGAAAGCATAGCTACGTTGTTTATATCGCGAGGTGTTTCAGCAGCTTTTTCGCATAGCTTTAATTTCAAAAAGCAAATTCTGCGAATTTGTTTGTTTTTCTATCTTGTATTTGACGTTTTGAAAAGAAGACATAATTATTTTAAAACAACTGTAATTTAAACGACTAGATGGTGCGTAATCGCTATTTAAATGATATATGAGGTAGAGGTGTTGTCACGAAAACTTATTTGAAAATACATCATTTGTAATCAAAATTTTAAAATCCGGCAGAACTTTCTTCTCAAGCTTATATATTTCCATTATTACGGAGAGAGAGAGACATAGAGAGAGAGAGAGAGAGAGAGAGAGAGAGAGAGAGAGAATAGGGAGAGAGTGCAACGGAGAAAGAAAGAAAGAAAGAAAGAAAGATAGGAAGAGACAGAAAGTGAGAATAAATGACACAGCTAAATGTTAGTGAACGATCACTGATTATTTCATATGTGAGAATCCCTGGTGATTCTTAGATAATGGTATTAATTTCTGGTATTCTCAAAACCTACTAAAAGAGCGCATAAAGATTAAAGAATTAAAAGATAAAAAATATAGGCACCGTAATGAACTAGAATTAGCATCGAATGATTCTACGATAAATCGTTGTGAAAAGAACATAGAAATATTGAGTCGATACAGCAATCTGATTCGGATTTAAACGGCTGAAATTACTAGAATCCTTAGGATACTTATTATTCAGTAAAGTTTAAAAAAAATAATATGGCCGGGGAGATCGAAATACCGTCGAAAATCGGGTCGAGAAATAGTAAAAAAATAATGATCATTTTTACTAAATAGTAACGCGTACTTGAAAATAGAAAAACTTGTTAAATAATAATTCCAGAGAAACCACAATCATTTTGCTTATAAATTACAATGAATTGCATACAGGTATGATGTAGCAATAATAATAAGAGAAGTAATACTTTTAACAACCCCAATATTACCTCTTCAATTTATACTACTCCTATTACTTTAAGTTGGTCATGATGCGTATTTTTACATTAAAGACGACTTCCCTTTCGCATCTGAGTCAGAATGCACGTAGATGCAGGTACCTAGATAATATTAATCGGGAATTGTGTAATGATTGCAACGGGAATAAGAGTTTTATTGGAAATAGGTCAAAAATGCTTAACAAAAAAAACATTGGATGAAGAAAGAAATAAAATAAGAGATGCCGTCAAGAATATATGTTGTATGACCAAACTTAAATTCCTCGAATATAATAAGGATTCTATAAAGATGTTCATATGAAGCAACATTTCAGTGAATGGTATACAATTACAGTACAAATGGTATACAATTTCAGTACAAATGGTATACAATTTCAGTACAAATAAATTATTGAATTGCAACTAATAATACAAAAGATAAAATAATGTCATTACTATTCTACTCCTAATAATATTTTTTCTAATAATTATCGATGTTCACTACTTACAGTATTAATACTTACTACGTGTTTTCCTATATCTACACGTACCTATATGTATTTGTATATATACGGGGTGGCCCATAAGTCACTTTACATTTTAAAAATTAAATAATTTGTTTTCAATTACTGTATTTTAATTTCTCTTTTCAGAATTATAAAAACAAATCTTCGGAAATATTTTGTATAGTAAAGGTTACAACATACAACCAAGTTAAGATAAGTGAATCTCACTTTGCAGATAGACGGTCAATTGTTGTAGTGCAAATATCTTATATGCGCCATTCCAAAGTTCAATATCCTCTTAAAAGATATGTTATGTAATTTGTTCAACACTATTTAGGGTATTGGCCGCGAACAAAATGGAGCAACTGCACATACAGCTAGAGCAACAATGCAGTTGTTATATGTGATGTTTCAGGATCGAAAAATCTCTTGAAATTTCGATTTCTAATTTGACAGAACTAGACTTTTGGCTTTGGGGATATCTTAAAGACAAAGTGTATGCAAATAAGCCTCGAAGCATTCAAGAACTTAAGGCAAACATACGCAGGAAATTATTTCCCTACAACATCCGATGTTAAGAACTGTCATAAGAATAGCTTAGAAAGAGCTCGACTTTGCAAAGCCGAGAATGGAGGCTACTTAAGAGACATTATCTTTCGTAATTCAGTCAGAAAAGATGTCCACACTATAAACTGTGTAATAAAAAAGACTTGATTATATATAGTAATATAAGAAAAAGTTGTTGTTTTTTAATTATTGTAATTTTATCTATAATTTATAATTGTTTTTATATCCATCTATATAACTATAAAACCGAATATGTCAGTGTTTGTCTGTCTGTGTACATTTCTCTACACAATAACTATCATATTTGAGTGTACCGACTTGGAGTTTGACATAAGGATCATTGAGATTTGGGATGATCTTTTTTTTAATTTGTATTCTGCCAGATTTTGCTGTTAAAGGGGTCAAAGTTTCATGAGTTGACCTTTGAGAACTCTACAAAACTCGTCTTCTAATTTAAGGTCTGCATACTTGAAATTTTAGATATTGGTTATTTGGACATGGATAAAACTTTATAATTCAATCTTAGCCCAAAACAATAAATGCTAAGGGTTCAGAATTGGGTTCAAATTAAAGAAAAATGACCTCTGCGGTCTCTTCAAAATAACTTAGCCAATTTTCGGGACCTTATATTTTGTATTTAGATATAGGGCAAGCTTTTTAATCGGGTTTTGCCCAAGTTCCAAAGATCTTACCTTTTTCGTCTCTAGCAAAGTATTTAAAATTTTGCATAATTATTTCTTAGACAAGCGGCAAGATTTTTAATCAGTTTTTGGGCGAATGTTTTGCTGAAAATAGGTCAAGGCTGAAATAGTAATCCTTTGAAGATTCTACCAAAGTCCTCCGCCAATTTTGGGTCTAAACACTTGAAATTTTAGATGTAAGTAACTTTGACATGGGACAAAGATTTGGATTTGATTTGAGCCGAAAACAATTAATGTTAAGGGGTCTAAACTGGAATCAAATCTTAAGAAAAGTTTACCTCTGCTGTCTCTACTAACTTTTCTATATAGTAGTTCATGAAATATATTATATAGAAAGCAATTACTATACATATGCACACTTTTTAATATATACATATGCATATAAAGTTATGAACAATACATAGGGTCTAAGCAAAGCCGGGCGGAACTGCTAGTAGTTTATAAAAGTGAAATTGTACATTTGTGTGTGTACATTTCCCCACCAAATAACTATGTCAATTTTCGGTCTACAGATTCAAGATTTTACATAAGGCGTACATAAGGCGTACTGACATTTGGGAAAATCTTTTTAATCGGTGTTCGGCCAGAAATTTGGCTGACAAGAGGTCAAAGTTCAACGATTTGACCTTTGAGAACTCTACGAAACACCCCTGCTAATGGTAAGCCTAAACTCTTGCAATTAAAAAGTAGATAACTTGGACATATATTAAACTTTTAATTTTTGAGTAGGATCAAAAAATAAATGTTAAGGGCTCAGAAGGGATCAGAAAAAATAAATGTTAAGGGCTCAAAAAATGATCACTGCAGTCTCTACCAATTACTCGGACATTTTTTCTAAACCTTTAAAATTTCACATAAAGTACATTCAAACATAGGGCAAATTATAAACAGTGCATAGGGCCTGAACAAAGCCGGGCAGAACTGCCGGTATTGTATAAATATATCTTCATATATCTATATGTATCCATACATGTATATAGTTTTTTTAATAATTTATAATTGGTAAACACTGTATAAAACTCTATATAAAAGCTGCCCTATTCTCCACATATTTTGTTATTGTTACTCTCTAACAGTTTGCTATGCTATAGTGTGTTGCTATAAAAAACATATGATTTTAGTGTAAAGAATATGACTATTATACCGAAATACATTTAATTGAAAACTATATAGAATTTTGTAATCTTTCCAGAATTTGTTGACGACCCAGTTATAATAAGCTTAAAGCAGGCAAACAGAGTAGAGCTACACAAGTGTGTAGTTCTTAGTAAGAAGATTTGTTTATGAAATCTACGTTTAGTTTTAGGCACAGATAAAGAGTGGGGGGAATTATTGATTGTGGTTTTAGCTAGACGAGTGTTTTAGTAAAACAGTTTAGCAATAAGCGATGATAGATTAGACGTCAGATGAAAAAAACAGGAACAGGCTCGCAAAGTCTCTTCTGTGGGAAGAAGTTTGCATGGAAGAGAAAAGGAGTATCCCCCAGAAGGCTACCGAGTCTATTCTGAATTCTGTCAAGTCAGGATAAATCTTTCTTGAAGCTCCGGCCCAGGGTGCAACCAGTACTCGATACTTGGACGTACGTGAATTTCAAATAGGTAGATAATTTAATTAGCAGAGGTATATTTAATGGAGCGCGAGAAATATCCCGCAATTTTTCCAGCGACCGTGGCAACATATTTGATGCACGTTTTCCATTTCACATCAGTAGTAAATGTTGAGACTAGAAGTTTCCACAGAAGACTTATTTGTCTGCACTGAGAGGAAGACCACGAATTACATGAATTCTTAAATACAGAGCATACTTATGTGGTTTTCCAGATTGTTGGAAATACATTGGCCAGCGTTGTAAAGTGTGGCAGCTAGTTTTGATTGGAGATTTTCAGCACTATAATCGAAATGGCATAAGGGCAATAGTTTTCTGGAATCCAGGTGTTTGATTAGCTGTGAAAACTCACGCACAGATCTTTGTATGTGGCATGGCGTGTTTTCTGATACAATGGGATGACATTCCTAGTCGCATAATATACACTTAGCTGCAAAGATCTTGGCGAAACGTTTGGTTTTGTCTGATGCTGACGCCATTAGAACGGGGCCATAGATGATTGGTTAGATAGCGTACACGCTTCTCTCCAGGACCCTGTGTGATATTTGCCAAAAACTGGTGGGAAGCAAGCCGCTGCTCAGCTACTTTTGATTGGACAATCTGGGCATGCAACTCACTCGCGCTCTTTATTAAAATTTTCAGTAGTTGTTGACAGTTCTAAAAGCGGCTTTCGTATCAATATATCTATTAAATTTGGAGACATGAAAGTAGTGGTTGCTGTACGCAATGGCAGCAGCACATTCTGAAAAGAACCACAGGTAATTGTAAGGTTATACTGGAATATTTCAGATGTTATGAAGCGGGCATTATCTACTCTTAACCATTCTGTCAAGTCTGATACTATAGTGGGCATGTTCTTTTCAAATATGGAACGCAGATAGAACTAATATAAATGGACGGAAGCTATCCCAGTAATCCATAGAATATCGATATATTGTATGATGGAGAGGTACGTCTGAGGACATATTACATTTTTGGTTTTATCTTAACTGGTACAACCCAGTGGCCGGAATATCCCAATGAAAACAGAACGGAAAATGAACACAGCTCAATGCACGTTGTGAGATTGGATTTCATCTTAAGGAACACGACAATATACTAAACATGCATCATAACCTTAATACTTTAAATACATTACAATTGTAAGGTGTTCATATTTTAATATTTATATTAGTCAGTGCGCGTGTTTATGTCTTGTTAGAAATGTGGGCTCACATAAGAGACATGCACTATATATTATATAATTTTATAATGTCATGCGTATATATTACAAATAATAAAATATAATATACATATATATGTGTGGGTATATTTGCTTGTTAGTCTGTGTAAATAGTGCAAATATACATTAATGGTTAAATATCAAATTAGTAGGGTTTTTTTTTCAAAATATAAACATCGTGTTAGTGTTGATAAAAATAAAACGAAACTAACTTCTACAAGGAACGCGTAAGTGATTCATAAAATTTTTTATTTTTCCATATATTTCATTGTTCATCTTAGATATGTCAGTGCATTTTGAAAATGTTGGTGAAGCAGCAACAAAAGTCAATAATTATATTTACTTACATAGATGGCCAGGCATTTTGTTGCATTTCTTCTTTCGTTTACATTTTTTTTTGTTTTGTTTTTCGCTGTTCCTTTTTCCTACATATTTGTGTCGATTGGCTTCAAAATTAGATCAAAGTATCTAAATTGCATAACGAGACTTGTAAATGTATTTTAAGGCTGTTAACTCTATGTAATAGGTAATTAGGTCTGACGAAATGAACTTCGTATAATAAAAAACACAAGTCTGGCAAAATAATAATATTTATTTCATTAGATGTTTCCTTAAGCAAAAGCGCACATATATAAACATTTAAATAAATTCTGATATCTATTCTTCATAATAACGTTAATGCACAAGGATTTGTATATATATATATATATATATATATATATATATATATATATATATATATATATATATGCATATATATGTAATATTCCATTGAACGAACTCTCGACATTATTAACGCATCTTTTATTTATAAAATTTTCCCATGTGTTATATATAGGTAAACATTTTTTACTAAACTGCTGAGTTCGAAAATAATTAACACTCTCCTATGTTTAATCCTTCAGATCTATATATGAAACGTTTTATAAGACCTCAAAATAGTTAGATTCCTCTATGTAAAACAAGTTTATAAAGGTATTTTAGAGGAATGATAAATAACGCCATGAAAATTTCCAATGGGAATAACGTTTAAGAGTTGAAATAAAGATAACTTGTACCAGTAGTGTGTCGTTGCAAAATGTACGGGAACAAAATTAATATTTTCTGTTTTTTTTCTTAGACGTTCATGTGATCGTAGAGGGGTTTGGATTCTTCAACCAACAACACGTTTTATCTGGCATGATGAATATATACCACCCGATTTTTAGTTTCTTGGTAATCAGGCTACTATTAAGCTTTACTTATCAAGAGACATCATTCTAAACGAATAATTGGTGTACAATTAAATATTTATAGAGTCTGAACTAGAGTAAAGGAAATTAATACAGACATATAATGTTTTCATTAACATGTATGGCGTTATACTAATTAATTTATGCCATACGAACAATACTGCGAATGTAGGATTATTATTTTTAACCAATCTTCAATCAAAGCGAGGCCCTTTTATAACACCGACGTGATTTTAATCAGTTTTATTATTTGAGCCTTGCCTGTTTAACATGGAATAATATCAACCGATTTACTATAGATGTGTATTCGGAGATTTTCGGTGTTCATTAACTGTATTGTTTTCCTCGTCGCTCTTGTTGATGATGCTATAGTTTTTATGGTAAAAATCATTACTCGCGGGAAGCATTTCTAGTTTATAAGCGTGGAAAATGTAAAAATTCCAATACAAGATGTCTTTTTACGTACATTTTATCCATATATGTTTCTATGAATGAGCATGGCTTTAAAGAGTTTATCTAGATAATCTACAGAAAATTAATATTTAAAAGAGAATATATGCTTGAACTCAGATACGCGGGAATTTTCATAACAATTTTCATTATAAATCAAATAAGAGGGGCGTGCAATAAGTAATTCCCCTGACCCACTTCCGAGTGCAGTCGAGACACGACACTGTGCACAGTTATTAGTCTTTCTCGACATAGGAACCACCAAGAGTTATGCATTTCTCTCATCCTTTGATGCAGCTCTGGAGACCGTTTTTATAGAACAGCCCATCTGGTCCTCCAACCACGACGTGACTTCATAAATCAAGGCTGCATCATCTGGGAAAGGATTTCCTTTCAAAAAAGAACTTTATGGCTGGGGAGACGTGAAAGTCAAGGGGTGGAAAGTCAGGGAAGTTGGCAAGATGTGGGAGGAGTTCATAACCACACGCCTGTGCTTCTGATATGGCGACATGCGAGTTGTGGACCGGAGCGTTGTCCTGCAGGAGGTGGATACCTTTGCTGATTTTTTCCCGCCTATTGATTTTGATAGCTTCCCTTAATTTTCGCAAAATTCAAGCATAATGGGCTCCTGTAATGGTGGTATCCTTTGCCAGGAAATCTGTCATCACTACTCCGTCCTGGTCCCAGAAGACTGTGAGCATGACTTTGTCAGAATTGACTGGGTTTTGGTCTCTTGATCATAGTGATGTACCCAGGTTTCATCCTGTGTAATCAGTCTTTTGAAAACTTTGACTCATTTTCTTGGCACATCTCCAAATTCATCCTCGGGCACTCGACGCATTCTAGCTTCTGAAATGGTGTGAGCAACCTGGGAATCCATCTGGCAGACACGTTATGCATATGCAAATGGTCATGAATGATAGTTTCGGCACACCCTGTACTAATTTTAATATCTTGAGCTGTTTGGCAAATAGTAATGCGCCGATCTTCCAAAATGACAGCCTCAACTTGATGGACAGATGACTCATCAATGGCAGAAAGGGGGAGATCAGGTCCTGGATCTGCTACCACAAACTTCCGGTCATGTTTGAATTCAATATGCCAGCGTTTTACAAGGTCATATGATGGGGCATTATCACCATGAGTTTCTTTCATTTAATCAAATGTCTACTGTGGTGTGCGTCCTTTCAAATATAAAAACCGGATCACTGCTCAACATTCAACAGGCTCCATTTCACACCTGACAGAAATCATTACACGTGCAAAATTTCAGCTAGATCAGACAACTGGAAGTGGGTCAGGGGCATTTCTTACTGCACGCTACTCGCAAGAGTTCTACAATGAACAAAATCATTGAAGGTACAGAACTATTTAAACGTTCGAACAGAAAATAACACTATTAGATTTGTAAAGGTAAACCACCACCGTAGCATTTATTCGTCTATTTTTTTGTTGGTAAAAAGCAGTTTATCTTGTTTTTGTATGATGGTAACATTAATTGTAAACATGTAGTCAACTGGTTTTCCTTTTTTCCGTTACAATACTCATGTGACTATTTGCGTTATGCATATCTGCATTCCCAGATATTTTCGAGGCGTATAGATGAAGTGAAATAATTAGCGATACTGTTTGCCCGTTCCGTGCCATAAATAGGTGTTCCTCTAACTGAGGTGCGATTTGAAAATTAGGTAATCTCTAAAGTAATTTAGGTATATTTTCGTTAGGTTTACTTTACTGTACTTCAGGTTTAAATTTGCTATCTTACCAGCACGATATAAATACTGAATAATACATATTTATCTATGAATGTCAGTTACTATATTAAATAATGTACTAGTATGGGGAATTGATATATATGACTATCATCGGTAACTCAGTTATATAGGCTAGACTCTGATTAGAACATAGTTTCACACGCGCATCGAGAAAAAAAAGATAGAATTCAAATTCCTATATGTATACTTCAAAGCATTATGTCAAATCAGAATCTATAATATGAATCTAACCTGTCTGTTTAAATGTTTGTATGTTTGTAAGTTTGTGTTCCTGCCTAAAATTTTCGACAGAGGCAGCAGATTTTAACGAGATAAATATCGTGTTTATGTCCGACCTTTCGGACGGCAAATATCGAATAAAAGGCTAAAAACAATAATTCATTCATCCTCAACTAGGCACTTTTCTACAAGGATGGGTCGCTTTTTTAGCTGATATTTTCGAAAGGTATGCGATAGACGAAACGCCAAAGACATCACGTTTTTTTGTTCACCTTCTTTTCTTTTTTCGCGGCATGAGTTCGAGCCTGTCTCCTTACTATCACTTTTTTCTGCTCAACACACACTTAAAAACACCATGGCAACGCCGTGCACCTAGGCTAACGCAATATATATGTCGATTGTCTCAATGAGCTTTAATAATATAGACATGTGATTGCTTTACAGGTACATCAATGGAATATGTTTCCACTGATTTTTGCAGTGGTGCCCTCTTGAAAGAAATCCACCGAACACACTGAAATCCGCAAAATTCTAACGTTTTCGTATATCGTTTATCTTTGCATTAACGTCTTTTAACCTTACATTGTTTCTATCGGAAGCTTTTTCATTAGAAAATTCTCCTTAAACACTAATTTCTTAGTATCACTAATATGCAGAGATTTATATGAAATTGGAAGATCACGTATCAAAGAAACCACTGAAATATGCACCTGAGTCTCCTTAACTCACAATAGATCTATTCCTCTCAGGCTCAATAAGATTTGCTTCACCGGAAAATCATTTTTTTAAATATTACATTCAATTTAACACGATTTTTTTTATATTGGAGTGTATGTACTTTGTTCGCATCAGTTGTAAGGGGTGTTTTTTTATTTCTATCACAATTACATATATTTCTATAGATTGTTCATATTTTTCTTAATGATATTTATTTTATTAGTTTTATACATTAATCATCAGCTTCGTGTCGGCGTATTTTCGTTCAGCTATCTGTTTGCTGTGAGTTTCACTGATGTATTTTCAAATGCTTTCGGGAGTATTATGTGTTCTATTATTTTCTGTGCTTTTATAGCACCTCTTTGGAGCATATATTTTAGTCGTCAATTAGATTCCTCTTTCTAATTCGTTGCAGTTAGTTTTGAACATTCGTATTATTCATTGTGCATATAACTTTTTTATACGCTTATCTATTACCACAGCTCATATTGTGTTCAATTTATGAAACGACAATTTTATCTTACTACTCAAACATTGAGTTTTACATTAGCTACTAAGTGTTCATTTTAATTCTATGAGATTTGTTGCTATTGATTGATTAGTATAGATTGCCACATCACGAGCCAAATATTGACGACTGTTCATTGACAGCAGTAAGCAATCACTGCAATATATTCTGCTACACAAGGGCAGTGTTAGCCTCTGTAACCATCGCTCATTCGACTATACTAAGGTAAAAGTATGGAGTGATAAAGTTTAACTGGAGAGAATTGGTTAGGATCATTAAATGTAGTTTAATTTTGTGAAGTGAAGATGCTGAACTTTTGCACTCTTATTTTTGTAACGTGGGGCAGTAAGGACTGTGCTCGGCAGTACACAGATCAGAATATTCATGGGTGGTAGGAGTTGTTGTCTTACAAAAGTGAGCGTAATAAACGAAACTCGGGTGGAGAGAAACAGAATATCCTTGCCACCTCGGCACGCCAACCCCAGCTTAATTAAGTAGTTCTACGAGGCTATACACAAGAGTGCTGAGTGCTTCATTTATTTGCGGCAGGCGTTTTCAGGATTGATCATAAACCAGTTTAAAGCTAGCATCGTTTACGGTACTCATATTCTACAGCTCATCAGATATCCAGAGTTCGAAAACCTTTTGACAGGAATGAAACTGGAGGCGTGTAAGACATTTGTTCTGGCGGTGAATGACTAAGGCCAAAAACTATGCAGAAAGTGTCAACAGCATGGTGTCTGACTGTTCCACACCGAGATCGTAAAGATGCACAACTTATTTTTATATATAGCCCCATTTCCTGAGTAACTGGGTCCAATGAGTGAACAAATCAGGCAAATATTTCATAAGAATCTGACAGGAGTGGATATTTTGTTTGACGGTTGCCATTACGACGGCATTATGGCTTACGGCTGTATATACTAATAAAGAGGCCTCCCTGATGCTGACGATTCACTTAGTTCGAAGGAACAGTAGTAAAATCTGTGAAGATTGAATTATGGGGAAACAACATGCAATTTATCTTACTTACCTGTTTATATAAATCTATGTTCCTATAAAGTAATATATATATATATATATATATATATATATATATATATATATATATATATACATTGTTGTAAAACATTTTTTCACTTAAGACACATTTAAAATGAAATATGTTGACAAAAAAAAGTTGATAATACCAGAAAAATGTAATCCATTTTGTCAGAAGATCTGTTATTAATTATTTTAAATAAACTTAGCAATACACATTGAACTGATAGAGAGGAATAAATGTTTTTTTCTTGATTCAGCATTGGAAAATACCCTCAACCAGTTTCACGAAAAACAAAACAAAAAAAAAGGTTGCACTGTATTATTATTAATATTAACGCATGGATGTTAGAATTTTTGGACAAAAAAATCGCAGATTGAACCGACTCTTACGTTCAGAGAATGTTGGCTTTCAATCAGAATTAATGAAAACACAAGCAAAAATACAGGATAACATGTTTTATTTTTTTATTAACATTGCTATAAATTATTATTTAATTAACAGTGCACTTAATTTTCTTTTATTGTATTTTTCTATAACTCCGACATAAAAAATGATTACAGTTTTTCTATATGGTATTTAATGAAAAACGTGGTGATTTTCAGCCCCATTTCCAAATCATTATTATAATTATTATAATTATAATTATTATTATTATTAGTAGTAGTAGTATTAGCATTAGAGTAGTATTGTTGTTGTTTTTATTATCATTGTTATTATTATCATTGTTATAATTATTATTATTATTATTATTATTATTATTAATGTTGTTGTTCTAAAAGTATTATTATTATAAGAAGTAGTTAGAGTAGTGGTTATATCTTATGTCCCTTTAGATCCAATTTTTGTAAAAAAAATATAATAAGGAACGTTTTCTTGCATATATTATCATGCGTGCGACTGCAAATGGGGTTTCATTACACCTATATGATTTGTTTTCTTTGTATTCTCATTAATGTATTTCCTAACACATAAATTTCGCCAATTAATTCAAGACAATGCATTGAAAAAGTTGAAAACCTTAATTAAACAACATGTTTGTTTTTAAGTGCTATCATATAAACTTGGGTTCATCGAGTGCAAAAATATTTTCCTTTTTTTGTTACGTACGCTTCCATTAAAACGTAGGTATGCTAATGTTTATATTTTATACTTCCCGTTAATTACTTAAATTAATTAAGGTTGAATATTTTAGCAACAAACCATCTTTCTGTTGAGTGTGTCCACGTTGATTATATGCGACCACGAACTTAATTGCAAATACTCTCAATCGATGGTTTTGTAGATCTGTCACACCTAATTATGACATAGAATTTCATCGTAAACCCCTTAAAGTGAATTATGGCAATATTACTTACACGCATTCAATAATCTCATATTCTTATTCATTTGATTATGATCTTGTCGTAAGCAAGGCTTTTTTACATAGGCATCCTCACATACAAAAGGCCAAGAGGCCACACGATAATAGGCGTAAAAGAGTGCATAGTAGTCGATTGGATAATATAGTAATCGTTAATAATGGAAATTCGGTAAATCTGTTAACTTATATGGAAGGGCTCACCAAGAACATGGTTACATTGGACTTGAAGACAACCATGTTTGCGTCAGCTGGAAAGCAGTACAATGAAAGACAGTTCAACAGGCGTGCAGTTCTAAGACAGAAGCCTTGTTCATGCAATCTACGTTTAGGTTTAGGCACAGATATTGAATAATTGATAGTTTTCTTTTCAGCAACGCATGTGTTTCTTGTGAAAGTTTGGCGACGCGGGCCAGAGATTGAAGCTCAGGCGAACACTTGCCATTACAATAAGTATAAAGCAGAGACAAACTCGCAACATCTCTTCTTTGAGAAAGATGTCTCAGGTAAGAGAAAAGGACATCTCCTACTAGACTACGAAGTCTATTTTGAATTCTGACAGGGCAGGATAAGTCCTTTCTAGCAGCGCCTTCCAGATAAGGGAAAATGTACTCCATCGTTTGACGTAACCGACTATTATATAGATAGAGAATTGCATCAGCAGCGATATATCTATTGTATCGATTGAAGGATCCCACCATTTTTCCAGCGGTTTTGGCAACAGAGTTGATGGATGTGTACTCTTTCAGATTAGGAGTAAATGTCAGACCCAGACGCTTGCAAAAACATGAGGCCTCCCCAAGACAAGAGCTATTCATTTGCATTGATGCAAGATGAGGACAAGAGCATTGATGATGTAAAGAAAAAAAGCTTGGTTTAAGATGCATTAAACGTAACCAGATAACCATTACCACTTGCTAAATATGATAGGAGAACAACTCTGAGAAACTTGGTCGTTTATGGTCTTAGATGTACTACAATAGATGGTAGGGTCCTCAGCATAAATGTCTACGAATGATGTAAGGATGTGATTTGGAAGATAATTAATGTAGATCAGGAAGGGATTTTGGCCCAGGGTTTACCACTGATGGACTCCAGCATAAATATGATGAGCTTCTGATTTGTGCCCATAAACGAATACTCCTATGAGCCTACCAGAGAGAAATGATTTTATAATTGAGAAGACATTTCCAGCTATACCGTAGCTGGATATCTTGCAGAAGTAAACCTTTATGTCATATCCTTTCAAATGCCTTTGAGATATCAAGAGCAATTACCCTTGAAAGGTAGCTTACGTCGAAATTTTCGCTAATCCTGTGAGATATAACTATAAGCACATCTGCTATAGGTCTAGCAGACCGGAAACCATATTGCGTGTCACTAAGTAGTTTATTTTTGCTGAGATGGTTGATTACTTCTCTATTTAACACAGATTGCAGCAACTTACTCATGGCACACATGAAACTTATTGGCCTGCACTAAGAGGGAGACAACCGATCACCTGAATTCTTAAATACATGGAATACTAATGAGATTGTCGATAGTGTTGTGAAGCAATTCCCCTTAGGATAACGTTTAAACAGTTTTGTAAATGTGAGAGCTTGTTCTGTTAGAAGTCTTGTGATGACTAAAATTGGAATAACGTCAGGAGCTGTTGCTTTACTGGAATCAAGGTTTTTGATTAGCTTTGCAACATCACGTACATATATTTGTATATCTCATAGTCTGTTTCCTGATATAGGAGGAAATATTTAGGGTTAGCGGCCTTGATCGCAAAGGGTGTTATTAGCTGCAAAGTCTTTGGCAAAGAGTTTGGATTTGTTTGATGTTGAGGAGATTATCTCAGGCCCATGATGATAGTTGGGATAGAGTACGCTCTTTTGTTCAGAATCCTTAACATGTTTGCTATTTGCCAACACTGGTGGGAACAAACTTGCTGCTCAGCTACCTTGTACTTGACGGACAGAGCATACAACTCTCTCGCGTTCTTTATTACTTTCTTTTACAATGGTTGTTGGTAGTCCTGATGTCGGCTTTAGTCTCAGTAAATCTATTACGTTGGGAGCGTGGGAAAAAAGTGATTTCTGTGCGCAATGGCAACAGCCCGTTCTGGAGAGTACCAAGACTGGCTATTAGGTTTTTGCTGGAACTTTTTCGAATGGATGAAACGGTCTCTGCCTTTGAAATTTATACCCCCGGGTTCTTGTTTATTATTTTTTACAGGATGTTTCTATTTCAAACCTATTTTAACCTAAAAAATGTAGAGCTACAAATGTAGAAGGCGTGTCATTGTAACGAGTGATTGTTAAGGTTCCACAATTGTTTTTCTATGTGATCAACGTCATTCTGATGAATTTCTAACAGGAATTCAATCTCACGTTTGTGCTTTAGACACATGCCTATGACAGAGATTGAATTTTTAGAATCTCACTCTATCCATGTCTGAATAAGAGAGATCTAAGTTTAAGGTCATGAATTTATACGTTTTGTCAGCAGTAGAATAAAATTTGCAACCCTTTTCTCAGCCATTGATGCGCAATTAAGATATAGGTGGCTTTTCGTAAGATATCAATGCTATGTATTCTCCCAAAGAATAGTCATCGGATACCCACTCGTTACATACAAGATTGAAATCGTTAACTGAATTCTGATAAAAAATGCAGAAAAATAGCTTTAACACTCGATTCAATTTGCTAAACTTTTAAGACAATTGCGTATCTTGCTAATATATGTATCTTGTCATGAACAGATATTCAAAGAAATATAAACATTTTAGTGTAGTGTGTTGTTTAACCTAGCTATCTCAATATAACTCTCCTAAGAATTACATTATTTTTGCGGCAGTCAGTGTGCACATAAAATGTAATGTTCTCATGTCAATACGATCGTGGATATCACTTTTTTATTTTCTGGGAGCAAATATTGTTATATGTTTACGACACTCAGGAGTAGTAATATAATTATGACACTAATATTTTTTATGAAAAAGAAAACAGCACGTTCATCAAATATAGGAAAAATGATCAGTGCTAGTAAATGTATTAACAATGATATTTACAGAAAAAAAATCATCGTAGGCAATGCTTAATACTGTTTCGCGACAAATTTTCGTTTCTGAGAGTTTGTCCTTCCAAGGATAGTACCGTTTAGAAAAAAATGTTTAGACAAATATAAGTCATTATTGTTTCTCTTAGTAGTATAATCAGCACCAACACACACACATATATATATATATATATATATACATATATATATATATACATGTGTGTGCGTGTATATATGTAAATACATACATATATGTATAAATCCATACATATATATGTATAAATACATGAATATATATATATATATACATAAATGTATATATATATTTATATATATATATATTTAAATATTTATATATATATATATATATATATTTAAATACATATATGTATAAATAAATACATATATATATGTATATGAATATATATATGTGTGTGTGTATGTATGTTTTGTGTATATACACAGCATGTTCTGATTTATGCAAAGATTGTTGAACAGAACATAGTGTTTCTTTCCTGTTTAATCGGTTTTTTGCTTGTTTGTTTGATTCTTTTTTTGCAATTTCTATATTTTTCCTACGATGTTCTAATATCTTAGTCGAAGTTATGTAAGAAAAGTCCATAGTCGTGTTCGTCCACTTGTTATTTTTTTGTTTTCTTTTATTTGCAAATCCTTCCAACTGATATTTTCCGTCTTCTTCAGGCATATTTTATTATTATTTATTCTAAATCTGGATTTTTTATACTTCAATTAAAATTACATTTAAATTACTTTAAATGATTACGTTGTTCGTGTGTAAAAAAAACATGGTCTATTTAATTGAGCCACAGTCTAAACATGATAAAAACATATTTTACATACAAAATCCTTCACCATTTTCTATTATTTAAATGTAATTGGAATCAAAACATGTAACTGGAGATAATTAGGTGAAAGTATTTGGACGAAAACGACTATGGAACTTTCTTACGGTATTTCGTCCGAGATATGAGAACCACCGTACAATGAATGCAAAAATTACAAAATAATGAAGACAATTAAACACTAAAAAACTCCATGATGTTCTACAAAGTCAGTCTATATATCTATATCTATAGTAACTCAAGGAATATTATGTTTTTATTTTATGTATAGAATACTAGTAGTTCAGCCCGGTTCTCTCCAGCCCTATGTACTGTCCATAAGTTGCCTTACGCGTGAATACACTTTCTGTAAGATTTCAAATGCTTGGACCTAAAATTGTCTGAATAATTTGGTAGAGACCGCAGAGGTAACTTATTTAATGTTTGACCCCAACTTTGACACCTTAACATTTACCATTTTGGTTTCCAACTTACATGAACATTTTGAAGTATGTCACAGTTACCTACATCTAAACTTTTAAGTCTTAAGACCAAATTGGCGCAGAAATTTGGTAGAATCTGCAAAGGTCAACTCTTTTAACTTTGCCCTTTAGCAGGCCAAGTTTTTGCCTCAAAACTGATTTTCAGATTAAAATGCTTACCGCATGTCGGAAACCCGTTACGTATAAATTTCAAATGTGTTGACTGAGTAGTTTTTTTTATAAATTTCAAAAGTGTTGATTAAGTAGTTTGTTAGACACCGCAAAGGTAAAAATTCATGAAGTGTTATCCCTTGCGAGCTCAAGTTTTTTTTTATCCAAACCAGTTACAATGCTCGCCCTATCACTGAACACACTTTACAAAAAATGTCAAATGTTCAAACTTGACACATGCTGAGTAATTTGGTAGAGTCAGCGGGGGTCAAATTTTTAAAATTTTGACCCCGATTTTTACCTCTTAACAACGTTTTTGGGTTCAAATTAAATAAAAAATTTTGATCCATGTTCAAGTAACCCACATTTTAAATTTCAAGTGGTGATACCCAACATTGGCGGAGGAGTTTGGTAGAGATTTCAAAAGTTAAATCGTTGACCTTTAGCCTCTTTACAACAAAATTTGTGGCCGTAGACCGAGTCTAAATATTTTCTTAAATATTAATGGCTCTTATGTTTAATCTCGAGTTTCTAGACTGAAAATTGAGAGTTATTTGGTAGAGAAGGGTATAGACACAGACAGACATTAACTCATATACATACATCTATCTATATATCCTTCTCTCTCTCTCTATCTTTCTATATATATATATATATATATATATATATATATATAGAGAGAGAGAGAGAGAGAGATAGAGAGAGGTAGATAAACGATGTGTATGTACAAATCAACGTTATTTAGTTCGAGTGAATATTGCCATTTTTTATCCAAATGCACATATACTTTTCTCTAAACAAATATATAGTGAACACCTCGATAGTGCAAACCCATAAACTTACAAAGATCATTATGTTCTTGGGTTTAGTATGTCCTCCTTCATGTAATGTTTATATGTTTCTAGTGAATTTATATTAATTTATTAATTACATTTTTTTATTTAATTTTTACCTTTTATTTAAATAAACGCGTAAATTATAGGCAGCGGCAAAACATTGCTGTTCAGTAGAACTTTGTTTGCATTTTAATTTATGTACTGATACAATGCCGAAAAATTTGAATTAAAGGTTGGTTGAGTCAGTCACGTAAACAATAATCTATAAAAAATACGACTAGCCAGTGTTCATTATTTTAATTTGATAAACAACATAACCGGTTACATCCTATGTTTGATAATATTATCGGCGCAGAGAATAAGTTGAGTGCCCTTTTCAAGAATACAATCCGTTATAAAGCATTTCTCCCCAGTGAAGACTGTCTAGCCGTCTTGTCAAAATCGAATGTATTTACTGACAGCCATATAAAAAAGGAAATAAACAAGCGTATTAAGTGCTTCTTAGAACAGGATATACGAGTTGTAGGGTTTTCAACATTTCCTACAGTTATCCTACTCGATCACTCTACATATGTATATATACATATATATATATATATATATATATATATATATATATACATATGTGTATTACTGTATAGATATGTGTGTGTTTGTACATATAAACGGTGAATATACTAATATTGATATATTAATTATGGTTTCAATCTTTTATTTGCGCATTGCATGCACGCATCTTTACTTAAAAATGACATATCTGTATACTTAAATATAGCATATATATTTTTTACAATGCACCTAAGATTATATGCAAACAATCGTATATATATATATATATATATATATATATATATATAAGCATATATAGATATATACACATACATTTATATATATATAAGAATATATATATATATATATAACTACTTAATTTACTAAAAAATATAAACATGCGAAAGTATAGATTTATGTATAACCTTCAAGTATTTACTTCAAAAGTTCTCAATACGTAGGTAGAGCTTGTTAGTAATTTATAAAATATATATGGCGATTAAGCTACACTGAATATTCCGCGTTTAATCTACTCTAGGACTCTTCAGGCTTATGCGCGAATTATGTGGTTGTTTACCGTTTTTATATGCTCCTCTTCTATTGAGATTTTAGTTAGCAAATCAACTTTCTAGTATCCACCACACCCTTTCTATCAGCTTATGAGCATGCATGTATCGGACAAAGGCCTTATTTGGCCTCTGGTTGACCTGTATTTTGGGGTGTGCTCTATTTAGTTTCTTGATCTGTTTTAAAACTAGGTTAGTGTTTTTTTTCAATGTTAATTTATATATAAATATATATATATATATGTGTAATACATATATGCACGTATATATTCACACATATATATACACACATATATGTGTGATCGTTTTCATGAAGGCATAATCTACATGAGTCGTCTAGATCCCTACACGTGGTAGCTTGTCTTATTATTTTCCATTCGACTACCGGCGAATGTCCGCTTTCTTTGAGTTCCCAGTATTTATTCGCTAGTGTTGTTTTAATACGATAGGTTTTATTGTTGAATGTACTTTTGTGGTAATACTATCGGGTTTTGAAAACTAAGGAAGTCATACCTATGTAATATTTCTTGTTATTCGGGTTTTCTTTCGCAAATATTGTGGTCTGGTTAACTACGCTTTTGGTCAGACATTTATTTTTAAGTGGGCAAAGAGTGCGGTGTCTACAGTTGCATTTATCTTGGTTGGTGCTAGTATTTTTATTTATAGCATGGTTGTTCTTGTCCGGGGTTGGTTTATTTTTATTATTATTAATATTATTATAATTATTATTATTATTATTATTATTATTATTATTATTATTATTATTATTATTATTTCTGCTTGTGTTAATTTTATTTTTGTCATGGTATCTACTTATTTATTGTTTATTTTGTTGCTGTTTACATTGATTTTATTTAATATTTTGTTATTATGTGCTTTAATTATCATCTCAAAATTTTCGCAACAACTGTAGGATAACTTTGAGGTATTTTATTAAAAATTTTGTGTAAGGGTTGGTTGCGGGAACGTGTTTATCAATAAGATCTAGATTTAACATTTTTTAACATTTGATTGTATGGGGCCGTATACCAAATTATAGTTCTTTTTCTTCCATTTTTAATTTTATTATAGTTATTGGTGTTTTGTGGCTTATATTTGATATCGATATTTTTGTATCCACTGTTTTTTAGGGCTGTTTCGTAGACATTGTTTGACCTGTTAAATGCATTTTCATCGCTTGAGTTATTACTGAGTCTACTTACGATCGAGTTAGGAATCTGTTTTATAATTGATGGTGGGTGATTGGACTTAGGATTTACGTATATTGGAGAAGCGTTATCTTTTAAGTAGGGTTCATATGTGTTTTTATCTAAATTTAATGTGTAGTTCAGGAAGTTTGTTATTTTTATGTTAGCTGATACTTCTGCTTTTAAGCCTAATTTTTTTCTTTTCCTTGTGTATGATTTTCTTAAATTTATCTCCCTTGACTGTTTGAGTTTTTTTTATTATAGCTAGTCCTTCACCTATATATAGGCCGATATCCGTAGTATCAAATATGCTTGTGAGGGTATATAGAATGAATAATCCCACAATATTTGATACCTCTGCAGGATTCCTGGAACCCATCGCCAAATCAAACGAATTTCTCATTTTAGTTTTTATCCATTGGTTATTGTTATTTATTAGAGCTGATTTTCTACATTTTTTAATGATGTTGATTTCTTCCGAGGATATATAGGCCTTAGTTCGATAGGTGCATGTTCATTATCTGATAGGAAGAGCGTGGTGGATACTAGAAAGCTGATTGGTTAACTAAAATCTCTATAGAAGAGGAGCATATAAAAACGATAAACAACCATAGAATTCGCTCATAAGCTTGAAGTGTCCTAGAGTGGATGAAACGCGGAATATTCAGTGTAGCTTAATCGACATATATATTTTATAAATTACTATATATATATATATATATATATATATATATATATATATATATATATAGGCATCATATATATAAAGGAACCCCTTTAGTTTTTGACTGACGGGTGACTGTGCGTGAAGTTTTGGTAGCAGGAGGTGCGCAATCACCAACCCCACCTCTCCTGTGTCGACATTTTTTAATACCACTGGCAAGTTGAGTGTATGTAGAAGACGACTGAAAACAAATGCCAAAATAGGCGAAGGATTTAGCTTTTAACGCATTTTGTTAAATTATTTGGAGGTGGTAAAACTGTGTTATATATGCTGCAGACAGATTATTGTGTCACAAATATTTTTTACTGTTTTTCCATGAAGAGATATATTTAACTATTTGAGGATCGGTGTACTCACTCTGTGATACATCGAATTTCAACAAAATCTTGTACTATATATATATATATATATATATATATATATATATATATATATATATATATATATATATATACAAATATATATATATATACATATATATATACATATATATATATATATATATATATATATATATATATATATATATATATATATATATTGTAAAGAAGTGCACCATAGCGGAAATTCAGTCGACTAAAATAAGGTGGAAACGGGGTGAGGAAAAGGAAAAATAATGAGGGAGGTTACTTGTAACAAATGTACAATTCAGTAAAATAAATAAGTAAATTAAAAACAAAATCGTTAAAATACACCCGAAGCGCTTGTCGTTCAGACTGATTTTTCAAGGGTATAAGTCTGAAAAATATTAGTTTTTTTTGTTTTATTTAGAATATTTGGTAGTGGAATGGAGTAAGAGCAGAGAGGGGGTTAAAAAAAGCAAAAAAAAAAAACAAACACTTTGATTACCCGAATAATTCTAATTGAAGCCGGAGGTTTCTCTGCTTGCAAAAAGTAGGGGGGCTGGAAATGAGGATAGATAGGTGGAACTTTGTACGTCCTATGTACAGAATAGAAAAACACTCCAGAGAGAATGCAAGACCGCACTCCTTTTTATCGACCAAGTGTTGGCCGATGGCGATTCTATCAATTGAGACTTTCTGGTGGTAGGTTGATGATCTCGGATGAAGCAGGGAACACGTTGAGCGATTCTGACCTGAAGACGGTGGGTCGTCTTGCCTATATAGACGGCACCACACCGACATTGAAATTTATAAATACTATTACTTGCTAGATATAGGCAAGACATCCTTACGAAATGAGGGAAAGGCGGTTTTTGTGGAAAAAGCAATACGGAGGGATAGAGACCAAAACTAGAAAACACCAGAGAGGAAATCTTATCACCAATAAGTTGGCCTTCAGGGTAACTTAAGGGATACCGGGAATCTAGATGGGCCATATTTTGGTAGTTTGGTGTATTTGCTTATTAATAACTAAGTTAACTGATGGAGGTGGCTATCCATTCATAATAAAACTCCTTTTAATGTTCTCAATTTCCAAGTCAATAAAATGTGGGGAACAAATAACAAGTGCCCGATGGCTTAGGTTTCTAATAAGATTAAGCTCCCTGGTTGTGGGTGCAAAGGAATGCCAACTGAGATAAAGACCAGTGAAAGTGGGTTTTCTATAAATTGATGTCATAAAGGAAAACCCACGTTTAGAAACTAACACATCAAGGAAAGGAAGGGAGTTATCTTTTTCCACCTCCATAGTAAATTTGAGAGAAGGGTGTTAATAATTTAATAAGTGGAAAAAGGACACAGCTTCATCATGCATTGCGAAACAAGAAAAAGTGTCGTCAACATAACGCATGTAAAATGCTTGTCTGGGGCATTTGTCTAACAGCGTCTGTTCTAAAAAGCCCGCAAAAATATTGGTCAGAGTTGGGCCAAGGGGAGATCCCATAGATATACCGTCGAACTGGCGATACATCACATGTTTGAAACTAAAGGAAACATACTTGGTAGCAAGTTCCATGAGTTTAACGAACACCGCCCCAGGAAAAGGGGGGAGGGGCCGGAACTCTATCAAGAAAATCAGCACATATGCCAATGACCTCATCAAGAGGGGCATTGGTAAACAAATTGCTAATGTCAAAAGAAAAAAAAATAACAGTTGTTAGTGCTAAGAGGAAGCTCCTTGATAGTCGATGTGAAATGAAAAGTATCGGGTGTGCAATGTGTTGAATAAAAAGAACAAACTGGCTCAAGAATTAAAACCAGCCGTTTAGCCATATTGTATTGGGCCGAACCTACCATCGACAACATTGGTCTCAATGGAGTATCAATTTTGTGTACCTTAGGCAGTCCATAAATCCTAGGGCATTGAGAGCCACTGGCCAGATATTATTATAGACTTGCTTAGATAAATATTTAAGTTTATTCCATCGGGGTAGTTTATTTTGAAGCGTGGTTTCGATTGAAGGAGTGTCATCGGAGTCCAGGCAACCTAAACTGATAAAATTGCTATCATTGTAAAGAATAGAAAGCATTTTTGCAATGTAGACTTGGCGGTCAAGGATAACTACACAGTTGCTTTTATCTTGGCAAGAAATGTAAATCTCATTATTGCATTTTAATTGCTTAGCCGTAACGAAATGATTACATTTAATCGACTGAATTTCCGGTGTGGTTCACTTCATTCCAATTATTCTAAAAGTTTTCCAATCGAATATATATATATATATATATATATATATATATATATATATGTGTGTATATATATATGTATATATATGTGGGTGTGTATGTAAAATCATATATTATCTATAAAAATGTACATTTATATATATATATAGAAATATATATATAGAAAAAAATAATTATATATATATATATATATATATATATATATATATATATATATACGAGGGGTGTCCAATAAGTAATGTCCTTGACCCACTTCCAGTTGGCTGATCCAGCTGAAATTTTGCAAGTGCAATGATTTATATCTCTACGGGTTTTTATGGCAAATTACAGCTCTGGCTAATTGTGGTTTCTGTTTTACAGGTGTTTGAGCTCAGTCAAGTGTGAAATGGAGCCTATTTAATGTCGAGTAGTGATCCGGTTTTTTTTTATTTTAAAGGACCCACACCGCAGGAGACATTTGATGAAATGAAAGAAACTTCTGGTAATAATATCCCATCATATGACCTTGTAAAAGGCTGGCATCATGAATTCAAACACGGTCGGAAGTCTGTGGAAACAGCTCCCAGACCTGGTCGCCCTCCTTATGTCATTGATGAAGCATCTGGCCGTCAAGTTTAGGCTGCCATTTTGGAAGGTCGGCGAATTTATATGCGCCAAGTAGCCCAAGATGTAAAGATTAGTACAGGGTCTCTCGAAACTATCATTCATAACTATTTGCATATGCATAAGGTGTCTGCCAGATTGATTCCTTGGTGCTTCAAACCATTCCAGAAACGAGAATGTGTCGCGTGCTCAAGGATGAATTCGGAGAGGTGCCAAGAAGATGAGTCAAATTTTTTCAAAAGACTGATTCCGCAGGATTAAAACTGGGTCCATTACTATGATTCAGAGACCAATGCCTAGTCAATGCAGTTGAAGCACTCGGACTCACCACTTCCAAAGAAGACAATGGCGCAGCCCTCCTCTAGCAAAGTCATGCTCACAGTCTTCTGGGACCAGGACGGAGTAGTGATAAGATATTTACTGGCAAAGGGTATCTCAATTACAGGAACCTATTATGCTTAACTTTTGAGGAAATTAAAGGAAGCTATCAAAATCAAGAGGTTGGGCAAGATCGGATAAGGTACCCTCCTCCAGCAAGACAACGCTCCGGTCCACAACTCACATGGCGCCAGATCAGAAGCACGGGCATGTGGTTATGAAATCCTTCCCAACACCCTCTACTCTCCTGACCTTGCCCTCTATGACTTTCACCTCTTCCCAGCCATGAAGTTGTTTTTGAAAGGAAAGCGTTTCCCAGATGATGCAGCCTTGATTTTTGAAGTCACGTCGTGATTGGAGAACCAACCTGGGGTGTTCTACAAACACTGTCTCCAGAGCTACATCAAACCAGTGGCTGAAATGCATAACACTCGGTGGTCCCTATGCCGGAAAGCCTAATAACTGTGCCAAGTTTCGCTGCTCTACTGCTATGGGAAGTGGGCCAGGAGCATTACTTATTGCACGCCCTTCGTATTTGTATTATTCCATTGCTTGGTTCCTTTTTTTATTATCTGAAATGTTATTGGTTGTTGTCTCCAAAATTCCAAATTTGTATTTAAAATAATCTATTATTTTAACATCCATAATCCGTTTTAATTACGCCCCCTTTTATCAAACTGCTACTTATATTCAATAACAATAGAGAATCGCAGCGCCATTGTAGATTACTGACCGAAGCGGATTAAAATATAAAAATAAGTATATATTTTAATTTCAATATTTTTTAAGAGTGCAATAGAAATAATAACACTTATTAGTTTTGAATATGAGTTCTTATAGGCGTGCAATATCTAAAGGTGTGTAAAGATATGTATCTCATAGGATTGCTGCATTAGCTTGAAATGGTTTCTGTAGTTAATAACAAATAATTAGAGTATATTTGTGAATGCATTATGTTTTATGTATACACGTTA
This sequence comes from Euprymna scolopes, assembly GCF_053919585.1. Classification (NCBI taxonomy): domain Eukaryota; kingdom Metazoa; phylum Mollusca; class Cephalopoda; order Sepiida; family Sepiolidae; genus Euprymna; species Euprymna scolopes. Next base: position 55,316,264 of record NC_136486.1, read on the forward strand.
CACAAAAATATACATTACGATAGGCAAACTTGATGCATTAATCATTTATATAAGGACATAACATACACTTATGCACTCTCTACACACGGCTTATATATATATATGTATATATATATATATATATATATATATATATATATATATAGTGGTAATTTGACTGATGCAGACGAATAGATAAACATTATATGAGTAACATAAATATTTTGTACACACAGATGTTGACACTGATCATTGTCCCGTCTGCAATCTAGAGACACACAAACGAACACCGAACACGTTAACAGCAATCGATACATTCTGATAGATTGACGTCATGGGGTCATACAAAACTTACGCATTGAAAATAATTGAATAAAGTAAGGAAATAACGTGAAACTATCGCTAAAAGTGTCAATTTGTAGGGTAACTATAATGGCGGCCGTTTTATTAAATATTGGAGTCTACATTTTTTTTATGCGATTTTTCTATTGCAGATCCTGTACAGAAATGTCTACTTAAGACGTCACCTGATTGAATATCCGGTTCAATGTGATATATTAAATTGGGAAGCAACGAAGTCGCAGAAAAGATCATATCCGGTCGGAAAACGACGGTAAATTATGCCTTCTTTAAAACCCACGCGACATATCCTTGTTATCGAAGTTATCGTGATCGTTACAATTATCTTTGCCGTTCATTCTCACCCCCTGTCTCTTCCTCCTCCTCCTTCTCCTCATCATACTCCTCATCATCATCATTTTTCTTTGTAATCCAGATTTTGATGAAAACTACTATCCATAATATTTTAACTCTGCCTTACAAATAATGCAACTACAAGTTATCACACGTTAAAAATAAGGGGACCAGCATAATATGTTACGTAACAAAGTGGGCATGTGTCTGTATTTTACGTTTGATTTTCCTTGTTTTGTGGAAATAAAACAAGTGGATATCGGACTTTCTGCTACGTCGTATGAGCCAGACCAAAAATCTGTTTTACTTAATTCGTTTATAGGCGTCCCGTCATAGAGTGATTGATTTATGCAACTTCGTTTAGAAAAAAAGACTTTGTTAATCACCTATTGTTTTTTTTATTTTGTTTTGTAGCATAAATGGTTACTTCTTTTTAATATATGTTTTCTTAAAAAGGGAAGTTACATGCATATGTGCGTGTAGGTCCGTTCTTTATGCACCCGAAAACGGCTGGGCTGATTTCGTTAAATTTTACCCGAAGTTACTTGATGTGTCTGGAATTTTCTTACTTACGTTTTGTATCGGAATGCCTCTGATTATTATGGAAAAGCGATTATTGGATTTAAGAACTGAGTCCAATTTTCACTAAGGTTACCTTATGGTAACATCACAAGAGCATTCGAAAAGTTTTATAACGGCACAATCAAAGGGAACATTCTTTAAAATCAACTGTAGATTATTTATAATATATGAGTTCGTCTATAATGAATGTTTTTAAAGTACAATTGAATTTTTATATTAACAGTTATTCTTTGATATAAAATCCAGTGATTATGTAAAAATGATACCATACAATCAACAGTTTATACTTCGATATAACACTACGCGTTCAAAATCGATGTTTGTATTTAGGGAAAATTTGAACCATTATATTAGACCTTTGCATTTATGTATTATAATTAAGTTGCATTCCTCTCTTTTTTTCCCTTTTGTTCACAAATTGACTAATATATGTAAAAAAAGCTACAGTTCATCAAACATTAATTTAATACTAAAAACGGGCGTTTACATATTGGCATTTCTATATATACACTATCGATTCAAAGGATATTTGCATTCAAGAATAACCTCATTTACATAGTACATTACATTTCATTAATTAGTCCCATGTTATTAATTATTTGTTTGAACATCACTGTTTAATGCTCCTATTAATGAGCATTATTTAAAGTTAATTTATTAATTTTTAAATGTAATTTATTCATATCATTTATTATGAAGCGATATAAGCCTACAAGTTATATAAAGGTGTACACTTTGCCTAAAATCGGAGTCTACTTTTGTTGATTTTTTTTTTGATTTTCGATACTTATCAGAAGCTAATTACCTTAAAAAAGATATTATATGAGTATTTAAAGCTGTGAGTGCTATTTCTTTGTTAAGCTATCACAGTTATTTCTCGTTTTATTTTAATACTCGAAAATGCATGTTTTGTTCTTACATTGTAGTAATTTTAAGAAAAATCGAATAAAGTTAAGATATTCGGTGTTTCTTACAGAGTATGTGACTACACACTCCGCACGACAATATAGTTCCATATCGTATAACCGGGTATATACAGTCAGTTTGCATATACTTTCACAAATTAACAGTTGGTTCCCTATAGTGCAACGTGGACTACAATGTAACGTGACCTAATTCACTGCAAGAAAAACATGAGAACCTTTCCGACCGGTATACTGCGGGATGGAGTCCCTAACTAAGGCAGGGAATCGATCGATCTGATTAAAATACTTGCGATCCGTAATACTTTAGATTATATTATAATAAATATATACGTATAGTAATTATATTTTAGACAGTCACACGAACACACACACAAACACACAACTGCTTACGGATATACACCCAAACACACACACATATGTATATATATATATATATATATATATATATATATATAATTTAAAGGAGATTAGAACAATAGTCTAAAGAGCAGAGTGTATTTTAATGTAATAGTAAAATTACTAGTTGAATTAAAATACAGGGAAAGAAAAAAGTGCTCGTTATCAATCACATTAGTATATATATATATATATATATATATATATATATATATATATATATATATATATATATATATATGACAGAAAGAACCTGTGTTAAATGTTATTTCCAATAGCTGCGCATATATATTCTGATACTGTTAAACAGTAAATCCGAATATTTTAATAGGTTTTGTGGCAAGTCCTTACGTTCAATATCATGCGTGTAAATTTGTTATTTTTTAACGAAAATGAATTGAAAAAAGAGCATATACGAGGTTCCTGTACAAAGATTTCAGACTTTTGTCGCATCGGCACTTTTATTGACATTGGACACACGCCCCCCTATTTTTTTCAACGTATCTTATGCGGATACAGTGCATTTGTTGTACTGTTCAACAAATTTCTGGAAGTCTCAACTCACTTGTGTGATTGTGTCAATGACTCTCGGTACAGCCCTTTTAATATCCTCAATTGAGCTTAAGGAATAACTAAGAGTTACAGGAGGCAAAGACTGAACTACAGAGATGGCGATGAACAGTCTTGATTCCTATTTGACGAGGATAAAGTTGTGGACTGCTGCATTATCCTGCTGAAAATGCACTTAATCCCATTTGAGAAGTATGCCCTTTCCTGACGGAATCTCTCCTGTAACTTCCTTAAAAAGTCAACCTCCCATTTTTGGACTGCCTTTCTAGTAGGAAACTATTGCATTTCGATTATGCAACAGCTATAACAAAAGGGATCATATTAAATTCGTGACTAGATTTGCTATGTCTTACCTTTTTAGTGTCTGGGAGAGGCAGTATTCTTTCACTAGGGACTCCGTCTCTGTGCCTGTATCATAGCAGTAGGTATAGATTTTGTTGCACGTCACAAAAGCACAAATCCCTACCGAATATGAATTAATGCTTTAAGACAATCGTTCGATATTGTAAGTCCGAAGAGTCAATCTTCTAAACGATATCGATCTCGTGAATATCCGTCGCCTGTGTCGAAAGTTTTAGGCAGACATACAACATACACACATACATTTAAACAGAATTTTCCCATTATGTTATAGACTAGCCTGGGTGTCCGGCTGTTTGGAGTTGTGTGTAGAGCAACAAAAAAAAATGGCAGTAGGCAGGAAGGCTCGATCACGTCCCACAAACGTGAAAAAGAACGTGATAAAGACGTGACGACTTTGCCGTTGCGCTCACTGCAAAACCATAAGTGACGAAGGTTTTAATTAAGTCTACATAATTGAAAAGAGGAGATTATTTTCGAAAATATCGGCGAAGAAAGCGACCCCTCACTGTAGATTACTGCCTAATGGAGGGTGAAGAGATTACAGTTTTTAGCCAATTTTTCCGATATTTGTCGTTCGAATGGTCCGCCTTAAAAATGGGTCTAATCTCCTGAAAATCCGTCACCTCAGTCGAAAGATGCATGCAGATATACAAACACACACACATGCATGGATGCATACATACTTACATGTTCCGTTCATTCTCCTCTAGGATCCTCCGACCACTCCGTCGTATCAGTTAAGATAAAATCGAAATGTAAGAGCCCCCAGACGTACCCCTCCACCGTACTGTATACCGATACTCTATGGCTGACTGGGATAGCTTCCGTACATTCATATCTGATTTACCTCTGCACTCTATTTTTAAAAAGGAAGTGTCCTCTATAGTATCAGATCTCACCGAATGGTTAATTGTAGGCATAGACCAATTAGTACAATCTAAAAAATTCCAACAAAAACCTCACAGCCAGCCATGGTTCTCCGCAGAATTTGCTGCTGCTATCGCGCACAGAAATCACTTTTTCCATAGCTACCAACGTAATAGATGCACTGAGACTAAAACTGCTTTCTGGTCTGCCAGCAACCAATGTAAAAGAGTAATAAAAAATGCAAGAGAGCTATATGCCCAGTCTGTTAAATCCAAGGTAGCTGATCAGCGGCTTGGATCCCACCAGTTTTGGCAAATAACAAATAGGATCCTGAACAGAAGTGTGCGTTCTATTCCAACCATTATCAATGGACCAGAGGTCATCTCGTCAGCGTCAGACAAGGCCAAACTATTTGCAAAGAAGTTTGCAGTTAATTCTACCCTATGCGACGAAGGCCATCAACTCCCCATATTTCCTCCTATAAGAAAGAACAAGCTAGGTAACATACACATATCGGTGCATGAGGTCGCCAAGCTAATAAAAAACCTAGATTCCAGTAAAGCAACTGGCCCTGATGGCATCCCAATTATAGTGGTAAAAAGCTTCAACCAGAACTTGCTTCCATACTTACGAAACTATTTAAGCGTTGCCTTAAGGAGAAGTGCTTACCGACACCCTGGAAGACCTAATCAGTTTGCCCTGTATTTAAGGATTCAGGTGATAAGTCATCTCCCTCTCAGTACAGACCAATAAGTCTCCTGTGTGTTATGAGTAAGTTGCTGGAATCCATATTAAATAGAGAAATAGTCAACAACCTCAGCAGGAATAACCTTCTTAGTGACACACAATATGGTTTCCGCTCTGCAAGATCTACCGCAGATGTGCTGACGGTTATATCACACAGGATTAGTGAATCTCTTGACAAAGGCTTCCTTTCTAGGGCAATTGCTCTTGACATATCAAAGACCTTCGACAAGGTATGGCATAAGGGTCTACTTCACAATATTTCCAGCTACGGTATAACTGGAAATGTTTTCTCAATCATTAAATCATTTCTCTCCGATAGGCTCATAAGAGTAATGGTAGATGGACAAAAATCGGAGGCCTGCAATATAAATGCTGGAGTCCCTCACGGGTCAATCCTGTGCCCAACTCTCTTCCTGATCTACACCAATGACCTCCCTAAACATATACTTAAATCATTCGTTGACATCTATGCTGATGACACGACCATCTACGGCAACACATCAAAGGCTGTAAATGACAAAGTTCTCTCTGATTCTCTCTCCTCTGATCTCGAGCGCGTGGTTCAGTGGGGAAAGATGTGGCTGGTTACCTTTAATGCATCCAAAACCAAACTCCTATCCTTACATCATCAACGCTCTGATCCCCAGCTGGCATCAATTGTAATGGATGGCTCTCGTCTGGGTGAGGCCCCGTGTTTTGACAAGCTTCTGGGTTTGGCCTTTACTCCTGATCTGAAATAGAACACGTACATCAAGTCTGTTGCCAAGGTTGCTGGAAAGATGGTGGGATCCTTCTACCGCTCCAGAAGAAATCTCACTACTGATGCAATTCTCTATCTATATAAAAGCCAAGTACGTCCAAGGATAGAATACTGTTGCCATATCTGGTCAGGAGCTGCTAAAAACAACCTATCCTGCCTTGACAGAGTACAAAATAGACTTCCTGGCTTAGTGGGGGATGCCCTTTTCTCTACCCTGCAATCTCTCTCCCACAGAAGAGACGTTGCGAGCCTATCCTTGTTTTATCGTTATTTTCATGGCAGGTGCTCGTCTGAATTCCAATCTCTGGTCCTCCTCGCCAATCTTTCACGAAAAACACCCATCTAGCTTAATCCACTGTGAAAAATTTCCCCCACTCTATATCTGTGCCTAAATGAAAACGCGGATTCCATGAACAAAGCTTCTTTCTTAGAACTGCACGCCAGTGGAACTCTGTTCCGTCTGCCTGCGTCCCTCCGGACTACAACTTGGATGTCTTCAAGTCCAATGTTAACAAATTTCTAATGAACCGGCCCCTTAATTAAACACTTCATCAAATCTCCACACTAACGTAATGTACTTGCAATAACCCTTATCCTTGAGTGGCTTCCAGGCCTTGATAAGTGGCGATCATTGTGTAAAAAAAAAAAATTTAAACAGACAGGTGACATTTATATTATAAATTATAATCTTGGCGTGAAAGTAAGATTTGTTAAATATAAAGCAATTTCATTTTTAGTTTATGTGCTTATCCTTCTACAAGAGTACAACTGAGAATCTAATATATAAAAAGAAAAATGGGATCGAGCGTTTGTGTGTGTCCACGAAAGGTAATTCCCTCCGGCTTTTCGCGTCGGTAAGTTTTTTTTTTTTTTCATATTAATAAAGAAAACCTAATTGGAACGCACACGCCTGCCCTTTCGGGCCGGGTAGTATGTGATCTTTAATTGGTCTTTCGTTAATGTAAAGGAAACCATTCATACTGAGACAATTACTTTTTTGGGGGATACTGCCAGAGTGTCCTCTTTTTGGGGGAAAATTGTTTACCCCCCCACACACACACATTAAACTAACTTGCTTTCGTAGTAGGTTTAAAATCAACAATATTTCTGCAAATCATTTTTTTCCCCTTTTGGTTGACGACGATAATTTTGAACGCTTTAGACTTTCGCTCCAATCATGGAGTAGCGGTAAGACGTCATATTTGCTTTCATTTTATTTCCGACTTCGTGTCACGGGACCGAGCCTGCCTGCCTTCCTAATACCAATGTTTTATTTTTTTTGCTAAATGCACACCTTCAAACACCCAGGTAATTACCAGGCTACTACAATATACATCTAATTACTGACGGTAACAAAACAAACAACCCCATTCGCAATTCTTTCTGTATCTCCGAACTTGATCAGAATATTTTCTAGGTGAACGGTTTCAACAGCCAAGAATCTCTAAACATAGTACCCAAGATCCGAACTATAAACTGAAAATTCGAATTCATCAATTGCCTTTCTTTTTTCAATTCAAATTTTGTCATGGGCGCTGAGATATTTGCGTCGAAAGCAATATTACGTGTGTGTTATGAAGCCTGCATTTTCGAAACTACATCGTCTTATTAGCTTTTTCATGTCATCTGTGTACATTCATACAAGCGGACCTCTTGTGACTGCTCTTACCCGAGGGGAAGACATATTGTCTGACACCACAGCTGATATGCGGTCAACATAATCAGATTTATATCATACGGAATGATGTGTAACACATTTAGTTCGACCTTCTTCTCACCTTGCTATCGTGATCGCCTCGCATCGCTTTATGCTAGTTTTATAACTGAATAACTATGCTCGTGTCGCCGCAATGAGATCTACTACATCGCTAGCGTTACGACTGTCTTCTAATTCCATATAGTTAGTAAAATTGATTTTCAGAACTAATGTCAATATGGATTGCGTTGAGACGCATTTGCGATAACAATCTCTAGCATGTCAGAGCACATTGCAGATGGAGCGATGATTATAAAATTATATTATGTCCCGTCCGATGCTTCATAACTACATTGATGTACATGGAAACTTCGTAGACACAATAAGTAACTCATATGCAATCTTCCTTACTTTTGTAAACCATCTTATTCTTCGCAGAAGGTACTCAGGAAAATTTATCAAAACATGTTTATCATCTAACGTGAGTTGTTACGGAGGTATTATTCCTGTGATATTGGACATTAACAATGCGGGTATCTTTCTTGATGTATTCAAATTTCTTCATGGCATTGTAAAACATAGATAAATGATATATATATATATATATATATATATATATATATATATGTATATATGCACATATATGTTTATTTATATGTATAAATATATGCATAAAAATGTTTATTTATATGTATAAATATATGCATATATATATAAATATACATACATATATGTGTATATATATATATATGTATATATATGCATATATATGTTTATTTATATATATAAATATATGCATATAAAATATACATATATATGTGCATATATATGCATATATATATATATATATATACAGAGAGAAATAGGAAAGACAGAGCAAAATACAATTATAGATGAACATCTAATGTCCCTGTTTACACACACACACACACACACACTCACCCACACACAATTCAAAATGAATCCCAATTAAAATAAGAATACCTAATCTACAGCAAAAGAAGATGATATTTTTACACACACGCACACACACATGCATATATTTGATGTACTGTGGGTTCGTTCTCTACAGTACTTCACTATGACAAGAAGGGTCGACTTAGTACATTTTACGAAAATATGTGTCTTCAAATTTACGATTCTTTTCTTTTCATTTCTCTTATCAGTTCAGTTTCTCTCCCTTTGCATTGCCTGCCTACTGAAAGCCGTTTTAATTTTAATTTAATTTTTAACTTAATTTATTAACAATTTCATATTATGTTGGAGTTGAATTTGAAGCTTATGTTCTATAATTATAAAAAAAAATGTATAAAATATATCAATTTATATGTTTATTAATAAACAGATCCACCGGACATATACAAAACAAATTACCGGATGCATTATATAAACAAGGAAACTTGCCTCAAGGGAATGTGTACTTCAGACCATTACATTGTAATGTGGTTACTCACAATACAGTTTGGGTCATTTTACAACACTGCTATAAAATACATTCTCTTCGGATTTTACCATGCAATTTGGATGTATATTTGTATATCCTTTTTCCTTAACTTTCCCTAATCTTTGACATTTAAATTCTTAAACAGCATTTATTTGTGGTTTTTCATATCTCACTGACTGTAGCAAATAAGGTTTGAACCATTAAAACTATTTGCTAATACTTTCTCCTCTGAAGAGAGGGTAGGCATCTATAGGATAAGAAGTTAAAATATTCCAAATGTATTCTTTGTCTTAGATAGAATAATACAAATCTTTTGTTTTGAGATTCAAACATTTAACGTCATTAATTGAACATCTCTGGTCAATATTGAAAATAGGTGTTTATGAGGGAGGAGAGCAATTCCCTCAAAGGATGCCCTGTGGAGGTATTTGTTGCAGTCGCCAGAACTATAACTCCTTTTTCAGATCAAAGAATTAACTTCGGTGGACAAAAGGTTGTTTAAAATTATTTCCAAAAATGGAGAACATGTCGATAAATAATTCATTCATTTGAGGCTTAGCACCTTGAATGAGCTTGTGTTTATTATTCTTTATAAGAAAAATATGATAAAAAGTAACGTTTTCGTTATTAGACATTGTATTTTTACCCTGATAGAACATTTTCAGAGACCTGAAATAAAAAGATGTACAGTGGATATCCTTGATAAAGAATTAAATGCGATATTTTTTGTGAATATCGCATGGGATTTAATAAACTTCTGGGAAATAACTAACCTTAAAGCAGTCATTGTAATATTACATTTGTTATTTTTTATGACATATATTTAGTGAAATATTGATATTTAACTAATTATCAATAATACGATTGACGTTATATATATATATATATATATATATATATATATATATATATATATATATACAGTGATGATCATATTTATTGGCACGGTAAAATAAAAGTTAAATTTTGTCTAATAAATTCTAAAAAAGGGATTAAATTAAAGAAAATAACAAAGTATATTATGTATTTTTAACTGGCCTTTCCGATGCAGCAATCGGATTTTAGAAAAAATAAATAACAAAGGAACAACAAACATAATTGCAAAAAACCCTCGTTCAAAATTATTGGCACGGCTTTGTTTTTCTTTTAGTATCAGTATAATATCAATCAATTTCCGGTTTACGTGCTTTCTGCACTTTTTTATAGCCATATTATGCTTGTTTAACGCTAATTCAGTGAATAATTTTTTTCAGATGATTTTTAGATAGCGATTTATTTAAACTATTATAAGTGACTAAATTATAATTTCAATCGCCATGGTTAAAACTAAGGAACACAGCGAAGACGTCAGGAAGCTTGTTGTAGCATGTCATACCAATGGGGAGGGCTATGATAAGATTTCAAAGAAGCTAAACCTTCCCAAATCCACTGTTAGAGCCATAATAAACAAGTTCAAATCGCAAGGCCACGTTATGAGTTTAGAGGGTAGAGGGAGAAAAAGGGATCTTTCCCCAAGAGATGAACGGAAAATTGTTCGACAAGTAAAACAAAACCCAAGGATCTCTGTTGGGGAGATTGTTGATGAACAGAGCACCTCTGGAGTGAATGTATCTCGACATACAGTTGGTAGAGTTTTGAAGAGAGCTGGTTTAAAAGCATGTCGTCTGAGAAAGACTCTCTTATTGAATCCTATTCACCTGAAAGCAAGGCTATCCTTTGCAAAACGTCATATTGATAAAGATGTTGCATTCTGGAAACGTGTTCTATGGACTGACGAAACGAAAATAGAGTTATTTTGCCATAATAAAGTGTCTTACATTTACAGAAAATCTGGCGAAGCTTTCCTGCCTAAGAACACCATACCCACAGTGAAGCACGGTGGAGGCAGTTTGATGTTTTGGGGATCCTTTGCTGCCTCTGGACCAGGGCGACTTGTTAAGGTCACAGGTAGCATAAAAAAGGAAGATTATGTTAAAATATTTGATGAAAACCTGAAAGACTCTGCTAAAGAGCTCTCACTTGGTCGTCGTTGGTGGTTCATGCAAGATAATGACCCAAAACATTCGGCTAGACTGACTAAGAAATGGCTTGAGGACAATCATATTAATGTTTTGGAGTGGCCATCACAAAGCCCAGACCTTAATCCAATTAAACATTTATGGAGAACATTAAAATTGAGGGTAATGCAAAGGAAGCCTAAGAATCTTATTCCATTGGAGGATTATTGTCAGGAAGAGTGGGCTAAAATTACTACTGAAGAGTGCAACAACTTGGTTGTAAACTATGAAAAGCGACTGAGGAAGGTAATCAAGGCCAAAGGCTATACAATTGATCATTAAATAAATCGTGCCTATAAATTTGAACAAGGGTTTTTTGCAATTATGTTTGTTGTTCCTTTGTTATTTATTTTTTCTAAAATCCGATTGCTGCATCGGAAAGGCCAGTTAAAAATACATAATATACTTTGTTATTTTCTTTAATTTAATCCCTTTTTTAGAATTTATTAGACAAAATTTAACTTTTATTTTACCGTGCCAATAAATATGATCATCACCGTATATATATATATATATATATATATATATATATATATATATAAAACATTGGAATATACCGCTACTATGGCATTAAGCCACAATATATTCAGGAAACTTGAGTAAGTAGTAGGGCTTACATTTCTTCAATGTAATTGCCTTCAGCCTCAATAACCACCTAAATACATGTTCGGAATTGGGGGTTTATTATGTTCACAAGCGCCAACAGGAGCACGGAGAATACTCTGCGGATGGCGGCGACAAGGCTAGCGTTGGAGTTGTGGAAGTTATGTGTGTGATGTTTTCGACGTATAATCAAACGAAGCTCTGCAGCGTCTAGTGAGGGGGTCTTTGAGAGAGCGGTACAAAATCGTAGCACTCCTTCTGAAGCCAAGCCTGGGTGGCTTTGGACTTGTGAACCGGCGCCAAGTCCTACTGCCACACGTAGAGTCTATTGCTGACTTTCAAGTCGACTTCGAAGATGCTAAGTGTTATGATGTGGCTCTCATTTAAAACCTCACCAAATACCTTACCAGTGGCCGAGAGGGTTCTTTTCATCACCATGAGCACGTATTTGTTATTCATGGCAATTCAGCGATGTATTTTTAGGGTGCTGGCAATAGTGTAGTTTTCATAAATTTGATAGGTTGGTGTTGAGTTGTACAGCAGCTCATCTCCGTACTCACTCACTGAACATTGTGTCACTTTTGGAGATGATAGATAAATCCTTACTCTCCTAGGATTCGTACACACATTGTCAACTTATAGATGGTCTGCAAAAAAAAAAAAAAAAACGGTTTTCATTAAAAAAAAAAATGGAATCATATCCTATTTCTTTGGGTGAGAATTTTATCGTTCCACATCGTATTGTGCACTGTGTCCCCTCTCTACAAGCTATCTGTACCATCCGAAGCTGCTAACAACTTGCCGCTTCGAGTGGGTCAGTGAGTTATCTTTCTAGCTACCGTCGCTGTGATAGTGCTATTTGGCTAATCGCATTGAGTTATGTTTACTGATGTTTGTTCCGTTTATAGGTATTTTTGAACCATGCCTCATAGTTGGTATATCGCCACCTTTTTACATTAAATTCCAACTTGGACTTTTTAATAATAATGCCCATTAGCTTCCGAATGTCAGCCGTTAAATGTTTTTTATTTATTTCTACATTAGACAAAGAAACTTGAATGTTCAGTGCGGGTAGGCTGGCCTCCTCCGTGTTATTTTATTTCATTTTACTTTAACGCTTCAATTTTTCTACGTTTTTTTTTTTCGAATAAGCAGTTATTTCTGTTTGTAACACTTTTATTTTCGCCTTACTACTAATTAGCCACGTCTTTTCTGCTTTCATGTTCCTGTTCCGCGAGGTTATTTAGTAATAGGCAATGGGCAGTATTTCAAATAGTCTGAGTCAAACGATAGCAAAACATAACAGGATGGTAGCTATACATTTTATACGAGAAAATAAAAATGCGAGCATATAAAGTAATGTGGTTAAGCGTAAACATGGAAAAGTAAAATACTCCTTGTTAAAACTGGAAAAGAAATGGGAATATATTCTGGTAAAAGTATAATAAATTTATTTTTATTATATTTTTACTCGAATATCTTGTATTTTCTTTTTCAGTTTTAATAACTAGTCCTTTACTTTTTCATGTTTTAGCGGGATCATATTACTTTACATGCTCACATTTTTCTATTGTAATCAATGATTTTCCCAGGCGTCCAGTGAATTCACTTGTCCTTTGTTTAATTTCGGTTTTATTTTTTTAACCCTAATAAGCATAACATAAAAAGTCATAAAAAACGTCGCTCACCTCTTTACGTTTTTTTTACGATTTTGTACACAAATAAGTTCATCATGACTTTTGTGTTACTGAACGAACATTGAAACAAAAAAAAAAACAATATAGCCGAGAAGGTGATCTAATAACTAATAATTGTCCGAAATTTTTCGAAAAATAAGAGTGCGATGACTAAAACTGACACTTAACTATATATTAAAACACGGTAGTTTGATTGATAAAATATTATAGGCATCACATCACGGTGAGGTAATAACATAACTTCAACAATCAAATCGCAAATACCACCTATAGAAACGTTAGTAACATTCAGAATTCTTTTTTACAATCAGATATAAATGTATTACAAGAAAGCTTCCTCCTTTTTTTATTCACTAACCATCATTTAGTAGGTATTGATTAACACTATTTGAATCGCCTTTAAAAGAATACTTGCATATAAAGTAAACATTGGTTTATTGCTCCACATGTTATTTTCTTTGCAATGTTTTGAATGAAATTGCGGCCATGTTCTACATTTGTCGATATATGTGTAAGATCTTGAATGGTTATTAATGTAGCGATAACTCAGTTTAGTAAATAGAATAAAAAGTTTAATGGCCATTGAAGGCAAATCTAATTCAAGAGAAGTAGTAACCAACGTGCTTCTGATGATATTGGATGATAAGGACACATATATTTGATATTTACCAAGTTATTATCTACGAGGTAGAACAACATGGATCTATTTACACTCCATATTGTAAGTGAAAGTATATTCTCTTAGCGTCGACGATTAAAGAGAATGGAAGTCGAAAAAGGGTGTATTTGTTGTTTCCAGAAAACTCGTATGATGCACTCTTTAATTTCTGAAGTAGTCATTCAACGAACTGTTAAATAACTGCAGCTTAGAAGTTGAACTTTCAACCCATTGTAAAATCAAGTTTTTATGCTGCCCTATGCAATGCCATACGTGTTAGTGTTTATGAATGTCAAGTATTCATTCAAAATGATTTATGATAAGCAAAGTTTAACCTGGTCAGTATTTAAGTGGGTGACTATAAGGTAATTTCTGGTGCTGTATGTTCTATCTGCTATCTCGGCATTGTTTGCAATCGTCTAGCAAATCGTGTCACTGGACTCAAGTATTGCCGATTCAGGAGAAGAGTGATTGGTGATAGTTCACACAATTACAGGCGCAGCTAATCTTACAGGAAGTATCCATGGTTTCTTTGATTAAAAGAGGGCATCATCTCTACAGGGACGCTGCATTATTTCATGCGGAGTGTCTTAGGCACAAATAGCCTGCCCGCGTCCATCCCTCCGTATGCATTATCTATAATTGATATAATAGAAAGGAAAATAAATATCATATTGAACACATTTTAATAACATAACTTCCTATCAGTTTTTTTTGCAGAAAAATATATAAATTTTGATAAGTATGCTATTAACACATGCATTACACGTACAATTATAATAGACGTTAGCGTTTTAAGCTGAATTAACCCAAGGTGAAAATGGTGTACGAGCCTCTCCAGAGTCACAATACGTGTTCGCTTAAACTACTACTGGTGTTAATTGGCACCAAATTCGAGTAGCAAAAATAGTGACGACAATTCATAATGCATGAAAAATAAATGAGATGAGACAAGTAGAAACTAATTAGCATATATAATGATATTCATCTGAATTTTTTATTCCTTTTACACAAGGTTTAATTTATTTGATAATTTATTCACAAAGTTAATGACCTTCAATAAAACATTGCTTAATAATGATGATTAATCGGGAATAGATTTGCATTTAATTTAAAAATCCGTGAGTTAATGTTGGCGAATAAAAGTAATTTTTCCAATCATTTATTTAATTAAATTTTGTAATTAATCTGCGAACATCCTTCGAAATAATATTATGACTCACAAATTTATAGAGTAAAATTAAAAAGAAAACTGCGTTTATATAATGGTGATAATTGTAACGTTCCCACACATAGTGAACATGCATACACAACAAAAAGAATTCGAACAGTTTGTGTAAGTCTACATGGCGCGCATAATGAAAATCCATCGAAGATCATCGCCAGTCTCATAAAATAATACTTGTATATAGTTTTTATATAGGCATAAAATATATTAATTGACTATATGTAGAATTCAATGTAGATAAAAAAAGGATAATGCCAATGTGATTTTGAATTGTGTTTCTTTTCTAAATATAATGATTTTATATTAAAATTATCGTTTTATATGCTTTAGTGAATTATCTGCTTACTTTATGAAAAATTAGGACATATCCATGAAAAGTGTGTATATAATTTATTCGCTGTTAAGGCAATACACACACATATACATATAGACACATGCACATACACACACGCACACACACACACATGTATATATATATGACTATTTCATTTAATCACATAAATTATTATACGAAAGTAAAAACTTATGCGTAAAAATCAGGTATTTACTTCAACAATGCTCAATACGTAGGTAGAGCTACGTAGCAAAGTATAAAATATATATGGCAATTAAACTAAACAGATTATTTCGCGCTACATCCACGCTAGGATTCATAAAACTTATGCGAGGAGTTGTGGTAGCCTCGTGTTTTTATATACGCACATTTTATTGAGTTTTTAGCCAGCCAATCAGCTTTCTAGTTTCAAGCGAACCTTCCTAATCCGCCAATGAGCAAGAATTCTCTGGAAACAACAAATACACCCTATTTTGACTAAAAAAAACACGAGACTATCACAACTCCTCGCATAAGCCTCATTAATCTTAGCGTGGTTGAAACGCGGAATATTCTGTGTAACTTAATTGCCATATGTATTTTATTACTTACTATATATATATATATATATATATATATATATATATATATATATATATATATATATATATATATGTATATATATATATATATATATATTTAAATATTGTTGAAACAAACACTTATCAAAAAGACGGATGTCTTAAGTACCTTTAATTTTGTTTTTGTTTTCTTTATTTAAGATTTTATAGTATTTGGGGGTTTGAACCAAGGTGGAGTTAATAAAATGTATGTTTTTATTGACGAGGTCATTCAGTCTTAATCGATGTTAACATTACGCTGTTTGTCGAGAATTTTACCTAGGAGGTTTTTTGTACCATCGAAGAAGGATTTCACTGGAAAATTAAACTAATTTTTGAAACTAGAAAATGCAAAAAAAAAAAAATTATAAGATAAAATAATTTTTCTGGGTGTTTCGTAGTTGAGACAAACATTTATAAAATGTAAACAGTTGTTTTTTTTTATAAGTTTTATTACTCTACTTTTGATGTTGTTGCCTGTGGGGATAAAATCGACGTGGGAAAACAAGGATGGATTCACACTATTTTCACACCCCTGCGTTTTTCTGTTAGTGTGCACAAGGTTATTACCTTCCTTAAAAATTTATCCGTTTTTTTTTATTTACTCAGACTTTTACGGGTATTGATTAATGAAATTCATCGAAGGCCTCCTGATAGAAAACTTATATGAACACATCCATGAAGTACATTTGTGTGCAATTTCAAACAGAGTCCAGTCACACACACACACACACAATATATATATATATATATATATATATATATATATATATATATTATATGCATGTATATGTTATATATTTATATATACATACATATATATATTATATGCATATATATGTTATATATTTATATATACATACACACACACACACACACACATATATATGGGGGGGCTAGTAAAGCCCCGTGGGTTACGACCGAATCAGTAAACTTATGGCTGGTTTCTAAGGTGACTAATTTGAGCATATTCTGTTGGCTTGAATATATAGATTCTTCTCACACCAATTGTAAAAAAATGTAACAATAACATAGTATTATAATCTTTAAAAAGACTGTAGTTCAGTATCATAGAAATAAAGATATGGGTATATCAATATTTAATTTGGCTTCGAGTAAATACATACATATACATATACACACACACATATATATATATATATATATATAAAGATAGATAGATGGATAGATAGATAGATAATAATAAGCAAAAACGGTAAGTTGAACTTTACAATCGAAATTTATTGTGCGACTACATACTCCAACAAATAATTTACAAGAACCTTATTCCGCAGACCTTCAAAGAATGTTTTCTTGCAATCTTTCTCATCAGAGGACAGGAAGAAATCAGCAACTTATATGTGTAGCAATGCTAGACTTTGCTAGTTATGGAATTAAGTGAAACCAGAGTAAAAATTGCTGAGAAAAACGAGTTAAAATCTTCGATATAATATATATATATATATATATATATATATATATATATATATATATATATATATATATATATATATATATATATATATACAAATACTATTATTTATATTTAATTGAAGTTTACCATAGCGTATATTAGGTAAAAACTACATCCTGTTGATCTCATTACTTCTCTCTCTCTCTCTCTCTCTCTCTCTCTCTCTCTCTCTCTCTCTCTCTCTCTCTCTCTCTATCTCTCTCTATTTATATAAATATATTTATATATATTTATATATATATATTTTATATATATTCATATATATATATTTATATATAGATATATATAAATATATATATATATATATCTATATATATATATTTAAATATATATATTTATATATATATAAATATATATATAAATATATATATAAATAGATGTATATTTATATATGCATAAATAAATATATATAAATGTAGTTATATATGTATATATATATCTTTATATATATATATATATATATATATATATATATATATATAATAAAAATTACTATAAAATTTATCAAAATGATCCAAGATGTTAAAATTAAGCTATAATATAAATATTAAAGAATTAATATTTTTAAAGTTATCTCAGCCAGATATAAAACTCGAGAAAACCAAGATAGAGCTTATAATACGCCTGGCCGTCATATATATATATATATATATATATATATATATATATATATATATATATATATATATATATATATATATATATATATATACTCATGAACAAAAAAAAAATGAGCCAGGAAAGAAATTTACAATTTATTGCACAAAAAGCTGCATTACACAAAATGCAATTAAATAATAAACGAAAATGAGTAAAAAATATAAAGAGCAAGATATTTACTTTAATAAAAACTTAGTATGGAATGGAATTGCCCTGAGATCTTTTTAAAAGATAAATTCTTTTTATCATGCTCTCAACCAACTTGGAGCACTGTGAAGAGGAGATGTTATTCCATTCTCTTTGTACTGCTTCCCATAATTTTTCTTTGTTGGAAAAAGTTTTTCTAACTAATGCACAGGATATAGCCCAAATATTTTCCATTGGGTTTAAATCTGGGCTTTGGCCAGGCCAAAACATCACATCAATTGAATTATCAGTAAGCCACTTCTTTGTGACTTTTGCTGAGTGTGCAGGGGCATTATCATGTTTAAAAATAATGTCATTGTTCATTTCTAACTGCTGGATGCTTGGTAATAGACTAGATTTGAATGTATTCTTTGGCATTAATTGACACATCACATCTGATAATTTCCCCAACTCCTGCAGCAGAAAAGGTCCCCCATACCATTATTCCGCCGTTTTCATGTTTTACTGTGGTTTTTATGCAAATCGATGAAAATCATTCTCCGGATCTTCGGATGCAACGTTCAGGGGCACCACTGGCAAAGCAAAATCTTGATTCGTCCGACTAGAAAACATTTCTAAACCAATCTGCATCTTTCTTACCATAACATCATGCAAATGTTTTTCTGTCGGTGATGTTCTTCTTAGTTAACAAAGGTTTTTTTGCACATCTTTTTGATGAAAATCCCATTTCCTTCATCCTTCTGGATATTGTCACTCTAGAAAGAGAATTTCCTTTCGCTGTTTCGAATTGTTTGCTATGGTCAACATAAGTTTTCTTGCGATCCTTCAAAACGGTCATTTTAAGCCTGTGATCGTCCTTCATTGTGGATGCTCTGGGGCGACCAGAACCAACTTTCCTGCTCACTGTGCCTTCAATTTCGAACCTTTGCCCAATTCTCTTCTCAGCTGAAAGAGACGTTGCCACCTTTTCTTCTTTCAAAATGTCGAAAATCTGCTTGTAAGTCAAATTTGCCTGTCGTAATCCTGCAATTCGGTATTTAATTTTTTCGTCAAGATGTCGTCTTAATTTCCTTGGACTCATCTTTAATACTAATAATCTGAAAAATACTAAATAACAGCTAATTATTAGCAAACAAGCGATAACAATTTTTGAAATTGGTTTCTTCCCAATTTCAATCGTGGCCCATTCTTTTTGTTCCAATTTTAATCATGGCCCATTTTTTTGTTCACGAGTATATATATATATATATATATATATATATATATATATATATATATATATATATATATATATATATATATATATATATATATATATATATCTCAGGGCCAGGTATTCTGGAGAAATATATATTATATATATAAATCGAACGTCTCTGTATGTCTGCGTGTGTATGTCTGGTCACGAACAGGCTCCTATATGGTGGACTATTTAAAAAGAAAACTTATTACATATAATGATAGAAGATGTATCGATGATCAGGAATGTGTATGCTGTATCTGTCAGAACAGTGGTTCATAAAAATTGTGGGGTTTGTGTTCGCGTCTGTCCCCCAAAGTATGGAAATAAAAAAATGAAAAAAAAAAACAACGTTTACTAGGGTTTTTATATATATGTATAGAAGAATATTCGGTAAGTATGTTTCAACTTAATAGGGATGGTATAAGAAAATCGTGGTTTCTGCATTTTCGCCTGCATTTCATGGAAATATTGCACAAACTTTAACAAGGACTTTTCATATCTATTTTCGTAAATATACTTTGATAATTATGTTTCTGTTTGAAGAAATATTGTATATTATAATTATTGGGTGTTCGTTCGCGCCTGCCCCCATAGAATGTAAAAATTGTCACAAAGTTTTACAAGGTTTTTAAAGGGGTGATTGCCCTTAATAACACCTTTACTTTGATCTTAGTTCACATTAGCTTTTATTTATTTATTTTTTAGGTGAAGCATATTGTGTCGAATAAATTCTCGTGAATTCACGTTCTTTTTAAAGTCAAAGCCAAAAAAAGGCGGAACTGTAGACAATTCTCGACAGAAATTTTCCTTAACTCTGTTTTTTCCTTCTCCACTTGCCCGTGACACTCTTTCGAAAATAGATAAATAGATAAATAATAAAAAATAAGAACGTTACTTGTTATCATGTCAAAAGAAGGAAATATCCTGCTCATGTGATTACGTGTCTTTTTTTAAAACTTTTCCATAAACTTTTTATTTTATGTGAAACAAACGCATATTATAGCAAAAGTAGCCGTTGATTACTATTAAACAAACGAACGTTCATTGAAAACTAATGATCTTTATTGTGTAGTGGTATATGTGATATTTTCCGTTACGCCCGCACATTATTAATAAAACAAATGGGGGATCATTTTTCTATATTATTTAAACGTAAAACGTCCCCCCTTTTATTACTACCTAGGCTTTCAAGTGAGTGTTTATATTAGATTTAATTAATAAAGACAAGTGACACCAAACGTTTTAATCCATATCATTGTAGGTACTCGCTTGCTAAAATTTTAATTTAGTTTTCTTTTTCCGCACCTGGAAAACCTATAATAATTGTAATTTTAAGAGAGTCCTTGTGGGTGAAGACACACTTCACGTTTACCAATATCTCAATCATAGGTATTTGTTTTTTGCATGTTAGGAATGTTACTTACAAAATATCTAATATTTCTCCCTAATACCTTCTGGCTCGATGGACGGGAAACTAGAACTTGTGCTACGGTTTCAAATACTCTGAAATCACAGCAACATGGAATTGGATCAAGTATTTCTCATATGTTATATCTCTCCTCGTTGGTGTTCATATATAAAGTAAATCCCACAGTGTATAAAGAGTATTTGATCCTGGAGATATTCATAATCGTACCCTATTTCCAAAAAGAGGGAATATATAGTATATCTATCTTTTTGGAATCAAGTCTCCGCTTTCAGATGAACACTCTGAAATATCGACTTTAACAATTAACATCGGTTGGATCTTATGGAAATACTAATTAATCTGAGAATTGTCCGAATAATTTAAATAATCCAAATGATTGATCTTTATTTACACTTAACGTTCTCTCGTTTGTATTATTTTTTGTCTTTGTTTTTGCTTGTGCTAACATTAGTGTAAGTATATTTTATACTTCTGTAAGGATGATGTGATAAATTCTAGTTTATAAATATGGGCGACAATGCTTGAATTGAAAATTTTGCTTAATGTAATAGTGCCAAAACCTTGTCTATCTACGCTATGTAGAATCCCTGTGTTTGTCTTACAAGTATTTTAATGGAATCTGTTCCGTCTACGACAACTTTGCTTCCTGTACATAAACATATGCGATTAACGCGACAAACTGCACGTATATATCCATATATTGTAGATATCCCCGTATGTTTGAAAGAATCTTTCCTTAAACTGTTACATATTGAAATTCACCTCCATACGTCTCAACTTTCTTTGCCAGTACTATTATGTAGAATATCAAAGTGATGTAATCGTACAACTTGCAGCTCAGTTTCTTAACATGAGCACCGCTGTAGATATGCTTTATAATTCTTATCAGCCCCTTATTTATCGATTGAATAATGTGTTGCATGAAGTGAATATAGAAAAAGAATTATGAGTTTCCTCCAAATGTATGTGTAAGTATGTGTATGTTCCTAATGTATATTTTTACAATCGGTCTATAATCGTATGAATCAAACCACGTTTTCATTCCAAAACGCAAAAAGTAGATGAAGCATCATTGTAGTAACTGTTCTCGTTCAAAAAGTTTTTTAGACTTGCTCTTTTTTCTTTTTTCTTTACTTTTTCAAATATGTTAAATCTTCATTTGTATCATTTTAATTCGGCACATTTCCCTCAACTCAATCAATTACTTTTCTATTTTGTTTTGCTAC
This sequence comes from Euprymna scolopes, assembly GCF_053919585.1. Taxonomy (NCBI): domain Eukaryota; kingdom Metazoa; phylum Mollusca; class Cephalopoda; order Sepiida; family Sepiolidae; genus Euprymna; species Euprymna scolopes. Next base: position 55,338,642 of record NC_136486.1, read on the forward strand.
TTTACAATTCCATTATATCATCCTTCGACGTTTACTTATATTTCGTCGGGATTCATTTTTTTCCTTGGCCACTTCCATTCAATTAATGTTTTATTTTTTACGCCTTTATCTTTGCTCTTAATTTTCGTTTTCCATAAATATTTTGTTTATTGTTTTACATCCTTTTAACGTACCTCTGATTTAACTATTTTTTTTTACATTAATATTTTTCTAATATTATTTCGGTTCTAATCTAACACTCCTAATATGCTTTTCTTTTACTATTCCCGTTGATTGTACTCATCTTCATTTAATACTTAATGATTATCTACATTTTTTACCTTTTCATTCATTTCGTTCACGTTTCGCTTTTTATTTTCTTCCTTTGTTGCTTACTGTGTCTCTTTCTTAATTCTTCTTTTTTCTGTTATATTTTATTCGTTCAAATTCAACCTCCTTTTTCTTTTCCTTTTTTATTTTCCCTTAATAACGTGCATATGCATATTGTCTTTTTCTCCTTACATTTCTTATTCACTGTCTTCCATCTTCTGTTATTTAATAACCCTTTTATCTTACATAATTTCAACCCGATTGTCTCCATTCATTCATTATATCCCCTCTGCATGTCTGCCTTCAAATCGTCTTTAAATTATCGTTCCTCACACTCGAACTCTCCGCACATTTTACTCCACTTTTATCTTCACATTTTTCTATCGTCTCTTTATAATTAAATCCGTAATGAAGTCAGGATAGCACGCGGCGGCTGAACGGTAACATTAATTCGCGCCACTGAATTAAAGATGCGCATGGTATTCGTCACCACAAGCTCCAATTAGACAGAGCATGTCATACTAGGGGTTGGGCGTCCAATATGCCCTTTGACATTGTTCCGGCCATAAGAGGCATATTTAAGACCAGCAAGCATCATGGGATTTCGATTTTGTGTTTATGTATATAGAGCAATAGATTGAGGACTAACTCGAAGACCTATTGAATATTTTTCTAATGATCTAAACACCATGAAATGTGTCTATTATGTACACACACACACACACACACACACACACACACACACACATATATATATATATATATATATATATATATATATATATAGTATTCTGGCATATAAAGACATAAAAATGGAGCAAACCGAGTTATATGTCCATCAAGGTTTCGTCAGCATTTCGAAACATCCTCTGGATGAATGAGATAAAGAAAACAAAGAAACAGTACAAATATTTAGGAAAGTTGTCATGTATAATATATATTGATATACATACATAAATATAATATAAATATATGTATACATATTTCCATATATATGTAAATGATTAGCCAATATACTAGGATATATATATATATATATATATATATATATATATATATATATATATACAATATTTATTACGACACTACACATACATACTTCAAGGTCGTACCATTGGTTATATTGCGTCGAACTAACCATAAGAGGTTGGAAAGAGTCAGCGTAAAATCATGAGTTACATTGAAAAATTGAAACACTGCAAAGTGAACAAACAGAGAAAATCGTTAAACGAGCGTTTAAGACACAGTCTCACATTTTAAAAACATAACTTAATAATCGACGCCATTAGATTATGATATATATATAAACACACACACACACACACATATATATATATATATATATATATATATATATATATATATATATATATATATATATATATATATATATATATATATATATGCTAATCATTGACTCAAAACGTACTTGGACTGTAGATAGAAATCGTAATGAATTACAAAATCATTTTCATAATACAGTTTGTTACAAAGAAAAGAAAACTCATTTACATAAATGTTGTAAATTTTGCAAAAGTAAAAGGCAAAAAGAAAGTCCGCAGCATCAAATTCACTCATAAACTAACTTTAATTAAGACCGCTAAATATTCAGTAACAGCAACAAATCATCTCTAATCGTCATTGTTGTTGTTCCAGGTTTTACAATGTAACATTTAATCAATATGCAACGACTTTCTCTTCGTGATTGTTTGGAGTTTAGTAATCTTCACCTTTCTGGTTAATCCAATGGAAAAATCGGCCACAGATTGAAATGTGATGAGAAAACGGTAAGAAAGACTGGGCAAAAACACCAAAACACCGGCAGTGTTTGTGATACCCCTAAATCTGGTCGTACTAGAGTTATTTCTTACGGGGAAGACACTGCTATCATGACCTGCAGCTTAAGAAAACAGATTTTAAACGGATCCTCAAATCCAATCACAGTGCAATCTTGTAAAAAGTGCTCTCTTTCTACTGTCAAGCGCAGATTAAGGAATTATATTGCGAGGATATGTTGCAAGACGAAATCCAATGATTTCTGTAAATGATTTTTTTTTAAAGTGTCTTCAAAAATTTTTACCATCTTTTACTTTAAATCCCGCTCGAAACTGGAACACTACACACTTGAAACTACCGGACTCACACGTAAATTCTCGTCTCTTCGCCATAACACCAAAATGAAGAAAAAGAAAAAAAAAATCACGAACCGGACTTTCGACACTGATGAAGCTATGTATTAGCGAAATATAGGACTTACAAAAAAAAACAATAAACAATGATTTTATCATTGTGTTCGACACTTACAAAGTTTTCAAAATTTTCTCAATTAAATTTTACTTTTAAAAAGTGTCTTCAAAAAGTCTGACCATCTTTTACTAAAAATATCTTAGTAATGGAAAAATGGAAACGAATTTATATATATACATATACATATGTATATGTATATATGCATTTATATATACATATATATATATATGTATATATATATATATATATTTGTTGACTGGCAAGGCAAGAGAGAGAGAGAGAGAGAGAGAGAGAGAGACAATCTAACAAAAAAAAAAACCTAAGCGAAATTCATTCGTGGTTGCCATAATACTATATATACAATGTAACTAAATTTGGGCACATTTTATTAGTTTTAATTATTGTTTTTCTTTAACTAATTTTCATAAAATATAAAGCATGGAATAGTATTATAATTTCCAAAAAGCCTGCAAATTTTCGTGTAGTTTCATTCCATATATATACTAATATTTTTGGCAATTTTATAAGTTCGAAATCTCGGCGACTATTGAACAATATTGGTTCTTTTAATCGCTGATGATGCGCCCTTCAAAAATAAACACACTGTATCTGCATAATCATCTTCATTATATCAAATAATTGTATGTAAAAAAATTTTCTTGGTACATTTGGACTATTATGAATGCTATCTGCTCATCTAATGCTTAGATGTGAAAAAATTACTCACACTCAAAAGTTATCGCGAAGTATAGACAAACAAAATGATATAGAAATCAGTTATTTACAACTTTTCAGAAAGTTTATAAAAATCCAAGACATAACTTTGTTTTAATAAGCATAACATTGTCACTTTTAGCCATTTAATCCGGAAGGCAGGCCCTAGGGGTACAACCGGTGTTTCCTGAAAATACGTTCTGTTACATTTTTACTCATATCATGTCTAATTTTTGTGAAAAATTTTAAAAAAATTCAAAGGCGTAGTCATTGAGAAAAGTGCGGACAGAAGAACGGACGATTAGACGAACAAAGAAACGGACGTATAGACAAGGGCGAATTTACAGGTCCACCTTCTTTTTGCCGGGGAATCAAAACATCGAAAGTGTGTGGAAATAAAAACACAATATAATTATTTTTTAAAAATATGTGTACCTTACTATGTAAATGTTATATAATTAAATAGTTTTTACGCAAGATATAGTTTTTTTTCTATCTATCCCTATCATATGGTGAAATATACAAATTTACAATTTAAATCTATTATTTCACTTATAGAGTCGATTATATTATCATAAATATTAATATTGTAAATACAAATGTAACCCATTGAAATGTTACGTAATCAAGTGGGATCATGTCAATTAAAATTGATATTTTAAATTATTTGGTTGAATTATTTGTCAAAATATATATTACTTTATTTATAAACATACAGAAAACGGTGCAAATACACTTTTAACAATTTTTATCGCTTCAATAAAAACGAATAATGTCTAATGCTTGTAGAAATTAAATGTACAGGAATTTATTTGTTTTATATAATCGAACGTTACATATCGAACCAGGATATTTCATAGGATTACATAATCTTTAACCTCTATGAGTGTAAATTAATATCTTGAAGTAAAACAAATAAACAACAACTGCATAACATGCCATTAATAGAACGCCATATATAAAATCGCAGTGTATGCGTAAATATTTCAATTGTATACACACACTCATTTCGATCTTATGGCTTTTATAGACAACTATTGTAATTCTCGCTATCCCAATTAAAATGGATATATATATATATATATATATATATATATATATATATATATATATATATATATATATATATATATATATAGCAGCTCCCAAAAGGAATTCACAAATATCAATTAATCGTATCATGTAAACAGATCATCAACAGATATACAATATCGTATAAATAACACAAATTCTATTGTTGACATTGGTTTCCCCGATACTTTTTTTATTTTTTGCTCAGATTTATTTCCAGATTCATATCGTTTCCTTACAGAATGGTACAACAAGAAAGTTGCTAACATCCTAAGTTCAAATGATAGACCACTCGAGGATAAGGGCTGAATAGTATACAGTAGACAATTAGACAATAAAACAATCGTTAGTAATGGAAATTCAGTAAATGTTGTAACTGATATGGAAAGGGTCATCAAAAAATTGTTTATGTTAGACTTGAAGGCAGCCATACTGCAGTCAGCTGGAAAGTGAAAACAGTTCGATAAGCGTGCAGTTCAAAGAAGCAGTGCACATGGGAACTACGTTAAGGTTTACCCACAGAGAAGTATGTATGTGGGCGGGGGGAATTATTGATTTCTGTGAAAGTTTGGCAGGGAGGAACCATAGACTAGAGCTTAGTCTAGCACCTGCCCCGAAAAAAAAAATGACAAAGCAGAGAAAAACTCGCAACATCTCCTCTGTAAGAGAGGTTGCAGGGAAGAGAAAAGGACATCCCCTACGAGGCTACGAAGTCTATTTTGAACACTATCGAGACAGGATAAGTCCTTTCTAGCAGCTCCTGCCCAGATGTGGAAACTACTCGATCCTTAGACGTACCTGGCTCTTATATAGATAATGAATTGCATCAGCAGTGATATATCTACTGGCTCAATAGAAGGATCCCACCATTTTTCCAGCGGCCTTGCAACGGATTTATTTTGTGTTCTATTTTAGATCAGGAGTAAATTTCAAGCCTAGAAGCTTGTCAAAACATGAGCCAAGACGAGATCCATTTATTTCAATTGATGCAATATAGAATTTGAGTGTTAATGATGTGAAGATAAACGCTTCGTTTAAGATGTATTTAAAGTAACAAGCCGTCTCTTTCCACATTGTACCACTTGCTCAAGATCAGACGAGAGAAAATTAGAACGGAATTGATCGTTTACTGTCTTAGATGTGCTACCATAGATAGTGGCATCAGCATAAATGCCTACGAATGATGTAACGATGTGCTTTGGATGATCATTAATGTAAGTCAGGAAGAGATTTGGGTCCAAAATGGACCCCTGAGGGACTCCAGCATTAATACTGTCAGCTTCTGATGTCTGCCCGTCAACCACTACTTTTATGAATCTATCAGAGAGAAATGTTTTTATAATTGAGAAGACATTTCCAGCTATACCATGGCTGGATATTTTTTTTAAGTTGAACTTTATGACATACTCTACCAAAGGCCTTTGATATGCCAAGAGAAATTTCCCTTGAAAGGTTGACTCGGTCGAGAGATTCGCTAATTATATGAGATATAATTGTAAGCACGTCTGCTTTAAATCTAGAGAACGGAAAACATATTGCGTGTCACTAAGAAGGTTATTTTTCTGAGATGATTGATTACCTCTCTATTCAACACAGATTACAGCAACTTACTCATGGCGAACAGGAGACTTATTGGCCTGTACAAACATCACCTGGATTCTTAAATATCAGCCATACTGACGAGATTGTCCAGGGTGATGAGGAAGCAATTCTCCTTGAGACATCGTTTTAACAGTTTTCTAAGTATGGGTACTAGTTCTGTTTAAAGTTTTTTCTTAGTACTATAATTGGAATACCGTCAGGGTAGGTTGCTTTACTGGAATCAAGGTTTTTGATTAGCGTGGCAACATCACATACAGATATTTGTATATCACATAGTGTGTTTTCTGATACAGGAGGAAATATTGAGGGTTGCCAGCCTTGGTCATAAAGGGTAGAATTCGCTACAAAGTCCTTGACAAAAAGTTTGGCTTTTTTCTAATGCTGACGAGATTATCTCAGGTCCATAGATAATAGTTGGGACAGAGCCGCGCTTTTATTCAGGATTCTGTTAGCTATTTGCCAAAACTGATGGGAAACAAGCCACTGCGCAGCTACTTTGGACTTAACGGACTGAGCATACACTTTCCTTGCGTTCTTTGTTACTTTTTTACAGTAGCTGCTGGCAGACCTTAAATGGGCTTTAGTCTCAGTGATCACCACTTATCAAGGCACGGAAGCCACTCAGGGAAAGGTTATTGCATGTACAGTACGTTAGTGTGGGGGTTTAATAAAAATGTCTACTTAAGGGGGCGGTTCATCAGGAATTTGTTTACGTTGCACTTGAAGACATCCAGGTTGTAGTCAGGTGGGAAGCAAGCAGACGGAACAGAGTTCCACAGACGTGCAGTTCTAAGAAAGAAGCTTTGTTCATGGAATCTACGTTTTGTTATGTTGGGAGAAATGGAAAAGCTGATTTCTGTGTGCAATGGCAGCAGCAGATTCTGGAGAGAACCACAGCTAGCTATTTGTTTTTGCTGTAATTTTGATGAAACCGTCTATACCTACAGTTAACCGTTCCGTCAGGTCAGACACTATAGAGGACACACCCTTTTTAAACATGGAATGCGGAGTTCGATCTGATATAAATGTATGGAAGCTATCCCAGTCAGCCATAGGGTATCAATATACTGTACGATAGAGAGGTACATCTGAGAACGTATTACGTTTTATTTTTGTCAACTGATACAACAGAGGGGTAGGAAGACTCAAGAGGAGACAGAACGGAAGCTAAACACACTTCGGGGCAAGTTGTGAGAAAAAGGTATACGAGTCTTGCATATAGACCGTCAGTATCGGGCACACGGGTGGGTTCATGAGCAATCTGAGTGAGGTCATAAGCAATGGAGAAATCATGGCAGTACCTTCCCTCATCATCGGTCTTGTTTGAGTGAGTTAACCATTCTACATTGTGAACATTGAGGTCTCCACAGACATGAATATTAGCTGAAGTATAGGCAGATAAGACGTAATCAATTTTCTCATCATATATTTACCCAATCGTTATTCTACTATCAAAAACTTATTATTTGTGAATCTTAGAGCGCAGGCAAATCATCTTTGACCATAGTCGCCCAGGTTTTCAACTGTCCAATGATAAAAATCAACAAGCAGACAAATAGTGGTGATTTCTTTTCGAATCAATCCATTTGGTGCGCCACAAGTTATACTTAAATATTAAATTACGTCGCTATCGTATAAGAATCAAAGGCACGTTGTTAGTCGGAAAACATAAGGGAATAAAAGATTTGAAGCACCTAATAGAATATTATAATTTACAAATAGGTCTAGAACATAAACATATCTGAATTATTCAGACTATAATTCTATTTTAAGGATTAAGTTTCGGCCGATGTAAGCTCAACCACCGTCGGGTGAAACATATTTAATCTTAGAATCTGGAGATTTTTTCGAAGGGAAAATAGACTCAAAATGAAAACAGTATTCAAAATAATCCACATAATACATATTAGCCATCTTCACCGGAAAGTTCACAAACATAAAATTATTACATTACTATTTTTAAAGAGCAGTTGCATATGTGAACAAAGAAGAAATCTGGCGTTATATGGTCCAATGCACTTTATAATGAAGCCATCATTTCATCTAATAACATGAGGTATCGGCCTTTTTTGCAACGAGGGAAAGTTATGCTATCATGGACTTAAAAATTAAAGAGGGGACATCTTACAATAAGAAAATATGAAAGCAAAAAAAGAATAAAATTAAAAAACAGTAATTGTGTCATAAAGAAATTGCTGTGTCTTTATTTTATCATTTCTAGCTCGACGGAGCAGAATTCACATTACCGAAAAGAAAAAAAAAAGACGCTAAGGAGTAAAAAGAAATAAAAGAAAAACGATAGAAAATTAATTTTCCACGTCTGCATCCGATTAGGGAGATGATTGAACATTATGCGATCCGACAGTGTTGCCGAAGAAGCAAAAATAAATGGCTGACATTTTAAATCTGAATCCAATATCAAATAAATTATTCTTTTCATTCGGCTATTCATCCATTCTTTATTCAATGTATTCGTTTCTTTATTTCTTTTCCAATTCCAGATACTCATTTATTGTATTTATCGGTCAATTAATCAAACAGTTTCGTCCGATGCGTGGTGTCATATGCTTAAACAAATATTCGGATGAATAAAATACGTCTACATTTAAAAAGACATATAATAGAAGACGTACCCGGAATTCAGTGCATCTCTACTGAATCTATAACCTATTTAGATTTCCTGTTCTACAGAAGGTCATTTTTAGTTAGATATTAATGAAGCCGTAAAACCCAATTTTACTGAAATCTAATCGATAAATAAGGCATTGAATAGACTATATTTAAATATTTTTTGCGAAGAATATTGTAAAACTTTTTAAATAACTCTATAGATTGCATCTTTGCGTTTTATTAATAGGACGCGCTGCGTTGCTTATTAGCAAAATAGACATAAATAGTATATCTTAATACATACATAAACTGAGAAACGTGCATGCGAGTACTCTGTTTTTTTTCTAAACAGTTCACTATTACACTACTCAAGTTGAGCTCGAAACTAAAACCTAAAATAAATGAGTCAAGTAAAAAGACATTATCCCAGTTTTACAAAATTTTTAAAGTGTTTCAAACCTACTTGCTGTTATCACAAAGAATATGTAATGTGAACGATTCGCGCATGCGCGGTTGTGAGACAATTAGCAAACAGATAAAAAAAATTCAGTGACACCGCACGTACTGTTTTTTCCGATATTTCCCCTTAGCAGAAATTCTGCCAAGTAAAAACCGAGTAAAAATCTGTAAAATATCTAGATACTCTATAGACCAAATTTCTAGTCTGCAAATTATAGATTCGTTGAGTATAAAAGTTGAGAAGTTTTCTCACACACTAGCACACCCTCACTTTGATAGATATACAGCTTATAATAATGTATTAGCATTTTCGAGTTCATTAATAATTTCAAAAGTAATTTTATGTTGTGCTAAATTTTCAGTGCGTCTAGAGTAAGAATTTATTTCGTTTCTTTCATCCGAGTGCTATAGTGAAAAAGCACCTTGTACTTAGTTAAAAGTCATTCTACTCGAAAATATAACGTGATTTTCGGTTCAAAAAAGTTTATGCCCGTCACAGTTAGATATATCTTGAGTAGGATGATGTAAAATACCTTATTTCTAAAATATAGACGAAATTACTCGTTGATTTTACATAGTTTTCTGTTGTGTGAATTGTTCCGTATGACACAGGTGAGGGTGTTTCTATATTAAAGTGCTATATTAAAGAAGCACAATATATAAATGTCATACTATTCGAATATATTACATGATTTTCGGTTTCATGTAAGCCCTTTGTTTGTCATATTTCTAATTTACTTTATGAGTATCGTATTTCTTGGATAACATACTGTACAAAAAAAAAAATTATTTCCTGAGCAGGATACTGTAGGATTGATTTTTGTTTTCTAATTCAAAAAGGAAAGAACTCGATACGTTTATGTAATTGTATGTTGTGCTAAATCTTTTGTGGGTCTAGCGTAAAAAAAGTTTTATTTGTTTCTGGTTGCTATAGTGAAGAAGTACCTTGTTTCTCATATGTAAATCATACTACCCGAATATAAAACGTGGTTTTCGGTTTTTTTAACTTTTATGCATATGACAGGTAAGATTTCCTTTGTTTTTCGTATGAGTACTATACTGCACAAGTACCTTATTATTTGATAGAATTTCTTGTACACATAATTACTTTAACAAAGTAAGTGATCATTGTAAGCGATTTTTTGTAATATAACATTTGTACAAATATACAGACACCTACATATATATTTATATGCATAAAAGTCATAATGAGCAGTTAATTATTTTAGGATCCCAATCCATACACTTATATCATATATACGCATATTTATAATTCATAAAAATCGGTTAATTAGTTTAAAAGTGAATCCAATTCATAGAAATATGTAAAAATATACACATAATTAAAATTTATAATGATCAGAATATTAGTTTAAGAGTACATGTAGTACATATATGTATGTATGTATATATATATATATATATATATATATATATATATATATATATATATATATATATATAATGACACTTCATAATGGTCGGTAAATTAGTTTATGAGAGAATCCAAAACATAGAACATAGAAACACATAATAAAAATTATAATGATGGGTAATTAGTTTAGCAGTTGATCCAAGATAAATAAATATTTAATTATATAAACAGAATTAAAATCAATAATGATCGGTTAATTATACTATATATATATATATATATATGACTATATAAACATTTACACATAATTAACATCCATAATGATCGATTAATTCGTTTAGGAGTGAATACAATACAACATGTCATTACTTGATCTATCTACGCGAATTTTTGAATATAACCAATAAGCCGATATAGCATATATTTTGAATATGACATTTTCGTTCAAAAACCTCCTTCTGTATTTTTTTAATAAAAATGTTCTTGTGAATTTATTACATAATAACATTTAAAACTCCAAAATATCGAAATGTAAAAAAAAGGGGATAATGATGAAGTTTAAAACCGCTACACCCATGCAAGCACTCGGTCACGCTATCAACTTCACTAATTGCACAAGCAGTTCAGACAGGTTTTTAAATGTCTAAATAAAAACATCTATCTTTAACACGATGTACGCATACGCAGAAAGACGGCGTTTTGCTACGCACGTCAAAGCGTCATTTCTTTCAAGTTCGTACCCCTTTTTAACCCCCTTACCAATTATTTTAATTGAGTAAATAACTCTAGTAAAATTATGCACAAATCATACAATCTTTTGAGCTATACATGCCGTGCAACGACCATCCGTCTAGAGGGAGATACGATTTTTAAAAAAAGGGAGTAAGACACACACGCAGACATTGTGAGATTTATATAGTACATAAGTTTTAACAACGTGCAAAACAAGATTTAATCGAAAACAAATAGTTGTACGCAGTCAGGGCATTAAAAGATAAATATCTCAGGGTATTATAGATCATAATATATATATATATATATATATATATATATATATATATAGATATACATGAATATATATGCGTTTGTGTTTGTGTCGTTATGTGTGTATATATAAAGGTATGTGTATATATAAGCATATATATATATGCATACCCATATACATATACTTATAATATATATATATATATATATATATATAATTTAAACACGTCTATAATGTATATGCACATATGCCAATATACATATATATATATATATATATATATATATATATATATATATATATATATGTATATATATATACATAATATGCACATATATACATACAGAAACATTAGGTAGGAAACGTTTCTATATATCCGGAGGGGACATACAAGACACACTTCTAGTACAGAATCACGTTCGGTTTATTTGTACTCTTTCTGTCTGATCTCATAGTAATGCAAAGGTTTAGCTTCTCTTTTATATTTTCAGAAGTTTTTCAAAATCAATAGAGTTATTTTCCCAGCAAGAACTGCCTATATATACAAATGGGTACGTCATACTTAAAAGAGTTCTAATGTAAATGTTATTCTATAGCTTAGTCTTAGTTTTGTGAGGAAAAGTTTCTTTTATCAAATTTCTAGCATGTCTATAAGATGTTCCAGCCTGTAAATAGAATCTATATATTTGAATTTAATACCGGTTTTGGCAGCTAATACTTAAGAGACGCTTATAGCAATATTAGGTTTAACAGATACCGAGTTTAAATGAAAAAAATTCGAGTGTTTCTGAAACGTAGGAAAATCTCATTTTATATTCTAGAATCTAATAGCATTGAGTCTTCGACAAATTTTAGGCGACAAAGTAAATGCAGAAATATAACCCTGTTCCATACAGTTCTCTATAATTCTTGATTTTTGGAAGGCACTGCTTGTATCGATATCCTGGTATATTGTCTGCCAAATCTTTGTGCAACACGGGTTTGTTATGTGAGTATGCATGTCGTTTATTACACGATGTAAGACTGATTTTATATGTACGCGTTTTTTCATTTCGTATTATCGCTTTTATCATTAAAAAATATGGCGAACAGAGATTAGCAATATATCAGAATTTGCAGACCTTACATAAGTATTTGGACCAATTAATATACAAACTATGTAAGAATTCCTTCCTAGAATATTTGCGTATAGTGCCTACCACTAAATACGTCTTTATTTTAAAACTTTTATCAACAAACGAAAAAGTATTATGAAACCGTTGGCTGTTTTCAGGTATCCATTTTAAATTATATGAAAAATAATTAAAGTTATCAGGAACTTTGTACTCATGTATTATCATTGAGAGTATATATGGTTAATTAATTATTAGGATGCAATTAATCATAATTTTTTTATTTTAATTTACATGTGTATATATGTAAATGGTAGAATGATTAAATTATCACCCTAAAGAAAACAACACTGCAGCTTTATTTTAAAACTTTTTTTTTGCAAAAAGCAATTCGGGTAACTTGATTATGTAGTAGACCTTATATCTATTTAATTTAGCTGTCTTCAGACTCAATAACCGCTTTACTACAGGGCGGGAACTGAGAGTATGACTTTTCCACAATCACCGGCGAAGGCTCGGCGAATACTCGGTGGATGGCGGCGATCAAGCTGTTTTATGTGTCGGTGATGTTCACGATATATGATCAAATGAATAGCATAACGGGTTTAGGCAGAGGGTGAAGAGAGCAGTCAGAGAAAGTACAATGTCGTAGCACGGCGTCTGAAGCCATGTCTGAGTTCTTTTGGACTTGTGGGTTGGCGCAAAGTCCTGCTACCACACCCCATGTCTGCCAAAAGTCACGTGATCATTTCAGATGATCAACATATTTTTCAACACGCCCCTTTTGATTCGTGACAATAAAACAATGCATTTATGAAGTTGTCCTGTCATCAGAACTTTTGTCGGTAGAACATGCGTTGTACATCGGCGCATCTCCGATCTCACTTGTCGGGCATTGTGACACTTTTAGACATGATTGAATGTCCCTATCGCCATTGGGAATTATACAACAACCAGTAGATGGGCTGCAACATTAAGAAATGATTATATAATGTTATTTTTCTTATATTTACTCAAAATTTGCATAACATTTTGTTAACGTCATTTAATGAATAGTAATATGTACTAAGGAAAATAGATTAAAAAACAGTTTCAATAATTTAACGAATTATTCACTTTTAGTGAATTCGGGCTTTTCTCTTTAATGGGAAACTCTAGGGCTGAGATGCTATGGTAATTTATATGACGGAAAAGAAAAACTAATGCTGCGAAAAATTATATAAAAATACAAAGCGTAAGGTAAAATAAAAGATAGAGAAAATGGTTTCAGGGAAAAGAGAAGGGTGGAAAAAGAATGCGAGCGGCGAGAAATGGAAGGGGAGATAATAAACGGGGCAAAATAGCGTAAAGTAATCGTTAAATGTGGATAAGGCGTGAACTCTGACACGATTTTATTGTTATGGCCACAGCGAAGGTAATTTTGCGACGGATGATTGCTATGATTGTCTCTACATTCGCTTGAGCAGAGCGGAATCCATTTTAGATTCGAACACATATTTATCGTGTGATTGTTACTTACGAATTTAATTATTACAGAAGTGTTCGCTGTGCTTCGGAAATAGGTGTTTCTTTTTTGGATGATGTATTTTATTTCTTTTCTTTTATGTGTTCATCACAGACAACTAACTTGATTATTAACGGCTCTCCCCTATATACATCATTAAATACCTTCCAATACTTGTGCCCGTGTCTGCTGTCAAATAATCTCCGGTCTATCAGACTTTATCACCAAGAAAAGCTCGTATGAAAAAATCGAAATGCTAAGCTAAACGAACATTGTACTATATAAAAAACAGTCTTAATGTACGAGAAGCTTACAATACTGACCGATGTGCACTGTACTATATATGAATCCTTTTTATAAAAATTATGACACTATTTACACTACTCTCTTTTTAAAAGGAGGGGTATCATTTCTAGGTGTATTGTTTTAACATCGGCTATGAAAAATGTGTAACAAATAAAGTTTGTAGGTAATAACCATTGTCTTGACTAATAAGCTCGATAGCGAAATAGATATGTAAATTAACAATAAGTAAACGCCAACATTACATTTGGAAAAATACAATTTATCTCCAAACATCATTAAATATATAAAAACCTGAGTCATTTTATTTAAATAATAATAATAATAATAATAATAATAATAATAATAATAATAATAATAAATAAATAAAACTTGCTAATATGACATGCAACCAAATTGTTCAGAAACTGTGATAGATGCCGAAGGCCAATGAATAGTTGGCCGAGCGTCTTTAAACAACTAAGAAACGATGAGGATAAAAGTCTGAACTAAATTAATAAATAATACTCATCTCAATATTAAATTCCAATTAAATAATATATATATATATATATATATATATATATATATATATATATATATATATATTTATAGGAAATTTATTACTGTGAGTCCAGAATGAGTTTACAAATTGTTTCAGCTAGAGGAAAATCCTCAAAGAGAGGAAAAAATCCAACTAGCATCGTCAGAATTCATAGATGGACTAAGTTATAAAGTCAAATAAGAATGGAA
Source organism: Euprymna scolopes (assembly GCF_053919585.1). Classification (NCBI taxonomy): domain Eukaryota; kingdom Metazoa; phylum Mollusca; class Cephalopoda; order Sepiida; family Sepiolidae; genus Euprymna; species Euprymna scolopes. The sequence continues at coordinate 55,353,665 of NC_136486.1, forward strand.
AAATCGTAGATAAAGGGGAGTTAGAAAAGAAGGAAGAGTGGTAGGGAGAGGACGTTGGAGTTTAAAGTAGTAGGAGTGTCTTCAATAAGATAGGGGTTTACAATTAAATATTAATTATGTGTAAATTCTTATATACGTTTTTTTAACGGGTTAAACTTAAAAGACGCTACTTTTATTGACAACGGCATAAGTAACAGTTAATTAAAAGGATCTCCATGGCAAGAGGTTGGATAGTTAATGTTAGTGAAGGAACGGGTTGAAAATGGGGTTTAAATTGATTTAGTCGGGCGGGGAGGGATTGAAAGATATTTATTGTTTATCAAATGGAAAGAAAAACAAAAGGAAAAATAAGTTAATGAATTATACTTTACAGGTTTATTTTGATAGTATAATTATATATAATTAAATATAATATATATATATATATATATATATATATATATATATATATATATATATATATATATATATATATATATATTAGCCGGGCAGGTAGAAATTATATGTTGCAGGTTTATTTTAATAAAATAAAATATAAAATAGGTGAAACCTTAAGTAAGTAACTTAAATAATAATAATAAAAAAAAACTTTTTAATAAGTAACACACAAATACAATACACGCAAAAATATGTACAGCAAATGCACATACGTAAGTGGGGGAAAAGCACATGAGTGATTACACATACATATATATATATATATACATATATATATAAACATACAAACACATACACAAACACATATATATGCACACATACAGAGATACGTAAAAATACACTCATATAAACATATATAAACAGATATATAAATACACATACATCCAGATGCACACACTTACACTAAAATACATATACATATATACATATGCATATACATGCACACATATATATATATACATATATATATATACATATATATATATATATATATACATATATATACATATATATATATATATATATATATATATATATATATATATATATATATATATATATATATGTATAAATTAGCTGGCAGGAGGGGAGAAATTGAAAAATATTTTAAAAAAGAATTTTTAAATTGTCGGGCGTTGCAGTTGAAGGAAAGAGAGAAGGAAAAATATAAATAAATGATTTATAAGTTGCAGGTTTATTTTAATAATATAGAAAAAGGTAAGAATATCACTAAGTTAATCAAATAATAATAAATTCATAAAATTATTAGGGAGATATTTATAATAAGTGAATAAAACACATACACACAGAAAAACACACACACAAATACACATGTAGAAGATACGCACACAAATGCAAATACATATATATAAACACATACATATACACGCATGTAGAAGATACGCACACAAATACAAATACATATATATCTACATATACATACATATAAATACACACATACACACACATATACATACATATATATATATATATATATATATATATATATATATATATATATATATATATATATATATATATATAAATTAGCTGGGCAGGGAGAGATTTAAAAAAATTAATTTTTTGTTTTTAATTTATTATTTATAATTTTTGAATTGTCGGGCGTTAAGTTGAAAGAAAGAAAGGGGAAATAGAAGGGGAAATAGATGAATTATACGTTATAGGTTTATTAAAGTAAAAATAAGTAAGGATATCAGTAAGTTAATTCAATAATAAAAATTAGTATAATTATTAATAAAATGTTAATAATAAGTACATAACAAAAACACACAAATACATACACATTAGTACACATGTAAAAAATGTACACACATAAATGGGGGAGGAGCATGTGCTTGAGTATATGTACAAGCACAAATACGTAAATATATGTAAATAAGCTTCGTGTTAAAAAATATGATAATTATTATTGAGAGAATTAGTAAATAATTCATTAAAATAGAATATAAGTAAATGATTAGTTGTTAACAAGTAAATAATAGACCGAGAGGCAAGTCAAAGGATATCAATTGTGATAAGTACGTAATTGCAATATTAGAAATCGAGACCTAACCATGGAAATAGCCAATAAGAAACTATGAGGCGAGAACCTTTAAATAATGACATAAGGAGTGATTAAGGCAAGGGGGGTACAAAAATGAGTTAGGTAAAGAGAGATGCAGCTAAAAAAGGGATAAATAGGTGGGGGTTCTGTGGAGGGATTCTTTTAGAATGAATGGGGGACTATATAGTTTCGGTTATAAATAGGGTGTGTGTAATTCGTTAGTGTAAGATTTTAGGGGTGGGTTATAATTATTACTAGAAGGGTGAGAAGTTGCTTTATTATATATATATATATATATATATATATATATATATATATATATATTGCTCTGACTACACATTGAGCACTCTAGTCCGGTTTTTTCACCACTGGTATATATATATATATATATATATATATATATATATATATATATATATATATATATATATATACCATTCGGTGCTGACCCGACCATCGAAGATCAGATAATGAAAAAACGTGGATTTATAAGACCAAAAAATCGAACCAGCCCTTCGAGTCCCGGCGCGCAATGGATAGAGGTGTTGAATCTCTACAATTCCTGGTGAGCATTGTCGTAATATAGCGATGAAATCCTACCCAAAGACCAGCCAGAGATTTACTTGGCATAAACGTGGCGAGACGACAACAACAAGTAATTGCTGAGGATGTAGTTACGAGATTCGGAGTTCCTATCCCGTTGACGAAGTTTAATGGAATAGTTGGCCAAAACATCGTGAAACAACAACTAAAAACAAAGATTGGGATAATAGTTCGCAATAAATAAATAAATGATACTCATCTCAATGATTTAATTCCAATTAAATATATATTCCGCCCACTACGTTTACGATTCTTGAGGTCCAATGATTACGCAATTTCTAGACGTAATAAAGTAGCATTGTTACTATTTAATTGTTAAGAGAAAAATAACATTTGACAATAAAATGATAACAGAGGTACATGTATATTGAACTTTAAAAGTTAAACTGTTTGCTTTAACACATAAAACACTTAGTTAAAATTTGCTATACGTTATTTATGTGGTACAGCTGAATGCACATATGTTAACGAAAATGACTTATTTTTAATAGTCATTTATTTCTAAAAATACATATACTAAAGGTTACAATTCAAGTCTATGTTTACAAATTTTCAATCAATTGAAAGGACATTTAAATCTATTTAAACTGATATGGTATTGGCAATTTAAATCTATTTAAACTGATATGGCATTGGAACATAAACAGTAAAACAATATGTAAGTAAAGCAAATGCATGCTATAAGAAGAGATGTTTATAATTTATTTATCAAAGTTGAATGAAGAACAACGATCAAAACAATACACAAACTAGCGAAGATTCTATAAGAAAAGCTTCTTTGCTAGAGCGGTCGCTCTGCTGAACCCAATACGCTGGGAGTGGTTTACAATTACATGATCGGTTCTACATCAAATGTAAATAATTTCTACTTAAAACCAGGTTTAATATAATTTTACTCTTACCAAGTTAAAGTGTGAATCATCTGCTATCAAATTGCAAGGTTCTTTTAGGAGACGTCTACTACACAGCGAGGCATAATGGATTATGTAAGTACCTCCACTGGGACATCTGTAAAAAAATAAACATCCAATGTAGCAGAACATCCTGGGGCCATCAACCTGAAATGACAGTTGGAAATGACTTATAAACCATATATAACGACCATGTAATCCCTACATCTACCTACCTTGAAAATGCTGCTGTCACACCTGACAGAGTTATATGAAATAAGTCAGAGAGAGCTGCAAGCTTGGTTGAAGTGAGTGCCCCTAATGATGGAGGTCTGAACAGAGCTGAAATGGAGAAATAGACCAAATATCAAGGTCTCACATATCATATGAAAAGAAACTGGGATTTTAGGGAGATATCAATCACACCATTTACTATAGGTGTCAGAGAGCTTATGAAGAAGAACCCGAAGTCCTACCTAACCTATATTTTTTGTCAACCAAGTGCATAAGAGATCCAGACAATTACACTTAAGTGAACAACGAGGATACTAAAAAGAGCTCTCTGTTGCTTTCAATAAAGAGCGGAGCAATATTGGCAGCGGGTTCGGCTGCTCTATACCCAACACTATAATTTTCAAAGGAAGAAAATTTAAAAAGCTAATCCTTACGTTGTTTTACCGTCAACATATCATTTATTAACTTTTATCTTAGACACACTCCTGGTTTTGATAACCGGTGACTACCTAATAACAAAAACATCATCTTAGTAAATGATAGTATGAAGCAAATATGTCTCGCGTTTTCATAGTGCTTATTTATTTTAAAGTGGCGCAAAAGGAAATAGCGGAGAAAATCATAGATACCTATAGATTGTAGTATTACAGACTCGTAAATTTAGACCATAATTAAGAATGGATGAAAACCATAATTCAAACATACATAACGTATTTCTTTGTGGTTTCGTGAGACATGCATTTTAGTTTTTCTGTATTTATGGCATTTTATAATAATATGAATAAAAGGATACGTGCATATTTTAATATACGTTTACATATTTGTCTTATACAAAAAAAATGAGTATATTTTAACGATTCAATCTCTGTGAGATATTTTCTTAAGTAAACATAAATTATAAAGTTGTCCAAATAATTAAACGGGCTAGAATAAAATATAATATGATATTAGGATACTAATAAGTGAGGTTCTCAGAAGACACTTGCTTTTTGCCGTCCACTGCCCCAATTATTGGTGTTTGTTTAGTTTCTTTTAGAAAAATCAACCCTACTCTGAAAAGTCAAAAACAATTTTTACCTACGAAACAATAAAGCAATCACCATAGAAATATTGGAAGATATATAATATATGCAGCTTAAAACGTGTTTCCAACCTCACTGGTGTCGATAGTAAATAATGCAGGTTTAATATGACGTAAAATTATTTAACTAGATAAAATAAAACATTAACATAGATTAAAACGTTATTGAATATTATCATTATCTCACGTAAATGTATGATCGCTGCTTTACAATTATCTGACTATTTTTTTCTAAATAAATTAGTTAATGAACGTCACATATGAAGGGAACGTTACTTATGCTTTCATTTTAAATAGAATTAGCCATCATACTGACCTACGAATATACAATAGGCCATGATATTTGTTTGTAAATAAATATATCCATAAATCCATCCATCCATCCATTCATCCAGCGCGGCCGTAGCTGAGATTGAACTAACTACACGAGTTTGCAGTATAATTAAAATTATGTCCGGCAGCTGAATGCATGATGCTTAGCCAAATCTAGACATGGTAATTTTTCCTGACGCCATCACTAGATGGGCTGCCTACCACGGCTTAGGATAGTACCATCTAACCTCGAGAGAAGGATAGACCGCGCCAGTTTCTCAATCTAGTATTAAACTCGCTATCCTAAGCGTTCACCTATCTGTTATTGGGCAGGCTCAACGTTGCTTTACTTCATTGATCTGACGAGATCCGGTGTGTCAACGTGATTGTGCCGTAAGGTATAATTGTGTGTAAATATATTTAAACAACATTTTCTATAATATTTAACGATAAGTAACTCTCTTTTAATACTATACTCTCCTCTCATCAGAAGAATTATGAGCAAAACATCTTTGCGAACTAAGAGTGTTGTGTTTGTTAAGATACAAAGAACTCGATAAACTCCACATTTAAAACTGATGTCGTATCTTTCTTGTTGGGAATCATAATAATTTTCTTAAAATTTTTCCCGAGAGAAAGGTAATAAATCCTCAATCGATCAAAAATAAACACTACTGATTGTCGAGCATGCAGTCGATTTGATATGGTCTTGCTAAACAGCTGCGATTGTAAGTTTAAGACGGATTTGTTTCTTAGAGGCATTATGGGAAATGTGTCGTGCCTTATTTTAAACGTCTGCGTTGTAGCTAAGCCCATGGCAGTCTTCGTATCGATCTTGAGTATGAATACAACTCTAGTTTACTAGTGTTTTATTCTGTATATATGTGGGGGGGATTAAACAGCAACGGACACGAAATATTTGTAATAATATAGAGTATAGTTTATTTGTTTCGAACGCTTTTAATCCATACTAGAGAAATATTTCTTTTAATACATTCATTTGCTGCCATAATTTTATCCTTTATGTACGGAATAATTATTTATTCGTTACCCGTCCGACCGTCTTTATATTCATTATTTATTACGTAGACATATGTAAAGTCTTTTGATTTAGATATCGTGTACCACCCCAACCTCACAATACAACATCCCCGCGTCCTCTGTCTCCCTCTCTTACTTTGCATCTTATTAACTCCAACCTTCTATTTCCTATTTCGTTTTTTATCTTACATACTATGCTATGCCGTTCATTTATTTTAATGTATCACTTATCTCATTTTACCCTCCCACACAGTCTTAACAACAATGTATCGGTGGCCATATTGTTTCTGTCCAACGCTTCACGTCCATTCTGCTTCGATTGTCTAATTTAATAATCGAATCCTGATTTCCCCCGTTTCATTCTTTCCGCTCGATATGTCGAAAGGAATAAAATATGGCGGCTGCTATAATAAAAGGAAAGAATAAAAAATGTGTGTCATAGATCTTGCCCCTTTTTCTATGAATTCCCATTTCGTTTGTCTTGGGACGAGCCCCGTTGTGTATAGCGCCGTAATAGATAGGTTGAGTGGCACGTATCTGTGAACGGAGGGCAGATCACAGAAAAGAAAAATGTCTGCCAGGGATTTACGTCGATGCTTCTAATTTCAAATGAGTTCGATCGTGTGAATATATGGGTCACTTTTTTCCGTCCAATATTAGTTGAAATGGTGACGCTCGGAAATGCTACACACAGATTCACATACAAATTCTGACTCCTAGTGTTTACAAAGATTATTGAACTATCGAAGCTTTTTTCGCCAAATATCGAAAAATAAATTCCACTCTGATATTTTACTAATCTCTCGTTTAGCTTGAGGAATATACTGCATAAAATATACGCAATAGTTGTGCAAATAAAGAAATTACATACAAATGATGAGTATATCTATTTATATCTATATATATCTATATCTATCTCTCTCTCTCTCTCTATATATATATATATATATATATATATATATATATATATATATATATATAAAGACAAATGCAGCGCGCGCGTTTTTGTATGTCCAAGAAAGGCTTCTTTCGTAGGGTTCTCCGTGGTGTGACTATTTCTAGCAACATGTTATATGCTGTGTAGATTATAATATAGAGGATTTGCTAATGCGCGTCGCGTTTACGACGACTTTTACCAAATTCTTGCTATTTCAGCTTCTCTTGTATTAATATAAAAATGTAAAGTAGAATCATTAAAACTTATATCAGTGTTTAAGAAATCCCCGACAGAGTATAAGTGTAGTAAACTGAGAATTATGGTATACTTTGGATGCATTGTTAGGGATTAATATGATAAATACTGAACGTAATTTTATGCGAACCTGAAAATTGTATTCTGTATTCACTAATGAATTCTACGTAAATAGTGATCCTTTGACAACGTGATAAATATGTACACGATTGTAAATAATAATAATGTTTACTATTAAATAAAAGAAAGTGTGTATGTATGTCGGTGAGATCTTTTTCTATGAAACCCAAAACAGCTAGACTGATTTTTTTTATTTAACAAAAATATAACTGATTTTCTAGGAGTCTTCTAATGTAGGTTTTGTACCGGAATGCCTCCGATTTTTATTGAAAATCGATAATAGAAAAAACATTAAGGACGGAAGAGCACGATTTTGAGCAAAGTTGCCACTTTAACACAGTCAAACATCACCGGTGATTTTGATCAGTTTTATCACCACCCACACAAATCTGTCAGCATATAAAACTCAGCAGTAGGTTATTTGATATAACAGAGGCAAGTTGCGATGATGTTTCTGTTTGGAGCCCAATTAAACCATGAATCATAACGTTTGCATTCTATGTGCATTTCAAACCATTATATATAAAAAATATAACATAAACACTAGGTTTTCTTTACAGTGCAATGTAAACTATAGTATAGGATAGGTGCATTTTAAAATACAATAGTATCAATTAATCGATTGTATTAAAAGATTTGCGATTTCAGTCATTACAATGATAATTACCATGTGTGAAACACTATGGATCATCATTAAATCCCGAGCAAATTCCCTTATACTTGTAAATAATAATAGTAATATAACAACGCAATGCTTTGTTATCGAATACGTATATATATATATATATATATATATATATATATATATATATATATATATCTAAATACATATACACATATATATACACATATATATACACACACACACACACATATATATATATATATTAATATATGGGTGTGCGTGTATATATACATGTATATATATATACACACACACACACATATATATATATATATATATATATATATATATAATGGGTATACAAAAAGAAAAACTTCCCATTTTTAACTCAAAAACAGTAAGAGCCAGGAAGATAGCAAGGACCCCATTAAAATAAGTGATTTTAATGTTTTATAAATTGGTTGAGAAATGTGAGTTTAGCATGGTTACTAAATATAGAATGTTATAACTATTCTCAATGCACAATTGCAAAACGATGAACGATGTCTGTGAATGGGCATCCAAAACATGCTTTGTCATACTACAGTGATTACAAAAGAAAAGTTTCCTGTGATTTCATCTAACAAAGTTGAAGGGCTGAGAAGAGGAGACACCACCCATTAAAGCGACCGATATTTTCTACCCAAGATTGTTTGTTTAACAACCATACTATTACTTTCAATACATGTTTTGAAAGAATGTCAATGGCACACCCACACACACACACAATTATATATATATATATATATATATATATATATATATATATATATATATATATATATATATATACAGGCGAAAACGAAAAGTATGGTTGATTTTTTCGACAAATATATTTAAAAGACATCTTCTATTCCTACTCGTAATGAAAAACAAATAAATAAAGGAAAGATAAACATACGTACTGTTGGTTTATTTTGAATGTATGTATATATATATATATATATATATATATACATATATATATATATATGTGTGTGTGTGTCTGTGTCTGTGTGTCTGTGTGTGTATCAATATTTATATGTCGTGTATTACGCTAAGCAAGCGTTCAACAACCACCCGCTGTAGTTGGTGTCGGTTTATATATATATGAGCTATCTGCTCATATGTAAATGATACTTAATTTGCATATCACTTCATCTCTCTAAAACGGAAGGGATTTCTGCAACGACTACATCTTGTACTTCTTTCTCGTGCCCTCCTGAACATATTCCTTTATCTCTCTCCTTTTCCTTGGAGATCTGTACCTATCTCGTCTTTTCCTATAATAGCAGTGTTCCGCCTGTATATTCTGATCTTCTGCCTTGATCTTCTGCCTTGATCTTCTGCCTTGCCCCATTCTGCTTTTTCCTCTTCAATCTCGTGTCCCCTCGACTTCTTCCTCCGCAATCTCATTCTGTAGTAACTCTTCTGTTACATCAATAATGTGCAGCCCTGAAGGCATTTCCTCATCCGATTATTATCCTTGAGATCTTATTTGGTCAGAATCAGCAAGAACACTGCTCCCATTTTCTTTATTTAATATTGCAGTATTATATATATTCTACTGTCTCGGCTTCCGTATTCCTATTTCTTTTGTAACACATCTTTTAATTAGTGGCATATGACATACTTAAAGGGCACCTTAATTTTCTTACCATTAAGAGAGATGGACTTTCTGGACTGCCTGCATACGCAACTGTTCTATAACTTAGTAATAATCTTGGTAGGAAAGCATCGATTTCTCCTTCTGTTGCACGCATGTTGTATGCCCTTATTTACAATCTGGGCAATCCATTCCCCTATCCCGTTACTTTGAAGGTGGTAGGTAGAGGGATTTTAAGGTATGCATCCTTTTTTTCTTAACCATTCATACACTCAGCATCCACAAATTCTGGCGCGTTATCTATCACTAATTTTCTCGGTATCCCATATCTCGTAAATATTACTCTTAATATTTGTTTAACGGTGGTACGTTTTTTATCAGGTACTCTTACCACTTCAGGCCAACCTTAATTTGCATTTACTAATATTACTAATAGTCCTATTTCATTGACATATGCATGATCCTTGTGTACTCTGCTCCAAAGTTCTGCTTCTCGTTGCCACATATTATTTTCTTTTGCATTAACTTCCTGAGTTCTGTGCATTTGGTGCATCTCTTCACTTAGTCCTGGACATCCCTTGAGTACTCTGGCCACCATGCTTCCAATTTTAATCTTTTTTGCGGAACTGCTACTCCACAATGTCATATATAACTTGTCTCCTCTATGTTTCCGGGGAAACTACCAAGTCTCCATTACATATTACCCCGTTTTCTATAGTCAGTTTATGTCTTCGAATTGTCTTTCAGCGATTGAATAGTTTCTACGGCGACTCTCTTTTATCTTCAACACTATTCTGTTTAACACTGTGTCATTTGTAGTTTAAGTAGCCAGTTTATCTACAGATATTACATCGGTTTCTACAAGGTGCAGGAATGTGTCTTCAAATTCCCAGTCGTTTTGCCATTATTCTATCTATAAAACCTCAATCTAGATAAGGAGTCAACGTGCGGTATCGTAATCCCCTTAACATACTCAATGTCAAAGTCGAATGCTATCAGTTTGATCGCCCAAGATAATATTCTTGACGTTGTAGCTTTCGGTAGTTTTTTTTTCTTGGGTTGAAAATAAATTCCAGTGGTCTGTGATCACTTTTCAACAAGAATTTTTCCCATCAAGAACTGTCTTGCTCTGTCCGTTGTCCACACCATCGCTAGTGCCTCCCTTTCTATATTAAAATAAGAGTGTTCAGTCGTTCTCAACCTCCTAAGTAAGATAAGTACATTACGGGAAGACCATCTTGTGACAAAACACCGGATACAGAACGCTCACTAGCGTCAGTAGTTAGAGTTATGTCATTCTTAGGGTCACAAATTTGTACTTTTGGCTTTTTCGCTAGAATCTGTTTTTAGTTTTCAAAGACTTTCTATTGGTGTTTTAACCAAAACAAAAACTCTGCATTTTTCTTACGTTCGAACACGGTTTTGTAAACTAATTATATTTTGGTATATATTTCTATAAAAAATCTACCAAACCAAAGAAAAACTCCAACTATTTTTTTTTATTTTTTGGTCACTTTTAGAATTGTCTCTATTAGTGCTTCATCTGGAGTGATCCGCTCCTGTTATATTGAGTAACCAAAAATGAAATTTACTTACTGTTGGTTACACACTTTTTCGTGTTTATTGTCAAGTCAGCGCCTCTTAGCCGGTTAAATATATTATCATTTTTTAAAAATCATCTTCATTTAAATCTGCAACATATATATCGTCTTGATAACAGATGGTATTTTCAACATTTCCAATTACTTTGTTAATAGCTGTTTTTGAAAAATTGCACTTGCCGTTTTTATGCCATACGGCATCCTTTCCCACCTTAACAGGCCTATAGGTGTGTTTATCGTCATCACTTCTTTAAAATTTTCATCTAGGGAAATTTGGTGACAAGGTGATTTTAGGTCTACCTTCGGAAATACTTTCATTCCGGCAAGTTTATGTAAATCTACTTCCACATTCGGAATAGGGTACGAATCACCGCTAACTTTATTGTTCACCCCTATTTTATAATCTCCACAAATTCTCAAGTCACCATCTCTTTTTTTTAACACAACGGGTGATACCCATTTAATTCCGCATGAAGGGGTAGATTCTAATAGATCTCCCTTTATTAACTTTCACAACTTAATTATTACTACCAGTAATAAACGCACTTGTACTTTGCACGATTCGTAGTAAGAGGGGGCCATATTTTATTTTAATTTCTGGCTAACGTCATCAGTTTTTAATTTTACTGTTTTTTTCATTTCTATCTAATTAATCAACTTCGTTCAATTTTTCTAATACATCATTCCCCAGCAGTCCATGCGTTTTTCGGAAATTTGTAACTATAATGGGTACTACTTCATATTTTTCTTTTAGTTTTTTGAACCTGCAAAGTAGCCCATAATTGCAATAACCGAGCCATCAAACTGACGTAATTGTACGTTGCCTTTTTTAAAACGCGGTTTTTCCTTTTTCCCCACAATTTTTGGGAAGTGTTACTACCTCACTGCAAGTATAAACCCGCATTTCAACAACACATTTGTTGATTTGATTTTTGTTTTTTATCTCCGTTCCTTGATCCAGTATTTTGTATATTATCCTTCTTTAAATCAAAATTCTGTCAGATTTCATCCTCTATTCTTTCCACATTTTTCGTTTTACATACTTCTTTGAAGTGATTCATGTTTAAACACTTTGAACATGTTTTTCCATTTTTCTTTTTTCCTTTCCTAATTTTTTTTCCCCAGTAAGTACAATTGTTTCTTTTCGTTTCTACCGTATCCGTGTCAGTCATTATTTCTTCGTAGGAGTTTTTTTTTTACATTTTGGTTGTATGTATGCCTTAATTCCTGGTGTTGTATAAATTCTAGACACATATTCAAGGGAATGTTTGTAAGTAGTAACTGTTCCATTAGCTTATATCTATGTGCCCAATTATGCATACCGTCAATTAAACTCAATTGAATTACGTCGTCTTCTGTTGTTTGTTCTTCTGTTCCTAGTTTTTCAAAGTTACAGTATTTACTCGCACTTCTTAACCGGTATAAATATTTTACCATCGGTTCATCCACTTCCTGTTTTATTGCCATAAACTATTCGCTTTCTGCAATCACCAGTGGTTTCTTTGGTCTCATGTTTCCCTTGATATCCTGACTTATTTCTTCGGAAGCCTTTCTTCAAGTTTCCGAGGGTAAAGCATTGTCGAAACCTATATAATTGCTTAACAACCAGCATTAGTCCTGAACAAGTCGGTGATTTCATTCTCTCCTCCTTGTTTTTTTTTTTTTTTGTTGAATTTCAGCTTTTGCTTCTCGGATAAGCAGCAAAGTATCTAAGTACTCCGGGTCTTCAAAACCCAGAGAATATTCTATCAGTGACGTCATTAATATGTCGTGTATAAAGCTAAGCAGCCACTCAACAACCACCTGCGCTAGTTGGTAGCGGTTTATAAATATGAGCTATCTGCTGATATGTAGATTATACTTAATTTGCATATCAATACAAATGTGCATATATAGGTGTGTGTGTGTTTGTGTATGTATATACATATATAGGTTTGTATAAATATACACATATATGTATATATATGTCTGTACATATATATATATATATATATATATATATATATATATATGTTTATATACATATGTATGTATGGATATTCGTTTATTTGTTTATATAATAATCATAGTATCTTAACAATTTTATAATATAAAAGTTTGGATAGAAAGCCAAAAAATATTACTACATTTTTTTCTGGCCAATTAACATTATTATCCTACATATATTTATATGTATTTCTTAAGCAAAAGAAAAACAATCTCGCCCATCAATATAAAATAATTTACAAATGAAAGATCGGCTTACTCTCGACGAGCAAACATGATATGTTAAACAGCCTTTATATGTGCTTAATATTTTTGAAAAAGCATCCAATATCCTCGATGAAGTGGGTGGCGATTTCGGCGTGCGGTTTGCCGGAAGTAGGTTGAAAGATTAATGGGCCGGCAAAGTGGAAATTGAAATAATTATGAAGACGCCGCCATCGTGGAGAATTGGCCTCCGAGAATTTATGGTATTTTTTATCTCTTTCACTAGCATGGAAATTGAATGATTAAACTGGTATCAACATAACTTCCATCTTTATTTCAGAAACAGTTTCGTTAATGTAGGACACACGTGCTGAAAGAAAAGTGTGTATATATACATACATCTATATATATATATATATATATATATATATATATATATATATATATATATATATATATATATATATTCAGGCAAACATTATAAACAACAACAGAGGTACCTTGCTTAATGATTCTTTTTTTCATTTTTTTTCGATCTTTCGTAAGATTTTTTTAAACTTCAAGATGAAAGGTATTTACAAATGTTCCATGGTTCACACGAGCGCTTTCGATTCTTCCTTGAATCATCATCAGGTGGAGATAAAATATTAAAAATTGAAGTGAAATATATAGTTACGAATGATAAAAAGAGTCAATTAAAAGTCTATTTAAATATACAGTTAAGAGTGATAAAAAACTCGATTAAAAATTAGGATGGAACATTTGTAAATACCTTCCATCTTGAAGTTACAAAAATCTTACGAAAGATCGAAAAAATGAAAAAAAAAGAATCATTAAGCAAGGTATCTCTGTTGTTTTTCATTGCCTGAATGAAGGAATGCTGCCTAAATACACTAATATATATATATATATATATATATATATATATATATATATATATATATATATAATTAAAAACATTCTGATCAGTATTTGTGAAATAGTCTTTGAAATTCAAAATATGCCGTACTATATAAATCTGAATATTCCTTAATTGCTTGAATAGTAATAACTCTCAAGAAACAAAACAAAAAAACATTTGTATGATTCCCACAAGACCCACGTTCGTTACATACACTTTCGATTTCTTGGAACCTTTCCAGCTCTTACAGGACATCTGAAATTCGAACCTTCACCAGTTGTCTACATCTGACCATTTGAAAACTGACTACTCGAGATATACACTAATCACTGAAATAGGTAGATATTGTCTATTAAAAATTATTCATCGACTGAGAATTTTAGGTATTATTTGTCAGTCAATTCATATTAAAATATTCATTTTAAGCTAAAACAATCCGTTTGTGATACAACCAGCTCTATTTCTATCATATATTGTATCTACTCTATATCTCTGACAAAGCAGCAATTGTCTGCTATCCGCGTACACAATAACCACATGCATCCCAGCCGATGATATGTATATATTCGCACGATAAGTTAATGACGCTGTAAAACAATAAGTTTAAGGAGGATTTGTTCAGTCTTTTGCAATAGCAGTTTTTGTAAGTTTATCCGTAAACATGTTTGCTGTACAATTTATTAGTATTTGGTTAGAATGTTTCTTTATAATAGTCTATATTCTCAAAACAGTAAATGCCACAGATTTCTATGTTTGTGCACGATTTTTTTGTGTGCTACAAGCTTGCCTCTTTTTTTTTTAGTGCCTGCCTCCAAGGCAATAATATTTTTATTGTTTGCAGGACCCTTTGTTACGTCTAGATTAATATGGAAATTGTTCTCTTTCAAATTCAAATTTACAGCACAATGCCAACATTCAGAAGTATGTTTAATTACCGTGATATTAATTTTAATGAAATGAGAAAGTAAGGTATAATAGTAAAATAATGGTGAAGGGGAAAAACTTATCTAAGATACGATTTCGGCGTAAATATTTACCACCTATGAATAGTAGAGGAGTTCATATTTTATTTTTATAACAGATACAAAACTACGTATGATTTAATCTGTAAGAGATTAAACGAAATCCTTATATCTGAGATACACACTAATATACGTTGACATGCTTATGAGTAAAATAATATTTCTAATACAAATATAACAACTATACTCAACTATTTCATTCTTAACAGAATACCCGATTATTTATTCTAAAGAAATGAATGAACACAATTATATTACAATAACATTTTCGGACTTTATATATATATATATATATATATATATATATATATATATATATATATGAAATCCTTGTTTACTGCAATATCGTATGGATTAACAAGCGTGTGCTCCTCCTTGGGGTCTGTTTCGTATGTGAACGCGATTATTTCATCGTAGCTGAAGCAGGCCACCTTCGGTATCTTTGCTGGTAGTATGGCCACTATTTTTTCCGACCAAGGCATAAGACGGGGCCTGTACATATCACACGTGGGCGTTCCGGATGGCATTTTTATACATCGTTCAATCTGATATTTACCTTCGGGGTTATTTTTTTTCGTCAGGATGTCAAAATAAACGAATAATTCGCGAAAAGCGCAGAAGAGTCTTTCGCCGTCGTCCGAAGACAAACTCTTGTAGTTTTTATCTAATTTTAATTTTATTTTTAGTATATGTTTACGATTAGCAGACTGAATATATTTATACAGATATATCTCGAGTTTATTTTCGTTCTGTACAATAAATAGCACTAACCCATGAATGGATTTGCAGCAAGTATATTACTGCAACCTAAGTGCTTTATTAAGTAAAATATTCATGATAAATATTAATTTACATTTTATAAAAACCGAAGTTCTAGCTTAGCGTCTACGATACTAAACCATATTACCTAAGATTAATGCGGGCGAATTATAATAGACACGTACTAATATGATTCGAAATTAACTCAAACACATAGACGCATATATATATACAATATATATATATATATATATATAATATATATATATATATATATGGGTGTGTGTGTATACGTGTTATATATATGTATATATATATATATATATATGTATATACATACATACATATATATATGTATTTATAGATATATATTCCCATAGCATATAGCGCACAGACTTCAGATAAGGATTCCATGGGCAATTGAATATGTCATATATGTATATATATATATATATATATATATATATATATATATTTATATATATTTATATATACATATATATATATAAATATATATAGAAAGAGAGCGAGATAGATCGATCGATAGATAGATGGACATACATATATGTACACACGCATACATATAAATACACATATATATACACACATATATAAACGCAGACATATATATGCACACATATTATATATATACACACACACGCACATATATATGTATGTGTGTGCGTGTGTCTGGGGGGTTGTGGCATTTTCAGCCACCTACGTTATCCTTATCTCAAACAGGGTCTATCTATTATAAAACAGTAACATATATTTGAATGGCCACACTAATAGATCATGCGCGCATATTTTGAAACACACACACACACGCACACGCACACATATATATATAGAGAGAGAGAGCGAGAGTGAGACAGATAGAGCGAGATAGATAAAGAAAGATAGAGGTTTGATAGAAATAGAGAGAAAAAGAAAGAAAGAGAAAGATAGACAGCAATCAGGAGAGACAGAATTAAATAGATTGGTAAAAGTAAATAACGGGTCGGAGAGTGATGGATATTTATTGATTTCACAGTGGGTTGTTTTTATATACGATTAATACTGTAGTTTTTAGGATGGAGTAACTGCCATACGCAACGATAGGTTTTCTGTTATTATCTGATATCAAAGAGAAAAACAGTGTGTGAAAACCAACAGAAGCAACTCATCTAAGCTGTTCTGATCTATGTAATACGCAATAACCGTATCAGTTTAATGCGGCGGACACGAAGTTACACTAAAAAAATATATATCGATTTGATAAACATTCATCAGATAAAACACAGATGTTGCTTGAATGACTTTTTGTTTTAATTTTGTAAAGTAATAATATTTTCCGACAGGAGTTTTTATGTCGCATAATAAATCTTCTGAGATCCATAGCGTCCTAAGTTACAGAGTTGCTATACTATATGTAGCAATCACTATTTTTCTTTGTGAAATAATAAATACTAGCAGGTATTCCGACGTTAACCGTCCATAAAGTACGCTAAAATACTATAGTTTATTTATGCAGATCTCATAGATGCATTGAAAATCAAATTATCTATTGCACCCAACATTTTGTCGTGATTTCAATACATGATTCAACTGTTATAGGTTTCCACTTGATCTGAACCCAAATAAAAACAATAAAAAATATACTTGTGTAAACGTATATTTGCGAATACGTAAATTTTATACGTTTAATCAACTTATGCATGATAAGTTGCAAATTATATATATATATATATATATAACTACTTCATTTATTCGCATAAATTTAATATACGAAAGTATAGATTTATGCGTAAACTTTAAGTATTTACTTTAAAAGTGCTTAATACGTAGGTAGAGCTAGTTAGTAAAAAAAAAAAAAAAGGAGAGCGGCCACCTAAAACCACTAACCTAGTTCTAAAACATATCCTTTGTTTGATAAATTGCATGCCCATTGGCTGGTAGGAAAGGGCGCGGTACATACTAGAAAGCTGATTGGCCGACTAGAAATCCTCAACATATATAAAAACAAGAAGCAACGACAGAATTCGCGCATAAGCCTGACGAATCCTATAGTTGGATGAAACGCAGAATATTCAGTGTAGCTTAATCGCCATATATATTTTATAAATTACTATATATATATATATATATATATATATATATATATATATATATATATATATATATATATATATATATATATAAAACTAGGAGGTGGATTTGCACGGGCGTAAAATATGCTTAAAAATTATAATTAAATTTGTCAATATCATATATATTTTATAGAGTCGTAATTTCACAAGTAAAACAAAAAATGCATTCAGTTGCCTTAGCTAGAATCAGAACCGAAGCATTCAAATCTGGTCTCGTTACCTATGTGCCCAAGAAACAGGCATGTAAAAATGTTAAATAAAGTAAGATCAATGTACAAAATTAACGATTTTTTTTTTTTGCATTTTGACCCGTCTTTTACCCCATAAAACAATTTACCCGCTAAAAACGCATCAAAAAACAATTATTTTATGCCCCTTAGAATTAGGGTTGTAGAGACCGTCGTAATAGTCAATGACACACACACACGCACACACATATGTATATATATATATATATATATAAATATATACATATATATATATGTGTGTGTGTGTGTAGATAGATAGATAGATAGATAATATCCGATTTATCTTGATAATATTATTTTTATACATGTTCTGGAATACCGTTTTCATTATGAATGTTATTTTAACATTGTGTCGGCCAAAGTAATCCTATCTAACTCGGGAATATTTCTCAAGGTTAGCATTGTATTCCGAAAGATTTAAATGATATATGAATAATCTATCCTCATCTAAAAATATCAGAACACATCCATCATATTCTGAGTGTATTACCGTATCCCCTGTTTAATTATGACGTCATTGTCTCTGGCATTTATTTTTAATGTATTCCCGGACAGTGTTGTCATACTTTTAGTTTTCCTTGCAATGTGTTGTCTTGAGCCTTTTTTTTTCAAATGATACTCTTATGTATATAAAATTTTCTGTGGGCAAAAGTGTATTATATGTTTTGAAGTTATTGTACACTTTTCTCGGATTAGGGAAACTAGACAATCAAACACAACACAAATTTGTTAGCATTTGTAAAAATTGATGTTTCTAGTGATGATGTATCTACTATTTTTTATTCATAACGGATCATTTCCTTATCGTTGAATATGTTAAACTTATTATAATGAGTAAATGTTTGATGAATATATTTGATGAATGCGATCAGTTCATTGAAGTTTTCTATTTGCAGGTACTAAACTACAAAAATATTATTCAGTGAGCATAACTTGGAAATCTGGTTTACGTCAACCATTTAAGATATCAAAATGATTCGCAAATACATTTATCTCATGATCACAGATGCTTATTTAATTCTCTACAGTGTAATTACAAATCTAGAGATCTCATTACTATCTTGTTTTATCCTCGTACCACAAATTTTTCTCACACATGTCGACTATTTGTGATTTCAGATCATACTTTTTTAACAAGATCGCAGTTTATAAGATATATTACGGTTTAAGTAATTTTGGGTTCATCTTGGCCTTTGAAAATTGTTTAAAATTATTTTGTTGTTCACATGTTGTACGTTAGTGTTTTTTTTATTTATATGGTTCAATTCTTGCATTCGTGAATTTCCTGAAAGTTTAAACTGTTTTAATCATTGTTTTTGTGTAGTTTTATTATTGCTCTTAATGACTATTTGTCTTATATCATCATCATTATAACAATATAAATATTACTTGTAAGAACAATAATAATATTTATCATTATTATTATTATTATTATTATTATTATTATTATTATTTATATATTAATATGCTGATTCGCCTCGGCCATTTTTATCCTTACATCATTTAAAAAGGGGAAGGGGGATATTCAAATTTGTTATTAAACATTTGATAAAAGCAAAACAAAAACTGATGTCGCCCGTTAGGAAAAACCTATCCACATATTTATTAGATGGGGAAAACCGTAGCCACAACTCGATTTGATAAAACAAATCTTGATTAGAAATAGAAATATAAAATCATGGCGGTATAAACTCTGTGTTCAAGGTATCTCCTGTGTTAATTTTTATGTACGTATTAAAGTTTGTGCATAATAAATCTTATAAAACATACTTTTTACAAAACTACAAACTGTTTTTAGGATGATTCTGTCGTGTACATTTTACATGAACGTAATAAATTATTTTTGAAAGTAAAACGTATTTGTTTATTGTTTAACTCCTAATAAATAGTTCCTGTTAATGTTTTTTTTTTAAGTTTTATCTATTTCAAGCTGACATGAATGTTTACATCGTAAATAAAATTAAATAAAAAACAAAACATCATTTGGATATTCGTGCATCCGTGTCACTGCGCTATTTTTTATAGTATTTTCAAGTAAAATTACATTTTTCGGTGTTTTCTTTATATTATTAAGTTAAAGTAGAAAATATTTATAGAACACTATAAAAATGTTAAGACAGTTTTTTTTTTAATGATGATTACGGATTAACGATTTCAGTGCGAGAACATAAATATATAAGTACATCATGGTTTTTTTCGAATAATTTTCTCCAGAGATATAATTTCACATTTGATAGAATATTTTATTTAATTCGTAGTGATATACTTTGTTTTTTTATGTTTTACCTATTTTCTGGTGATGTGAATTACTGTGTATCAAAAATAATAAAATTTACACATTTTATTCTTATTTTGATTTATTTAATCAAGTAAAAAATCGACTTTTGATTCGATAAGACGTTTCTTACTGATGTCTGTTTTTTTCAAATTTGTAACTACAGTGGAACTTCCACTGGTTCTGCAAGTGATTATTATTATTATTATTATTATTATTATTATTATTATTATTATTATTATTATTATTACAGATGTTGTCCTATTTGTGTTTAGTTGTGGTTATTGCCGATTTTAGTCTGATGGGAAGATCATTTCAAATGACTTTAGGCTACCATCATCTATTTTTTTTCAATTTTGGTAGCACTTTTCGGAAGATACTTGTTGTTCCTAAAACATAGTCTTCTGAAGTACCCCAACATTGCAATGGATCCTAATTTTCTCAATCACCTTCTAAAATTGTTTTGACAAACCAAGGTAAAGTTGGTAAAGTTGAACAGGATATAAGGGTTTCGTATTGTGATCGGAGTCATCACAACAGGAAAACCTTATATCCTGTTCAACTTTACCAACTTTACCAACTTTACCAAGCTTATTATTCCTTTTTCATGCTTTGGTTCCTTTCGCTCTTTCTATTTTTTCGATATACACATCATTTGTTACTGCTGTATTAATGATTATTGCATTGTGTTCTGTTTTTCTTCTAACAACATAAAATCTTGTCTCCTGGCTCTAATCATAGTAGTATATTAAATATTCACATCCCACAATAACATTACATTTTAACTCCTGGCCCCAGGGGTTGCAGACGAACAGATAATATGTAATTGTTTTAATAGCGCACATCGATATACTCTATATAACCCACATGAAACATGGCATGTGTTTTGTATAAAAGTACATTCTTGCATTTATACCTAAAATTAAAAACACATGGAAAATCGATACCGATATTAAACACTCCGCTATGAATAGAATTCCATATGAAACATATCATTATATTTAAATACGCTTTACGGAATACAATTGTATCCTGTAAGGAACATTCTTGCTACATAGATTTTATATCGTACACGTTTCTTGTGGAACAGCAATGGCTAAATGATTTCACAGTTTCATTTTTTAATTCACTTGTTATATTCAGCGATATATCTGTTTGCTATTTCATCTACTGATAATTCAGCTGAGAATAGAAAATGCATACAGGTTGATGCGTATACGCAACTCTTCAATACCAGCTTAATATTGTTTCTGCATATATAGACTTTCGTACATCGACTGATATAGAACATACAGCTATTTTGTAAAGTAACCAACTGCTGATGTAATGTGGTCGTTACATGATAACACAAACGCACACGTTGTATTCGTGATAGTTTGCAAAAACTAACAAGGAAAAAAATCGAGCCATTTTTTCTAAGTGAAATAAAAGGCATTTATTCATATTAGTTTCCACCAATCAAATTTGCGTAAGGTTTTAAAATATATCTTAGTTAGGCATGTAGTTGACAACACCCTATACTGCCCAACACGTGTTTTAAAAGTTACACGGCCATCTGACATCAACACGCCTTACCTTCACTCTTACCGTCTGATGTATATTTTTTCTATGCGCTTTTTTTCTGCTTCTTTCTAGTTCTTGGCGTAATTTGGGTCATGCTGTAGTCAGTTCCATATTTGTCATGCAGCCGCTGCCACTGCTCAGATGCTAAAACGCATCAGTGCCTCTCAAGCGTGTATATAACACTATGTGACCGTATGTGACATATGTATTCGGTACTTTAACTACTTTTGAGCTCCTGTGATGATCTAATAATGTTTTTTCATTGTATTAAAATTATCTGTGACTCTAGTAATCGTATGTGATGTAAATTGGTTTTGTAATTCACGATAATATGACCTCAGCTTTACCTTTGAGTCTAATGCCAGTTATTATCGTTGAGCTTTTACCATAATTATTCGTTGTACTCATAAAATTTTGTAATTAATTTAAAATATGCACAGTCTTGATTCTTCGAACAATCAAACTATTTTTAAAATAGCAGACGCACCTGGCGTTTTCGGGGATTTAAATAATATCAACAAATGTTTCACCTATGTTATAGTTTTATTTTATCGAAATTGGTGAAATGGTCTATTTTAAAAACAAATCGATTGATTGAGTCTTCCTGTAAAACGACTCCCATTATAATTTAATTGGCACTGCACTGTAGAGACTCTACACTTGATTTAATAAAATTACATATAAAAATATATTGTCACTTAAAGTTCCAAATGCAAAAGCCAAGGATCATTCTTCAAGATTACTCTAAATAGGAACACTTATTTACTTACGTACCTTCTCAAAGAACCAACTGTTGATGCGATTTACTCATTGTATGTACTTATTAAGTTAAATATACATGAATAAAAGTGAAGTATCATTGTTAAATTATGCTCTAAAAACGAACGTTTATTTCAAATCCCCCCCATCTGTGAAGGGATTCTACAATTGGTTTTATAGGTTTACGTGTCTGCCTTTGATTGATAACACTTTTCAAATGCACTTTTGATGTTAGATTGTATAAATGTGCTAATTCTATAGTCGATCTTTCTCTTTGATTGTGATGGGTTTTATTCTCGATTACCGATTACTATCAGATGCATTCCGGTACAAAAATACAATGTAAGAACATTGCCAGACATATCAAGTAAGTTTGTTTCTAATTCCGAAATAAAATGCACTCAGTCGTTTCCGAGCCAATGTTGAACGAAATAATCCCCACGCAAAGTTCTTTCCATATAATGTTAGAGATACATGAAATTTTATTTTTCATCATCACTAGCAACCTCCTCCTCATCATCATCCACATGGACGTTAGTACTAGCACGCATATTATTATCAACATTATTAATATCAACAATTTTTCTTTTTCTATTCCTGCAAGCGCGTAAATAGAGCCCATCATTGTGAAATTGAATCTAATAAATACCATCATATTATTTTTAGATTCTCTAACAATTGATCTCCATAACACACTGCCCATCCGCAATAATTGAGTCAAAACGAATAGTTATTCAAAAAATATTTCAGAAGAATATACTGCACACATTTCCAATATTCTGGCATGGAGTTTTTCCTACTGTATTGTGCACTTAATTATATTAAATTAAACTCCCTTCCTAGCCGTAAAACCAAAACAAAATAAATAAATACATTTATGTCAGCTTCTATTCATATTTCAACGTGACTTGATTTCGAATGAGATTACATTATAATACGATTCGAAGTAAGAGAACACGGATCCGTCTATTGTGGAAGGTATAATCATTACTGCATCGAATTAAAGAAATCATTTGCAGAAAATCAAGCAAGCGTCACAAAGTTACACATACACACATACGTAGTGAGGCGGACATAGAGGGGGAGATACACCCAAACGCACACACAAATATAAAAACACACATACAGACACATATACATACGCATACATGTATACACACACGCATATATGTACATACATATGTGTATATGCATATATATATATATATATATATATATATATATATATGTGTATGTTCCTGTGTGTGTGTTTGTGTATAAGTGAAAAATACATGTTATTGTAATAATATTAATTCCCAATGTCTCGTCCAAATATTTGAAGATGTTTTCAAGAGTGCCAAGGTAATTCCTATTTTTTGCATTATTATATAAATATACATCCATCCACATAAACACTGGTTCGCTGCATCACAGATACACGGAGCGGTAAACCTAGTAACTACCACGAGCCAGGATAAAAACTCGACTGAATAGGGGGCAGTAAGCGCTTCTCATCGTAACGGTATTTGCCTGCTTATAAGATGGGTTTAAAAATGTTTAAACAGTGTTTGTGTGTCTGTCTTTGTCTGTCTGTCGGTCTCTCTCTCTTTCTCTCGCTCTCTCTCTCTCTCTCTCTCTCTCTCTATATATATATATATATATATATATATATATATATATATATATATGGTTGACTATTTAAAAACTTCCGCCTCCATTTTATTTCATATCGTCGGATTTAATCCAGCTCAACAATCATATATATATATATATATATATATATATATATATATATATATATATATATATATATATATATATATATATATATATATATATATACTAGCAAAAGTTCCCGTCGGTGACTGAGCTCAAAAACAGCCTACAGAAAATGGGCTCTGATTTATGAAACTATGATAGGTTATGAAAAGAAGGAAGGGTTGTAAAGAGATAGCCTCGAATTTGGGGGTATCAAAACCAAAGCAAAATATGATGAAAGTAAAAATAAAATAGATACACCCTATAATGTATTATACCATACCTGTTCACACTGAAACAGTGATCACAATATTCTGTGGATCTATATTTAAAAAAACCTTGTTCAACTTTGTGACATATTTCCATTCTATGGAGGTCAGGCGCGAACGAACACCCCATAATTTTATTATACCATATTACTTCATACTGAAAAATAATTGTCAAAGTGTACTTACGCAGATAGATATGAAAAGTCTTTTTTTAAGCGTGTGCCTATATCCATTCTATGGATGCAAGGCGCGAACGCAGACCCCACAATTAAATGATACCATCACTATTTAAGTTAACACATACTTATCAAATTATTATTATGTACATCTATATCAAAAAACCCGTGTAAACATTTTTTTTTAAATTTTTATTTCCATACTTTGGGGGCCAGTCGCGAACGCATAAGCCACAATTTTTATGAACCGCCGATTTGCTAGATCAAACATACCCATTCCTTATGCTCGATACAACATCTATCATTATATGTAATCAGTTTTTTTTTAAATAGTCAACCATATAGAAGCCTATTCGTGACCACACACACACACACAAACACACAAACGTTCAGCTTTATATATATATATATATATATATATATATATATATATATATATATATATATATATATATATATACTAGCATTTCACCCCAGCGTTGCCAGGGTATTGGGATGTGAATGTTGAGCAAAAAAAAGAAAAAAGTGGTAGTAGGAAGGCAGGCTCGAACCCGTACCGAGGAGAAGAACGGGGTAAAACCTAACGTGTATGCTGTTACGACCATCGCCAAACCTGAAGTGACAGTTTTTTTTAAAATAAAGGCTAGACAATCTTTAGGCGAGGATAACTTTAAAAAATATCAGCTAAAAAAGTGATCCTCCCTGTAGAAAAGTGTGTAGTTGAAGGGGAAGATATTAATGTTTTTAGCTAATTTTTCGATATTTGTCGAAGGAAAGGTCGAACTTTAAAACGATACTAATCGTGGAAAAATCCGTCGCCTCTATTGAAAGTTTAAGGCAGACATGCAAACAGACATACATACACACATTTATATATTGGTAACTAAAGATGTTCGACGTAAACTGATGAAAAAGCGTACCCTATCCCTGAATATCCTTTATGTAAAATTTCAAATATTTAGACCAGAAATTGTCTGTGTAATTTGGAAGAGATCGCAGAGGTCAATTTTTTGGACTTGTGCCCTATTATTACCCATTAAAAGTTATTGATTTGGGCTCAAATAAAGTTATTAAGTTAGATCCATGTCCAAGGAACCTATATCTAAAATTTCAAGTGCGTAGACCCAAAATTGTCGGAGGAGTTTGGTAGAGTTCTCAAACGTCAAATCGTTGAACTTTGACACCTTTAATCGCCAAATTTCTCAATCTCAGTACCGTGTATATCAGATTTCAAGTCTGTAGACTAAAAATTGACAGAATTATTGCGTAGGGAAATCTACACAGACCCCCAACACACATACACGTTCACTTTTATATATATATATATATATACATATATATATATATATATATATATATTATAAGCAGTTGTATTGTTTGAAGGATTGGAGACACTGTCAAATTCGAAAAAATTATATGACAACACACAAAGCATTTGGAATCTCTTTTAAATACGTGTGCCCCTCTGTTATATCCACTGATAATGAGCAAATACTCGAACTTTAGTATTTTTTCTAAAACAGCTTCACTGTTTTACTTTTTCCTCTTCACTGTAAACTAAACAGCAATAATAAAATAAGACATTCCTCTCTTATTTCCATATCAAAATAGGCTTAACGCTATTAATTATGAATTAATATCTAACCTACTTTAGTCGAATTCATTAAACTTCTAAGTGTGAATATCCGCAGCGATAAAAATAGGTATTCTTATGAACTTAGTAACCCGCACCAAAATTATTATCCTATACTGAAACGTATTAATCATTGAATTAAAATATATAAAATATATATTTAAAAATATATAAAAAAATATTTATTGTTAATAAAATAGTTGATTAAAGGATAAACCTGATTATTGAAATCTTTAAAAAACACTTCTTCAATAAATAATAAAAATACCCAATATCACATAATTAACACAAATAGCTTATTGAAGTCTATTCACATACAACACAAATTTCAATTTGAGTTAAAATCAATACATATATTATACAAAAATACATATCATCAATTAGCAAAATTAAGAAAAATGGGACTGACTATAAAGTTTACTATACTTAATGCACGCTACTTCATAGTAAAAATCAAATTCCCCAAAACTTCTGAAATAATTTCTCTATGAGTTAAACGCTTTTTGGAGGAATGTAACTTCTAAAATAATTTTAGAGATAAAAAGTGCATTTGTCTTTCTGCTATCACTCTATCAAGTCGCATTACAATACATCGAGTTTATGCGATTTTTATATATCGACGTGTGCAATAACATGTATGGCCATTCACATTTTATAAAAAAATCTAAGATAATGACACTGAAATAAGACATCCCAAACCCAATTAAAAACACATAAAAAATCCATACCGATATTAAACACTCCGCTATGATTAGAATTCCATATGAAATCTATCGCTTTATTTAAATACGCTTTCCGAATGCAATTTTATCCTGTAATGAAAATTCTCGCTAAATAGATATCCTATCGTAAAGGTCCTTCTGGAACAGCAGTGCCTAAATTATTTCAAAGTTTCATTTTATAAATTAACCTCGTATATTCAGCTTTATATCAGTTTGCCATTTACTCTAATAATAATTCAGCTAAGAATAGTAAATGCGTATAGAAAATGTAATATATAATATAACACATGCTCACAAAAGAATTTGACCAATACAAAAAGTATAATTAGACAAAATATTTTTGAAATTTTTAACATTTGCTCACACACACACACACACACAAACACACATATATGTATATATATATATATATATATATATATATATATATATATATATATATATATATATATATATATATATATATATGCATATAAATACACATTAAACTGTATACTGGATTTTTAACTGCATTATAGAAGCGTATGGAAACACTGTAGCACATCATATGTTTATACATTTTATTGAGGACTCAATTTTACTCGAGGCACTTTTCCATGCTTACAGCACTCACATAATCTAAAAACTGGGTAAAAATTTCCGCTTTGACGACTCTCGTGCTTATCTCAGTTTATTCCCCTCATAAAAATCCGCACGTAAACTACAGCATTGCTTTGTTTTATATATGTGTTTTACAAGCAATTCCAACTGTTTTGAAAACTATGCAACTTATTAACGTTTAGCTCAAAGAGCATTGTTTATATTTGTAATCAATCGTAAGTAGTGAAAATATGCTGAGGCTTTTTTAATGGGTGAGTAGGGTGAATGTTCGCAAAACATTATTCTCAGTATTGTCGCTAGCAAGTTCGAAATGTTGTTAACCATGTCATTGCAACAATATGCTCATAATTACTATTTACCCATTAATGGAATTCTCAGAGATTTTTATAAAATACCTACACAACATATGATGGAAATATTAAGAATAGTATTCCGACGAAATATAGTAATAAAAAAATAAATTAATTAAAATATTAGTTCATCAACATTTCGTCTTTTTTTCGAGATTTCCTCTGCATGAAGTAAATGAAGAAAACACCTTACTACAATATATTTTCGACGTAATAAAATGTATGACATTGTTTTTGTTTATTTTCACCACAAAAAAGGCACAGTGCCATTTGGATTAAGGATGCTGCTATCAGAGGCATAAGTTGCAAAGATACTATGTATGCAATTTTCCAGAATGATTTTTTTCACATTACACTTGAACGCCTGCATGTGAGTAGAGTTGGGGTAGCAGGAACCCGAAAGGTAACTCGAGCATCCAGTAGATCTCTGGCAGAAACTATAAGAGAACGGGGCGTGTGTACATCTCCGATGTTCTACTGTGTAGGGTGGAATTTTTCTGCTTGTCAGGTTTTATGGGGATATCTACATCGAGGGGGTAAAGTGCTTGTAGTTCGTCGGAATATCCACCATTAAAATATATGTAAAAAAGGCATGGGGATGCAACCTTTCGTCGGCGGGACAGAGGTTAAACCTATATGACTATCCATGACCTATGACGTTGGCGACTATCTTTTGAACCCTTTTCAGGAGTGAAACACCAGTAGCATATGCACCAGCCAAAATTTGGGGGTAACGTTCTATACATAGGTACATGGTGGTATTATAGGCATGCAAATAATACTTTAAGGAGTAAGTACTTTTCTAGCACGGTAGAGAAAAGCCACTTTCTTTGTAGCGGTCTTAGCAAGTCTCTTTACGCATCTGTTCCAACTCATGCTCCCTGGGAATGTTAAGCCGAGAAGCTTGAAAGAAATATTTTGGGCACTGTATCTTTAACAATAAATTTTGGTGGTTGAGAAGGTTTCTTATAATTATTGAAGAGAAAAGGCTTAGTATTGGCAGCATTGAATTTTCTCATTTTCTCACCATTCTACTACAAATTGCATATCCCAGTTTAGTGTTTTTACCATTGCCTTAGATATATGTATATTGGTTTTCCCCACGTGTCGCCTGTAAAGTGTGCTGTCATCAGCAAATATACCCATCTCAGAGACATTATTATCAGGGAGGTCATTTATGAATACAAGGAATAATATAGGTATAAGGCGGACCCCTGGTGACACCCGCATTTAATCATATTGTTTAGATGTACTACCGTACTTAAGAGGAATTTAATCGTGTTATTTATTCGTCCAGTAATACCGTATTATCTGATTTTCATGTGAAGACAATTGTGCAATACCATGTGAACATCCTTAGATATCTCTAGGTCTACTGCCTTACGCTCCCCTGATTTTTCCAGTGAAATGTATATACATTCAGAGATTACTGTTCAGATATCTGCTGTACAACGTGATTGCCTAAGTCCATATTGTTAGTCAGTCACAAGTTTAGCAACTGTAAATCTATGGACTAGAGCATGATTACTTATAAACTCAAATATTTTGGCGAAAATTGGGATGAAGATAAAAGGGGGATAATATAATGGGTCAGTTATTTCGCCGGAGTTCTTGTAAACCGGTGCCACCAGCAGTTTTCCAACAGTCAGGAAAGCAAGATTCGTTAAGAAATATGTTTTAATGTTTGCAGAGGACTGGAACAACCTCAGCAGAGCATATTTTAATAGTACAGTCCGGATGAAATCAGGTCCACATCTTTTGAGGTATCTATGCATTCTTTCTGATAGCAAGCTGCTGAGACTGAGTGATTTTCAGATTATCTAGTGTGGTATCAGTTCACAAAGGAAAATAAGGAAGGAAATTGTTTGCTGGGCCATATTAAGATTTTGAAGCATGTAAGCATTCTGGGTTACCGTGCAAAGAACCTAATGATCATTGGATAGAGGGGGAATTGTTCATTGCTCCTTATTCACTAAACTGATGTAAATTTTCCAGAAATAACAAGGGCCTAGGCCCTGTCGGTGGGGCATTAGAATACGCCGATTGCCCCCTGCAAAGCATAAAAGCCCCTCAATGGGGGTCCTGGATATGACCTTAAACTATATCCAGTGGTGAGGCCCCGGCGTGTGGGATTTTGGGAATGTGGATCCACCCTTTCATTACGATTGCTCCCAGGCCCACTCTGACCCGGAGTGGTAGAACTTGTTAGAGTACAACTACGGGTTAAATAGAAACCGACGTGAAAACAACAAATATATTCTATTAAAAAAAAATTTCTTCAAAATCTTTGGATTCGGCATTAAATAACCCGAAAAGGGTTGATATGTTGTAAAACAAAAACAACCAACCAACCAACAAGTGCCTAATTTCTGCGCTTCAATAAGTTTTCTGGTGGGGTCAGTATAGTCTCTTTTAGCTATTTCAGAAATGGAAGTATGTTGATGAAAATTGCTGCATAATCATACTTTTGACTACAAATAACCAAACAATAGTTAATTTCAAACTAGTAGGGGCCGTTAACTAAACTTGCCCGGCGGAAGCATACACCCCTCGTAAAAAATTAGGGTACGGTTGTTACTGTTGCCCGAACCCAAACCGCTTTATCTTATGAACGACTTTTGAAATAGAACCCCCTGAATTCTTATGTAGAAAACGGCTTTCGGAATGGACACACCAAACATCTTTGGTAAGAAGGGGGTTCGGTACAGACACCCCAAATCTTCCCATGTAATGAGCGACTACAGGAAAATACACACCATTTTGTGGGTGGAGTTGCCAAATTATTTCCCTAAAATTTAAAGTTGCCAATCGTTGGCAAGAAACACATCTGAAAATACTATAAACCAACTAAAAATTGGGGTGTGTCACTGTCGGTCAAATAGATAAAGATTTATTCCTCACCCGTACGTACAAATATGGCGGCCACTGACTAAAGGTGCATAATATAGGTCATTATATACCGAAAACTTCTTATATTTTCCAAAGATGAATGAGACTTAATTTATCTATATATTCGAAAACCTATGAAAGAAGAGTTTGGTGTTTGAGATTAGGTAGTAAATACCTACAAAAACACGTAAAAGAGAGCTAAACAAAATAAATCACAGAAAATATAATTTGTCTAAAATCAAACATAAGGGCTAATGGAATAAACATTCAATTTTGTAAACGGATTTTGTTAAAGTATTTGTCACAAATTAAGCCTAGATCATGACTGTCAGTATACACAATCTTAAATAGTAGAAACTAATGAAAGAAAGGGGAAAGGTGGCAGTGTAATTTAAAATAAAAAATAACATCGTGTAAAGTCGCTACGCCATTTCAAAATCGAAAATGCATCAGAATTTTTAAGAACATCAGTACTTAAACCTCTGTGTATGAGCGTTTATTATATTTGTATATGGTTTATGTTTTCAAAACGATTGCCCCTTTTAGAGAGTGTTGCCATATTTGAAAAGTTCGGCAACGTTGGTTTATATATTAAGAATTAGATTCAGAATAATCGAATTGTCAGTTCTCAGACAACGAGAATGGTTGCATTTGAGAATGGAAAATGTATTATATTTGAATCAGGAAATGAAAAGATTATGTTATGCCTATGAATTTATGATAAATTACAAATTACCGAGCACAACAGCTGTAGAATGTGTATTTTTTCCTCCGGGTCTTCTGCGGGAGGGAAGGAAGGACTTAATACTTAGTAGAAACTGCAGGAACTACTTCCTCTTAAGTTGTTGGGATTGTGATGATGTCTCTTCTAGGATTAAAGGCAGGGTGTTATTATAACGAAGTAATGAGTCTAAAATGTCGTTCTAAAGTTGAATAAGATAGTGACTAATAGTCTAGAAATAATAAACTGTATATGGCATCTCTTGTTGCAAACCTATAGTAATTTGGTCCAGATTGAATTTGTACATCCAAAATATTAACTATGGTGAAAAAATCCGACTTACACTTCTTGAGTCAGTCCTTATCGTAAATTCAAGCCCAATAAAACAACGTGGACGTTTCCATAATGTATTGCTTTTTATAAGTAAATTATGCTAAACTAGCCGCCCCTGCCTGACCACGCGTTGCTATGGGTCCGTTTGGTAAACACAAGTATTAGACTGATTTTATCGCACTGACACGCGCACATACACAAATACACGCGCTCAGACATGAACACGCGAACACACGCACACACTAAACCACGCAGACGCACACACGCAGACACACACACAAGCACACGTACTCATGCGTTTGCCACATGTACATATATATATATATATATATATATATACATAAATATACATATATATATATATATATATATATATATATATATATATATATATATATATATATATATATATATATATATATACACTAGCATGCGTTGTCGTTGCTTAATTTGGCGTAATGGAGAACATGCATAATGAAAAATAACTACAGTTTTATTATAGAACTATTTTCCATTTTCTCTAAACTATATTATCACGTTTATCTGGAAAAAAAATCGAGTACACATTTACATGAATCCATGTCTAATGTCCATTTATAAACAGAAGTATATCTCTCCACGACTAATTTATAATCTTAATTATTATTTTCTTTATTTCCCTAATGAGAATCTTCATATACTCAATTCTCTATTTATTGTAAAGTCAATTTAGATCTATAAAGCGATGTTTGAAATCTATTAGCTTTAATATTTTTATTTAATAATCATCAAGTAAACATTAATAAAATACATATGGAACCATTGTGTAAATATAAATATATATGTATGTGTGGTAGTTTGTGTATATATGCATATATATATACATATACATATATATATATATATATATATGTATATATATATAGGTATTGCTGATATATTGTAATTTTACTAATCTGCTATAAAGCGATTGCCACATTATACATACACATATGTCGATGACAACAATATATATATATATATATATATATATATATATATATATATATATATATATATATATATATATATATATATACTGTAGCGTCCAAAACTAAGGGGTAACATTTTAAACCTTACATTTGTTAGAAAAATAACTGTTAAAAGTTTAAATTTGAACAATTGGTAGTCTTTTGGATCCCGAAGTAAGGAAAGCACTATTTTGAAAATAAATAATTAATCGTTATAATTTTATTTCTACCATTTATAAATGATTAAAATTTAAGTATGTTATTAGGTATGATAACGACTACTAGTTTTAAAAATTTCAACTTACTTTTCACCGTTCTTATTTCTAACAACTTTAGGTGTTAAAATAGTGCCCCTTAGTTTTGGACGCTACAGTATATATATATATATATATATATATATATATATATATATATATATATATATATATAAAGCTGAACGTCCGTGTGCGTGTGTCTGATCCCGAAAAGGCTCCTATGTTGTTTACTATTATAGAAAAAATGATGACATATAATGATAGAAGATGTATCGAGACACAGGAATAGGTATGTTTGACCTGGTATAATGATGATTCATTAAAATTGGGGGGGGGTCTGCGTACGCGCCTGGTCCACAGAGTATGCAAACAAAAAAATTTAAAAAAATAAAAAAAAAACGTTTACAAGATTTTTGGATATAGATGTACATAATAATACTTTAATACGTATTTTTCACTTAAATAAGGATTGTATATTAAATTGTGTAGTCTGCGTTCGGGCCTGGCCTCCATAGAATATTTATAAAGACTTTTTTTTATATTTATCTGCGTAAGTATACTTTGATAATTATGTTTCATTTTTAGCAAATATTATATAATAAGATTATGGAGTGTTCGTTCGCGCCTGATCTCCATAGAATGGAAATATGTCACAAAGTTTAGCAAGGTTTTTTAATATAGATCCACAGAATAGCGTGATAAGTGTTTCAGTGTAAACAGGTATGGTATAATAAATTACGGGGGTTATCTATTTTATTTTTACTTTCATCATATTTTGCTTTGGTGTAGACATTTTTTCTTTTTTTTTCTATTTACCTCCCCTTTCTTTTTTCCTACTATTACTGTCTTTCTACTCTTTCCGTCCCCATTCCTTTGTCCCTCTAATTGATGTATTTTCTTTTCTCTTTCGTCCCTTCTTTCTCCCCTTCTCTCGGTGTATGTGGTGCTACTACTTCTTGCTGTGTAACGCGGGATTCGATTTGCTAAAACATTGAGCGCCCCATTTTAAAAAGAGTGAAACCAGCAGAAGCTGGAGCAAGAAAAAAAGGCACCAGAGCAGTGTTGCGACGAACTGAAAAATGAAACAGAGCGGTTTTGCGACCTTTGAATTACTCCAGAGCGGTGTTGCGACGTTTGAAATACAAGACGAATGTAATATTAACCATCGAGATTATTAAACTTTCCAAACAAACCTGAACGGCATCGAAATCAGATAAAATTATGAATTCGAGAAACAAGCAAAACAGTGTGTTTTAAATTCCACATGTCAACAATTGGAATTACTATAATATAACGTATAGATACTATTTTATTTGATAAAAAAGTATATATACGTTATTTCCAGATTAATATTAATTCGATGTTAAATAACTAAAGAAAGGGTTGATAGGCCGTGAAAAAAGAGCAAATAAAAGATTCTAGCGGTGAGAAGTCAGATAAACTAAATTGGAAACTGCTAATGATTTATGCATCTCAATTCTGCATTGAATAACGCAAAAAAGGGGTAAGAAGTGTTGACGTGTTCCAACTACGTCGAATTTTTTTTGTAAAAGTGTAATTGTTAAAAGAGTTCTTAAGAACCGCCAGAGGGAGTGATTTGGCAGCCCAGTCGAATTATACATTTCATTTTCTATCATTCTTTCCTTTTCTTTTTTTTTCTTTTTGATAAAATGTTATACCAGTTTACCTTGGTCTCTTTAATTTTTAAAATAATGTCTTTTAAATCTCTTAGTCACGTGCAACGGGATAAAATTCGTTGAATGTAACGATAAAATTTCCGTTATTGGTTTTGGTACCTCCAAATTCGAAGCATTTTCTTACAACCCTTCCTTTAAATACCTTATCATACTTTCATAAATTAGAGTCAATTTTCTGTAGGCTGATTTTGAACCCAGTCAACGACGGATACTTTTTGCTTGTATATATATATATATATATATATATATATATATATATATATATATATATATATATATATATATATATATATATATATATAAAATATGAAAACATAATTTACAGACCAAAAAAGCATAATGAATTTAAAAAATAAAAATTGAAAATACAGGTTAGCTAACCAGGTTTCGTTCCTCACTTATCAAAGCTAAATCGAGAAAATACGATTAAAATAAGCACAACACTGATAGTTGTTGGATTCGCAGAAGGATTGTCCATCAAAAATTTGGACATGTTGCTTGAAGGGGAACCAAAGAAATTGGTTTCATTCTTGAAAAACCCGAACACAAATCCAGAAAAATAAGTACATCATGAGACATCTTTTAGATCGTGATATTTGGAAAATTCCTAAGGGAAGTCACTCGAAGCACAGACAGTACCATTGCTTTCGTTTTTGCAAAAGTTGGAATTGCTCCAAGATCAAGGCATGCCCGATACAATGTGTAGAATCAAATTGCAATAGCATCAAACGTCTTCAAACGCCCCCATTAAACAAACAACGTAGGGGAAAACGAATCGCTTTCACACAGAATTACATAAAATTAATGTCCAACAGGTCCTATTTAGGGATAAGACCCATGCTACGATTGACTGTCCGGATAGATGGCCAAAAGTGTTAAACCCGAACGGAACTCGAACGTGTTACAGAGTTCATCGCAAACAAGAAGATGGAGGCATCATGTTTTGGCCTGGAGTCATTAGGGGGAAGTTGGTTGGGCGACCCCGAGCGCCAGAGGATGTAAGGTTTACCGGCAATGTGTACACGGCCATTTTGTATAGTCATTTGTCGACCTGGCTAGATAACTTACCATTCTAACGTCGCTTTCAGATGATTTTAATATATGACAATAAAGCGTCTCATTCTACTTGGAACTACTGCACCCCCTTTAAATATATGGAATTCTTCGGGAAAACTCTCATGACTTGGCCACCGTGTGCTCCTAAGATTAACCCCATTGACTACGGTTGGTCAATATTAAATAAGAGGATTTTATGATAGAGGATAGCAAATTACTTCAAAGAGGTGTTTGGGGAGGAACATATTTGATGTTGCTAGATCCATAACTCCTTTTCAGATAACAGAATTGACTTCTTCGGGAACAAAAGGTTGTATTAAGTTATTTAAAAATAGGGGATATGTCGACAAATCATTGTTTTATATGAGCCCCCTACCTAGGATATGATTTTGTTTAATAATCTTTTTAAGGCAAACTATAATAAAAAAAGTAAAGATCCCAAGATAAGACTACGTATTTTTTGCCCGAAAACAACATTTTAAGAGACCTGCAATGAAGCGATTGACAGTGGAAATTCTTCTATAAAGAATACAATGTCTTAAGTTCGCAAATACCGCATGAATGTGAATAACATTTATAGAAATAATTAACATTAAAGCAGGAGTTTGATTATACATTTTTCATTTTGTTGTAACGTATATGTAGTGAAATATTGATATCTTACTAATCTTCAATAAAGCGATTGACAAAGTATATATTACTGAAAGCTATACATTAACCCAATCACCAAATTTAATGGTTTCCTCGTTAAAATTGCGTGCAATTAAACAATCAGTATATCATCATCATAAAAATGCCAGTGTACGTATTTAGATTTCAATTAAAGTGTATAATTATACGCTACTACAATTTCAAGTTGTGTTTACAATTTCAAGTTGGCCAAATTAGTTCAGAAACTTATTTGACCGAACGTCAAAATTCCTATTTGCAGTCGTTCCCGACCGAGAAACTTATAGTCAATACATTTTTAAATTTTCTGGCATTACATTTTTAATCTTCTTACTGATCCAAATGTAGTGTACACTTTGTGAAAAGGTAGACAAATGATATGCAGAAGTCACACGTGTGTCGTATAGACATAGAATGGAAATATATGATTTAAACATTTCAAAATGTCTAAGACAGGTTAAATGATAAATACTGCGTATTAGAATGTTACAATAACAGAGAGGCGGTCTTGATTCAGATAATTTTTATAAATAATGATTATTTGTAGAGCACAGAAGCAATATAAATTATATAATCGATCACCCTTTCTAATTTCTACAACTTGGTCTTGTATTATTTCTTTTTTCTCCTTATATTTGACAATATATTATCATAATTATATCGTATAAATGCAAATATTCTTTTTTTGCATTTGATTCACTGATATTTTCCTAGTTAGACATTTTTCTGGAGAAGGTCGCGATTACTTACTGCAAGAGAATCCTGAAGATTTTCAACAAACTCCCAACGAGAAGATTTGCAACTGAGTCAAAAAACATTTTGTGGTACCAATTTGATTTAAATTTGGCCCACCCAGTACCGGAGTTCACGTAGTAAACGACTGATTGACTGCTAGATCTCTGGATGAAATGTAATGTCTTATAAAACTCGTAGACCAAATGAATTAGTCGATGGTATTTGTTTGTCATATCTATTATAGGAAAAAAACACGTTAATGATTGTAAAACTATATAGTAATAATATGAGAATAAACTGTACCTTACTTTAAGGTAATTGCGCTTAGTCCGGGATAATTGCGCCAACAAGCGAAAAGTGCTCTTTTTACCACCACGCATATAAAGAGCACTTTTTGTTGGTGTAATTCCCCTCAGATTGTCGAAATTACTTGCAAGCATGGTTGTGTTTTGGACCAGAGTACACTTCATCGACGACTATACCAATATAATTATCATAACATGAATTAAACAACGATCTAAATAACATCTATTAACATACGTACACCCCCGTATATTAATTTTCTCATTATTTTCGAGTATAGTAATATTCGTAGACCATAAAAATAAATTAAACAACAGACGTATTAATGCAATTATCTTTTT
Organism: Euprymna scolopes; assembly: GCF_053919585.1. NCBI lineage: Eukaryota > Metazoa > Mollusca > Cephalopoda > Sepiida > Sepiolidae > Euprymna > Euprymna scolopes. The sequence continues at coordinate 55,392,310 of NC_136486.1, forward strand.
CCTTGATATATTTTATTACTTCTGTTGTTTGAGTGGTCTTCTTTATCAGAACGATCAAGCAATTTTTATTTTCTGCGTAAAATTCACATTCTTTGTGCAGGCAGTCTTGTCGATGCGTTAGTTTGCCGGATGTCAGTTTTAGTTACTTTCAACGCCAATCAATCAAGATCCTGTAATTCGTCCGACGGAAGTTGTGAGTGCTAGTGAATCAGGCGTGATTGCGATGCCATGGCTCCATGTCACAGCACTAGCAATAGAACCTGATTGATAAAAATATTCTTCTTATGAAATATTTTATATCCTTGTATTTTAAAACATATTAGTTCTTTACTAGATTGTCTTTAGCTGTATTCTTTTTTCCTGTTCGTTTCTTAGTTTATTTAATTATTGCGTGTTTTTGATGTGTTCAATTCTATATTGATGTGCTGTTATTTCGACGCGGCTCTATAAAATAGTTGATTCAAATTTATGTTTGTCTTCTCATAATTTGACTTTAAAGACATTTTAAAATAAAAATTATTTTTGCATTATAAATTACTATCCTGGTTTTCATTAAACACAATTCATTTAATATGGGTGACACTCTTAAAGACTCCTGAACATTAATTTCATTTCTCCATTCTATAATAAAAAACAATACCATTTATTGTAATAGAGTAACTAAATATAAACTGTTTTTTTCAGTTATCTTTTCTATATACTCACCATTTTTTTTGCTCAATATTACGACATATTACTGAGATGCAACTATACATAGTCTAAACAAGCAACCTCCAAATAGTTGTGTTTGTACTTAATTTGCTAAACGACTTTATAATAAATCAGTAGTTCGTGTTATTTATTTGTAATGTGATTATTATGGACATGTGAAATGTATTAAATAATTTATTTTCGATGTTAACAATAACTAATATATTAATAATAACAAAAAAATGCAATTCATATTAAAGTGATTTGCAGATAATTTGTCGTAGGTTTTGGACTCGTTTAGTCACTTTTTTGTTTTCTCAATGTTACCTGTAGCGTTTTAAATTAAAGGGCAACGTATTTCATTTCATTTTTACATCTTAGGTGCAATAGTTTGTTGATTTCGCTCCCAAATTTTTATTTGGTTTCAACGTTACTTTGTACGATGCTAGGAGCCTTACTTTCTTATCACCGAGTTGCAATGTTTCTACATTTACACACAACTTCGCCCACGAAAATGTGTTTTTCATTAGATTGCCATCTTATTTAATATATTAATGAATGTATATGTGAACAAATTAATCACATCGTTCACTTTTTATGCTAATAAACATAAAGCTTTGTTTGTTAGAAGCTAATAGATTAAATGATATTATTTAAGTGGCGATACCGAGCTGTCAATGCAAGATAGTGTATGCACACATACACTTACGCTATGTTTAAGAGTAAAGAAAGGGTCGTTTCAATGTTCAGGAGACGAAAACATTTGAAAAAACAAACAGAAAACCAGTAATACATCTCGGCCTTTCCCGGCGAATTGCATTAATTCAATTAGAATCCTCTATTCTAAAATTTAACGAACACGGTGCGTATTTTTAAATACGCAGAAATGACATTTCATACACAAAATTAAATTAATGACAAGTTTTAGTATTTTAGATGAATATTTTCTTAATATAACTAGATAAATTATGAGTGCCTAAAATGTACACGTTTTAAAACGTATTTGAAATGAGAATAGTTATTCGCGCAAAATATACGTTTGATAAAAACATGTGCCATGTACAGTAGAAGTATATTAAAATAGCAAATTGGAAGCTGTTTTCCGTGTATGGCAGGCAATTGTGCAACATTACGTTAAGAGAAGAAACCTGTTCTACACTAACGACTTTCAGCGATTCAAAGTGGGTAAAGCTATAAAAACTAATAATGAATGAAAAAATATAAATTATAAAGGTATTAGTTGCACATTATGATAATTATATAAGAATATCGTATATTCTATATTCAGTTCTTTTCCTAATGTTTAACTATCAGCTCGAATTTGAACGGAGCGCTGACGAGCGTATTAAAATGCATACAAAATGCGAAATGACGTCACTATATAGAAAAGAAATGTGCAACAGATAACGTTAGAGAAGACGATCAAGTTACAGACGTGTGTAATGTCAAAGATGTACCTATTTACAATGCCTCCCCACGGGACAGAGTTAGACACCAGGGTCATTTTTTTAACGTGGAGAAAAGGTACAAAAATAAAAATTGTCTCAGTCGTGAAGGATTTCTCCTCCACTGAAAGAGAACGAGAAATGGAAGTGCAGCATCTGAAGAACAGATGGTATTTATTTGCTCCCCCACCGAGCAAATTAGGCACAAGGCTGATTTTTAATGTGAGGAGTGAAGGGAGGGGAAAGGGAAAAAGGGGACCAGCTCCCGAGAGGTGTGAAATGGGAGCTGGTTAAAGGTCAGGCATGTGGGGTTGCCCCCACATCTGGTCTTTGCTAGTCATTGCTAGTCATAGCTTGCAGCATCTGGAGAACAGATACTACACTTTGAGATATTAAATATTTTATTCATGTTAAAAAATACAGAAAAAATCAACGATGAACAAAAAAACTTAGGCACATGGCCAACTCAAAAGGGGGGATATTGGGGGTCGTTGGTCATCCTTGTCACTCCAGAACTAAACAAAGTCGGAAGTTTCTCCCAGCTAGTATCTTCTTTCACCATAATACCGCATTCACCCTTTCATATTTGGGGACGTCCTACTTAACTTCCAATTTTAAAAACATTTTTTATTTACGTGTAAAAACAAAAAAGATAACAATAAAATGGTACAATAATTCATTTGTGTCGAGGGCGGGGGGAAAAAAACAAAAGGTGACTAGTAGGACCCTCCCAACCCCGTCTAGTTGATAGACTGCCCGTTCCACTAGGTTTGTAAAAGGTGCCTCGCTTCTGCGGGTCAGTCTCTAGGTGGGGATGCCCTCTAGACGGGGGTGAATGGAGAAAATAAATTTTTGTGGGTAAGGGATGGAGGTTAGTTTGTATTTCTTTTTCTCCAAGATGGGTAAAATTTAGAGGAAGGGGTGAAAACAAAAATTGCAGGTAAGAGGGGATGGGGATCTTGGAGGCTTCCTAATCGGGGAGGGATGGAACACACACTCAGCTTGCTGAGAGGCTACTTGTTTAATTTTACTTTACAGAACTGCGCGTTCCACACCTAGGCGGGGAACACGTATTCAAATTTGGCTCCTCTTCGTACACACAGACTTGCCACATATATCCATCTACTGTCAAATGCCGCGCGATGCAGCCTTCTTCTATCACATCTGATCTTCACCCGTAGTTGGTGTTTAAAGAAAGCGACCAGATCTTGATCAGAAAAAGACAACACCCCCCGGCAACCTTGCAGACGCGACGTCCAAATCACCATTCTCGCCACGGCCAGGATCGTAACATAGACCATTTGTCTTTCCCGGTCCCACGGCGGCCTCACGTTGTCCACAACATTAGATACAGTAATTGGGCGAGGATGCTCAGGATCGATGCGAGCCGTCACTCCGCTGACATACGACCAGTACTGGCGGAGTTGGCGGCAATCGAAGAAAGCGTGATCCGTAGTTTCTACGGCCGTTGTCCCACAACGGGGACAATCAGGCGACTCCAAAAACCCAGAACTGCATTGTATGTTGTTGAGTGGAAGTGCATTTCGGGCCAATCGCCAGGTCAGAGAGAACTCCGAATTGTTCAGATGACTCGAACCTGGCGCCCAGCTCCACGCGGAGCGGATCTCACTCTGCTGCCACCCCAAACGCGCGCATAGCGGGTCGTCGGCGGCCCCCTTCACTAGATCCCTGTGGAGTTCCCTACGGGTAGCAGTCACAAGGTCACTGGACCTTGGTAGTCGTTTTAGCGCGGCTCGGCACTCTTTCATGTAAGCAGATTCTCCCCGCGGCCTGCGACGGCTCTCGATGGAAGGGTCGAGAACGAGGTCGGGGTTTGATCTTGGCCAAAAGGCCAAGTAGGATTAAAGATGTAAGAGACATCAGACGTGATGGAAGTATGAGGAAATAAGTATCTCTGTGACAACGTGAAAAGGCGAGTTGAAGTTATTTCCTACTCTTTGCGACTCAGCTTATAACGTGTTGTTTCATGTTACAAAATGAACAACATGCAAATGTACACCATTCATCGTAATACAAATGTTATATTCTTTAATGATTAATGGGCAACTAAATGCGACTATGTAAAATATGTTTTTATCTCAATTAAAACAGAAATATATATATATGTATATATATATATATATAGTTTCTATTTACAACCGCGTTTTAGCTTACATTAATGCCCTAAGAAAACGTTGCTTATAAAAGGTGTCTTTTGAAATACAGTAGTATTATGAAAACATTCAAAAAAGTTTTATACATCATAATTATTAACAAGACTAAGGTAACTGTCGAACTGGATATTACCATGTTTAGATATCAAACTTTCTCAAGTTTATTATTAAAATTAATGCAGTTGCTATGATATAATTCGAACCTGGATAGAGAGTTTACGTGTATCTTTACACTAAATACCTACAATATATGTAGAAAATATTTATGGAAAAATTGTTTGAGTTCAAAATGGGAAAATATTAGTATCCTAAAATTAGTATAAAATTGTAAAGTTTAAAAGCAACTGGTGCTCTGAGAGAGCCCGATAATAGTAAAGACACCAGGCGTCACATTATATGATTTAACAGGAAACGCAACTGATTACAAAACGGACAGTGTTGTTTCAAAATAATTCTTGTTTTAAAGTTAAATTCATGCGCATTGCAATACGAACGAAATGGGCAACGGCACGCAGTGTTAGTGAAGGCGACGTGCGTATTTCCTTTATTTGTCGACCTTTTGATATCAAAAGAATATAAAAGGAAACAGGAATAACAACAGATCCGATCCACTTTGAAATGGTATATTTTAATGCAGACCTTGACTTTTCTCCACGTTCTGTTACTTGAAAAGGTTAACGTTCATCCTGATATTTTCCTCCAACTGATTTGAACACTTTAGGCTCTATCCATACTGGCGTCAGTCAAACAGATATGAACTGTGTTTTCTGGAAAAGTTGGACTTTATTATCTGTTTTGAATGATTCTTTTCTACTGAAACCAACGACACGATTTCTAATCAGACATGGGTAGATTGATAATGAATCCCTTTCCGATGAATTTCTAACCGGACATGATTACAAAGTACGGCATCAAATCCTTTCGAAAAGCAGAGCAGTTATGTTGAACGGCTCGGTTTTTAAGCTGGCAGAATAAATTGTAATGGTATTGTAAAATAATTGATATACTAATTAAAAGAAAATTCATATAACCACATCGCCATCAATTGGATAAAAGGCAGAGTTTTATCGTTAATTTAAAAACAGTTAAGACCAATTCTACTTGAATAAAACCATTTATATTCATTAAATATATTATATAATGACCAAACATAGTATGAAAATAAGCTTATCGTTAAGGAAATTATTTAATCATTGACTTATAAAATTGATCTCATTTTTGTGCAATTACATATCTTTGTTTAGATAATGCTGTGCCAATAGAAGTCATTTATAAAACAAAACTATGTTTTAAAATAAGAAAGAATAATTCAAGTAAGTGTAAATCTCTCAAAATAAATTACATGTATATCAGTCTGTTTAAATATAGTATTATCTGCCATGGGAGTAAAAGCTGGAAAAGCTAATCGTATTTTAATATAACATGGAAATGGTGTTCTTTAATGCCAGTACATGTTTACTTTATCTATGACTTCATATTTATGAAAGCTGGCGAATAAAAAAAAACTGTGCTGTACTGGAAAACACTTTCTGATTGATAATGATATTCTAATTGTTACTTTCTCTTTCCCCTTGATAAAAGTGTCTGATTTTGCCGGCGTAAATTGATCTAAATTAGGCAACGCCAAAAATGGCAGCAAAATCAAGTTGTTGTTGTTTTTTAAAACTAAATTACATTTATTAAAATCCATTATTTCTGAGTAACTTTTTTTTTCCAGAAAGATAAAACCCTGAATTTTATCATATAGAAAACAGAATAATGTAAAAAAATTTCTACTATTTTTAATTCAATTTTAAATGTTAAATTTTCCCAAAAAGTTAACAATTGACATTTTTTGTCTTGCACAAAAAACGTACTTAAATATTTAAAAAAAAGGGTTTTTGAAATAATTAATTAATTTATTTATTGTCTAACTAAGATTTAGGATGATTTTCTAAGAGAATATGCAAAAATATTATAATATAAGTACCTGAATTTCAAATAATTCCACTTATTCATATAGGTAACCAGATATTTCGCGTTGACGTAGAGTTCAGATCGACTCTGTTTACGTTTTCGTTTGATAAAAAGCAAACTATGGAAGACCAAACAGGCCAAAAAAACTTATTTTTCAGTGACGAAAATTTCAATGTATTATTAAGCTGAGGCTGGCCAGTACCAGATGGGTGACCATTTGTATGCGTTTGGTTTTTAATGTGTATGTGTGTGGGGGCCAGGCTCCCCAAAATGGGGGGGGGCAATTTAAAGCAGAATAAAAAAAAATATTTCAGCGCGTGTGGTCCACCGTAGTCGAAAGGCGGCAAACGTTTTCAAACGGGATCGAAAAAATGATGCTATTTTTAACACAAAGGGCACAATATTTATCGATTTTTTTTTTTGGTATCGATTATTCAAAGCATGCCCTGTTTAATAATGGGCATGTATTATTCGGCTCGCTAAAAAAAAATTGTTAATTTATTTATCAAAAATGTTAAAATAGCTTTTTTCGTATAAATATTAAATTTTTTTTTTGTTTTGTTTTGCTTAACTTAAATTAATTATTTTACTTAACATATTCACCGAATTTCACACTTCAAAACTCAAAAGCGGGATAATTAAACACAATCGAAGTTCTGATATTCAGACGTCAAAATAAGGTATGCAAACAATTTTTTTTTTTTTAATCTATAATTCTGTCCCTTACAACAACACAATATGTTGATTTCAGTTTCAGATGATTATTTTAAGCATATTTGTTCCCACTTCAAAACAAGGGGGGTTTTGTAAGCAAAAAATATATATATATATATAAATATCGTTTATGAAAAATAAGTACACTGTTATAAAGTTCATTCTTCTCCTAATAATCGCTGAAAATTTCGTATTGATCGGATAATTACCTGATTTTTGGTAGATTTTTAAAAAGACGGTCCGTCAAAAAGTACTGACCTGCCCCCCCAGTTTTGGCGGTGCCTAATCTAAATAATAATATTATAGAAAATGTTCAGACAAGTCATTTAGTCGTTAGACATAGGAAGTTAAAAACGAAAAAAAATTAAAGTAAAGAGAGGATATGTTTATGCATCCAAGTACGGAAAGACGAAACCTATATGTCAGATGCAACTACTAGAAAAAATTATGTTTCGAATGCCTGCTTTTAAAAGTAGTACTAATATAGGAAGATGTATCACAATATTATTCTAGCACAGCGAATTGATGCACACTTCTAGACAATCATGTAAAACGAGCTGAAATAAAGAGATTAAAGGAAAAACGAGAAAATTTGTTGTGAGGACACAAGATAAAAAACTCATATCAAAACTATCTTACAAGCAAGTTGTTTGGGATAAAGTGCCTAGATTGAAGTTATTTAGATAAAAAAAATAGAAAATTGTTCTTAAGAATTAACATCAACTTTAGTAACTCTTACTTAATTGTAATTAAAGTTCGTATACAATATCAATTATTAACGAAGTTAAACACGAGTCAAGGATCAATAGATTTTAATAAGGAAAATTGCAATTCTTCGGCTTTTCTCGCAAACCTCACTACTTTTATGCGACGTCTAAAAGACAATAAATAGCAAGCGAAAGTTGCAGGGCTGCCAAAGATATACTTGATTTTTTAAGCTGATATTAAATTTATTAATTATGCGGAAGATATTTCATATATATATATATATATATATATATATTATCAGTCTATTTAAAATGTTTTCGTATCTCTCGTGCATAATTTAATAGATTGCAAAGAGTGATAGGAAATCACTTCACTTACATAATTTTATACAATATGCGATCTAGTTCGGACTTTACGCTTGTCTTGTGGATGTAAAGTTACATGGGAAAATTTTACATAACCAAGCCGATAAGGGTTAGAGAAAGATGAATAAGGGAGAACATTCTCTAAACCATTGAATTCGGAAACAAAAGTCTGTAGTAGAATGGAACGCACAAATGAATGGTAACATTTCATTCTACCATGTGAGAGAACATTTTACAGCAATCATCAGTACATTTTAAACCACCAACTTCATTGACTCTGAAAAAGCTCAATCATATTTTACTAAGCAAAATAAGTAAGATTGCAAATATTTCTTTTACTATTATCAATATTTTAATGTTTGAAGACATCTTGCTATGGAAAAGATAACTAACCAGAGAAAATAAAGTAACGATAGAACCGGTCCTGAATCATTTGATGAAGAACTCTACTGGCGAAGGTTTAACAGTGTTCTGAATGATAACAATACATTTGCATTACATTTCTGCTGATACCGTTATGTCTTTACTTATTCACATTTGAATTTCAGCACTGTCTCAAAACAACAACAAAAAATGTTCTCTGTGTTAGATTAACATCCCCGAAAATAACTGTACTACACATGTTTAAACTTAAAGATTACTAATCCTCATCAACAAGTTACAAAAGAGTAATCTAAATTAGTATCATTTAATATTCAAATGTGTATTCCAATATTATAAATGAATAGATTATAGCGTACATTAAACAATACACACCAAATGTAATTATCATCATTTATTATTGCCCGACATTTACAAGCTATAAAAAGAAAATACTTCCCTGAGAATAATTTAAAAATAATCGCTATTAATTATGAATAGGAGTTTATGAAAAACATAATTATTTAATTATTCGTATAGTTGCTTACGATAAAATTCAGAACATATTTGTGCAACTTATTTTTTGTCACAGATTACTTCAAGGAAATTGATATATTAAATATGCTTAAAAGTCATGGGTTGCAAATTTGGATAAAGTTTTAGCGATAGAATTTATTTAAATTTTTAGTACCTCTTATTTGGCAATTCACAATTTGTACCATACTTATAAGTAATTGAATTTTTTGACAAAATATTGTGAAGGTTTTTACTAATGCCATCTAACATATGAAACTTTTCATAACCTTTTATATATTTGTAAACGGAAACAATACAGGCCAATGTAGTGTTGATCCAGACTCACTAGTCGGTTTTTTCCACAAACAGGTACAGACACACATAAACAGTTATATGTGTATATGCATGTATATATATAAATATATATATATATATATATATATATATATATATATATATATATATATATACCTTTAAAAATTATAAGCGCATAATAATCGAAAATAAGAAGTTCGTATATGAATAAATACGTTTAGAAGGCTAAACATCGTTATTTATTTTAAATAATTTAATCAAATATTTTAACTTAAATCGAATCAGATATATTTCGATTTGATTCAACTGCCGTTATTCATTACCCAGAGATTTACACTGATTCATTCTCCTCATTGGCCGGACTAGCAGATCAGAGAAGTGATATGTTGATCCAGACTCACTAGTAGTTTTTTTCCACACACAGGCACAGACACATATAAACATTTATATGTATGTATGCATGTGTATATATATATATATATATATATATATATATATATATATATATATATATATTTGTGTGTGTGTGTGTGTATATATATACATTCAAAAATTGTAAATGCATATTAATCGAAAATAAGAAGTACGTATATGAATGAATACGTTTAGAAGGCTAAACAACGTTATTTACATTTAATTATTTAATCAAATATTTTAACTTAAACCGAATCAGATATATTTCGATGTGATTAAACTGCCGTTATCAATACCCACAGATTTACACTGTAGCTCTCAGAATTACATTCTGCTGACAAGAAAAATATAAACACAGACTCATCGTTGACAAACATGTATAAAATCTAAATATATCTGATTAGATTAAAGCCATTACATTTGTTTATAAAAATGCGTTGTTTAGCTTTCTAAACGTATTAAATATTTTCAATTATTATGCAAAGCTTTAAATTCATTAATTAAATTTGCGCGGTGAACGCGATACACTGCCGAGAACAGTTTTAATTTTTTTTGTTTTTAAATGAAAATGATACTAACACCTAGAGTCTTTGTATCATTTTTCACGCAGAATTGCATCTTGTGACCAGAAAAAAGGAAAGAAAAAGAATGAAAACTGACTTTCCATTAAGAAGGAAGCGTAGCATCGAAATATATCGGATTTTAATTAAGCAAATAAATTTGTTTAAAGAAAAATGAGTTGTTTAGCATTTTAAGCATATTCATTTGTATGTATAATTCTTATTTTCCCTCTTTCTCTATCTCCTTCTTACTCTCACTCAGTATATATATATATATATATATATATATATATATATATATATATATATATATATATATATATATATACTGGCATCTAAGCTTCAGACTGTCCCATCGGCGAAACGTTCCGTCCCTCTGCCTGTTCTACAAGTATAGTAAAGATGAATGCTCTGACGAACTGCAAGCACTTGTGCCCCAACGACGTGAGCACCCTCGCCAGACCCGACAGGCTGCAAAATCCCACCCCACACTGTAGAAATCCCTAGATGTAAAATATCTTTCTACTCCAGTAGTTTCTTCCCCAGAACCGCTAGACTTTGGAATTCCATTCCAGGTCCCTGCTTCCCCAACTGTACAGACGTGCAGAAGTTCAAGTGCAACGTGAACCAACATATTGCTGCCCAAATCCCTACATTGTACCCCAGTACTGTTGCCCCTGTTAGTAGCCCCCTACACCAAAGTGGCAATGTGCCTTGTATGGGGTGGAAATGTAATAGTAATAATAATAATAATAATAATAATATATATATATATGTACGTTTGTGTGTGTGTGTGTGTGTGTGTGTGTGTGTTAAACTTTACTCTGACTGGACACTACCAACACTTACTGTTGGGGACAGAATTTCTGAGACCACATCACTCTGAAAAACACATTTAGTATCAGCAGATGTAAAAATAACATTTCAAACTCTCATTAAAAAAAAAAAAATACGAAAATATCTGTAAAGAGCGAAACAAAACTTGAAACGCGGTATATAAACATTTAAAAAAAAAATATGATAAGAGGTTGAAAACCCCACAATAGTTGATGGCTACACTCTTTTATATATATATATATATATATATATATATATATATATATATATATATATATATATATATATATATATATATATATATATATATATAGTTTACATTTAAATACTGGTGCGTTTGTTAAGGTGTCTAATATGTTCTAGTGTACTAATACATTTACACGTAGCTTATAACAATGGATGCAGAGTAGAACGAATAATGCCCGAGAAAATGAGGCGAGTTATTATGTCCGAAGCAATCAACACCGTTTGCAGACTGTCGACTATTCCTCTCGACAATACATATGACCGATTCACTGCTGATCGCCCTAGAAGGTACTAAATATCAATAGCTATTGATCTCTGTCCGGGCGCGAGAATTCACGAGACCCGCCGTCCGTCAACAACGGATCTAATCAGCTTTTCAATAGACTCGGCTGCTAAACTCAGCCGTTTTCATTTTGACACTAATCACCGCCGTGGCGCGTTCGCCCGTCACATCATCGCTGGTGTCCATCTGCTTGATTGGTAATGCTAACAGTTTTAAAGTAGGATGCCTGTTGTAACGATATCATTAGCAAGTTATTCTCGTGAAAGTATTAATTAATTTAAAATGAGAAAACAGCGATGTTGGCGTGATAGAAACATACATACGTATGGCCTTGCACAAAACGTTTATGTATAAACATATGTATCAAAAATTATCTTCGCTGATATTTTTATCACAGCATCATAGTTCGTCTATATCAAATCTAATTCATTTATAATATCGAGGAGGTCTTTGGGCAAACATTCAACCGTTGTGTCTGTCCTGTCAGTGTAATGCATTGCATCTGTCATTTTCTCGACCGATGAGTAGCAACTGCTTTGAGAGTAAGTGGATATTGATTTTCCATCGAATATCTTGTGGGAAAATATATTATTTCCATACAATTAAATTGGCGAGCTCTCTGATTCCTTTACCATGATGTATCAAAATATAGCTTTTCTACAACATGTATGTGAAAAATGTTGACAAAAATTATTAGTTTTCTTTTTTTACATAGGAATCACTGCTTATCAAGGTTGTGAATCCGCTCGAGGATGAAGGTTTATGGGTATACATTAGTCAATGTGATTATAGCGTAGTAAACATAAGTAGTGGGAATTTTGTAAATTGGATTACTTAGGGTTTTTTTTATCACGAAATTGTTTACGTTGGACTTGAAGAAAATCAGACTGTAGTCATCTCGAAAGAAGCGAATCGGAAGAGAATTAAACAGGCGTGCAGTTCTAAGAAAGAAGATGTTTTCATGGAATCTGCATTTAGGTTTAGGCACAGATAAAGGGTGTATGAAATTATTGATAGTGATTTTGGCTAGACAAGTGTTTTTCGTGAAATTTTGGTGAGGAGGGACCATGGATTGAAGCCAATCTGAGCACTAGCTATGAAAATTACGCTAAAGCGGAGACAGGCTCGCAACGTCTCTTCTATGCGAAAGAGGTTGAAGGGAAGTGAAAAGGACACCCCCCCACTAAGTTACGAAGTCTATTTTGAACTCTGTCAAGGCAGGATTATAAAATTAATGCTCTGGTAGACATCGCCTTTTTAGTGCGGCTGGATAGTATAGTTATTCAAGATGTGTTTTAAACTCAGCAGTCTAGCTGAATCGTACATTAATGTTATGTAAAATAACTTTTACGTGTCAAAGAGAGATCCATTAACTTTCACAACGAGCATAATATCACGCTTTAACTTACAACAAAAAGCTCAACAATCGCCACGTAGTCATCGTTTAATGTAGACCGAATAGTAATTATAATATAACTAGCGAGGGTACCCGGCGTTGCCCGAGTGTTTGTATCCGGGACGAGGGGGGGGTTAAAAATGTTATGGTAGGTAAGTAGGAAGGATCAAACCCGGAGTATTGAGTAAAAGTAGGAAAATAAAGTGTGAAAAAAAACAAAAAAAACATCTGCAACGTTAACAGTTCGGCCACCAAGAAAAGTCCATTCCAGTTGTTTAGGGGAAAAAAAAAGAAAAAACGACTACGGTAGGTCGGCGCGAACGTGAAAATATAATGTGAATTGTCCAGCACGCTAACCACTACGCCACAGAGCACTGCAGCTTACTTTAGTGATTTTAAATAACTTCACATGAAAGAACTACGAAGCCAAACCGGTGTTCTCTTCTAAACTGTTCCTTGTGAACGATCCCCAAACGGTGTTAAGTGGTGGCAGGGGGAGGAGGAATTTATTAGAGAGAAACTATTTTACCACTTCCATTGATCTTAACCGATTTTGGCCGTGACTTCTCAGCAGAAAAAGTATAGAAATCTAAGATTATCGAGGAATTTGAGAAATAATAAGCCTATAACACACGTCAGATATTGTTCTGCCGTTTGTGCATATTATATTTGCATGAAATATCTTGATTTTAAATCCTATTAATGTCAAAATCAGACGAGAAAAATGAGTTCATTTTATTTATATATATATATATATATATATATATAGAGAGAGAGAGAGAGAGAGAGAGAGAGAAGATAGAAGAAAGAATAGATAGAAGAAGATAGATAGAAGAAGAAAGAAAGAATAGAAGAAAAGAATAGAAAAGAAAGAAGAAGAGAAGAAGAGAAGAGAAGATAACAAATACGCGTTTGATTCATACTTTTTCACTTATACCGCCATGAAAATTGTAAGTGG
>NC_136486.1:55411246-55428746 GCF_053919585.1 Euprymna scolopes
AGACAGGACATAAAAATCCGGAAGTGCTTACGTGATTACTGCTAACATCATGAGCCAATCGATAACGAGTCGTTTTATTCCAAAGTCTTACAAGCGTATACAATAGTGACTGATATAATCGAATATGGGCGAGGATCCCAAGATAGCAACTTGGTCAGGATGACTGAAAATGATTGGTTAAAAATATTTTTTTACAAGGCAGTCACCACTTATCTGGGATTGGAAGCCGCTCGAGGATAAGTGGTAGTTCGTGTACACTAATCAATGGGATAATATCGTAGTAATCGTTAGTAATGGAGACGTGATAAATATTTTTTTAAGAATCATCAAAAAGGTACAGCATTTAGAAGAATTGAAGTTAGTCACAATCTAAATTTGTAAAAAAAAATACGTTTATTAATGCATTCTCCAAATTATTCTAGTTTTCTAAATACTACATCTATATACAAAATTCTTAACCACTTCCTGTTTTTACGCGCTTTAAAAAAATCACACATCTTCACCAATAGAAGATGTGTCAGCAAAAAGACGAACAAAGCCACCTAAGGATAAAGTGTGATATAACAGTCAGTTTGACAGTAAAATATAATAAGAATGGACGAATGAACATAATATTTTATTAAAGGACAACTTGAGGATTAGCTGCTGACAATAGATTGTAAATCGACAACAACTTATTAGTCTACAATGACGCAATCACAAGTCCATATGTAATACAGAGGGATAGTTCTTTAACAGAAACCATGACCATATGCCTTTCTAGTCACACCTTAAGAGAAAGAGTCGGGTTGTGATACATGGTACGAAAAGCAAGCTTTTCTTTTAAGCTTTTTACAAACGTTAAATATATCATGGAAATGTTGAATAAGGAAGAATCAGTCACTGTTCTTAAATGAGCAGATAGATTCTGTGGAGGAAAAATAGAGCTATCTTAATTAATAAGCTCATGTTCGACTCTGCCATCAACGTAATGTTCAGATGTTGCAGCAACCCTAATCTTACAGCGTGAATGAATTGGAAACAGTTAAAGATGACATAATCACTAAGTTAAATACCTGGATAATAAACGGGGTATTTTTACACGATGTTACAAGATTGTTATTATTTTACGACTGAGCCAATGTGAGTCTCAGTTATGTGCGATGATAAAAGCTTGTGACTTTCATAAAACAGGATAGAAATTTATCGAAGATCTAAGCTTCAGACTAAAAGTACCACGAATTAATACGAAGTTTCGAAGTCATAGAGAAGATTCCTGGGGAAATAAATCGTGGGGAAACCATTTTCCATGCACTTGTAATTTCCTGTTTATCGTAGTTCTGCTTACCGTCCTGTTTGTCTCCTCTTTTAGCATTGTAATAATAACGTAAATATTAAGTCCTACCTGAAATAGCGATATTTAACTTAAATCTAACACGCTCATAATTATTCGAAATCAATTGATAATTATAAACAGTTATCATTGATTAAGCTGTGTTTCTCTGCCGGTTACTCCTGACGTCATATAACCTTTCGTCGTTTGAACGTTGATTCTAATTAATCATATATTTCCAATCCTTATTCCATTAGACGTATCATGTATTGTATGTGATCTTGTATTATTTGATTACCTTCTACTAAAGGCTAGATCCAAAAGTAATATTACATAATGACATGTGCTTGTTCTAATAAGAATGCATTTGGGTATTAGTGTAATCTAATTATTTGCTATCGACTATCAATCAAGTTGATAAACGGTTGCTGTTATCATTAGTTTTTTTTTTCAAGTTACGCATGCGAATATCTCCGTTGACTTTAGTTTCGCTTTAATATTAAATGTAAAAAAATAAAAAAAATAAAAAATGTACCATGGGTGGATTTTCTAAATTATGTCTAATTTATTTAATCAGAATTACATCGTTTAGTTCTCTATTAAAGATATTTTACCATAATTCAGGTTATTTTTTATTTATCATAGCAATTGTTTAAATGTATGGCAAACTACACTGCGTGTCAAATTATTAACGAGATAACATGTTTTTACAAGTTTCAGAAACTTACCGGTAGTTTCGTATGAAAAGCTTCGGAAAAGTTGGCAATGCTGAGCTGCGCGTACTCTGAAATGTTCCTATTGTTGCGCGCAATGTAACCAAATTGCTATCGTAATTGCTGAATCAACTGCATTAAAGGTGTGTCAAATTATTGACGAAGCAGTTTGTTTCGTCAATAAAATGGGCCGTAAAGGTGATTTGAATAGTGCTGAAAAGCGTACTATTACAGAACAGCTAGCAAAAGGTAAAACTACCATCGAAATATCGAAAATGATAGGAAGGTACCATCAAACTATGAAGAAATTTGCTAAGGACCCTACAAAGCTCCGTAAGTGGGCAGATAAAGGTAAATCCAAAGTTGATACATGCCGTTTTCTACTCAAAATAAAACGGGAAGTGTTTAAGAACCTGTCCAGAACAGTCAAGAAGTCTTTCACCAGCCTGATTGAAGAAAGTACTCAATGTTGCTTTCTGAAAGCAGTTGCACAATATGTTAGCCTGTAACAAAGCCTCCATTAAAGCAACATCATATGCAAAACCGATTGAAATGGCCAAAGGACACCATGAAAACGGATTTTTCCAAAGTTTTGTGCGCGGATGAAGCGCGTGTCAGTCTTGATTGCCCAGATGGCTGGAGCAAGGGATAGCTCCTAAATGGACGACATCGTCCTCGGCGTTTAAGGCGCCAACAAGGTGGTGGCTGGGTAAGTTTTTGGGCTGGGGTTATTGTTGGTACTTTAGTTAGCCCATGGAGAGCTCGATAATGTGTAAAAATGCCGTCAAATGCTTACATAGCTTTTCTGAAGGAGAACTTTGAACCATGACTGGAGAAGCAAAGGATAGCGTGCAGAAGAACCATTATTTGTATGCAGGATAATGCTCTCTCGCATGCATAAAGAAAAGCAAACATTATTTGCCACAACTGGGGTTTTTTGGGCTACGGAAGATACAGTGGCCTGCGAATTCATCAGATTAAAACCAATTGAGAACCTTTGGAGTACCATGACGCGGCGTCTCTACGCAAGTGAGCGCCAATTTAAAAGCAAATGTGAGTTGTGGGATGCTCTCCAAGAGGTACAGCGAGTTTAAGGATACTCTCCAATAGGTATTGCGAGGAATAACTGTTGACGAACATACAAATTTGACTAATTCTGTGGTCCAAACTCTTTTATAAGTCATTCATAGAAGAAGATTGTGTATACCTTACTAATTATGTCAACGTAGATATACCTATGCTGTTCCTGTGTTCTGCGGATTATTTCTAGTTCATTTAATGTTTGAAAATTATTTCAGTAAAGGAGTTATGTGTATATTGTATTTTTTCTCAGCCTCGTTAATAACTTTACACACTGAAATCAACAGATATTTCGGTCTTCCGCCATAGTTTTGCTAATACTGATTTAAATACTTTAAATTTCTGACTGGGTAGTGAATAGTATTGTAAGTGCTTTCTCAAAGTTTCGTGGGTTTTTATTGAGTGGTTCTTTAAATATTTAAAAAATGTAAACTCCTTAATAATTTTATACGCAGTGTCTTATCTTTATCTCGAACAAAGAGATAAAGTTTAGATCACCTCCACGTTTGAATCAATTGAAGTATGTGTGTACTTGTTCAATTTGGACACTTACTCAAGTATTGCTAATATTATTCTAATTAATTGTACAAACGTTCATAATTATATCAATAATGTATTTCTTTTTGAACAGCTGTTGAAGTAAATGTACATTTTATTAAAAAAATGAAATTAGAGCTTAACCGTGAGGAAGGAACCGAGCGGAGAACATAGCAAATGTGATTATTCAAATAATGTAATCTAAATTTAAAAAATATACTTTAAGTGTTTAAAACCTGAAAATAAATTTACACTATTCAGATGAATACATTTGACTTTTAATGTTTTGTGATTCACGTAAGTGAAACATAAGTCTTAGTATTTTATATTTTCAAATGAGTTTTTATCTCAAGTGTAATATTTTTACGAGTGCATTCACTCCATTATTTAAACTTAGATACCATTTTCTTTATCTTTATATCCCCTTTACATCATGTTTTACTTGTATGTAAAACTATATCGTAGAATGACCGATAACCGTATAAATGATAATATTTACACATTCGAGTAATCACAGATTATGTTATTTTAAAAATATTTAGCAAACATATCGACTTTTGATTTTTTTTCAAAAGATATGTTATGAAATATATATTATTTTTGTTTCAAACAAGTAGTACGATGTTTTTACAAATAAGCCTTTAGGATATAACCTGCATTAAATTTTTTTTCATTGTAAAAATGAATCTAGCTACTGGTTGTCTATGATGAGAAAATATATAACAAAAATATAACAAAATGAAGTTAATTCGCTTTCGTCAAAACATACGTTTTAATATATACGAAATTGTTAAAACGATGTATTTTAAAATAAAATTAACTAATTAGTTATAATTGTATTATTGGGGACGACATAAAACGCATTGTTTTGTTTTAGATAGAATGATAATAAATCTTAAACCCAAAATTACTTACCAAAACACTACCAGTTGGTAAACCAAACAATAACGGAGAATGAAATATTTAAGCATTAAAAGTTTAGTATTATGTTTCACTCCTACTTTGTCTCATGCAAGAGTTACTGTTTAATACATAATGCTGTTACGTTAATCGATAAACCCAGCTGGCAAAATGAATACACTAAATAAATATCCGTTGGGTGAACTGCAAAATGTCTTCTTATTATATTCTTAAATATAATAACGCTCAAAAGAAAAAATATATAACGTCATAATTTTAATTTACGTATTTAATGAGAATTTTCCACGGTCATCCTTTTGTGATAGAGATGGGTAGCAACCTTTAAAGTAGCCCGGAAAATGTAATAAAGAGGAGGGATATTCTTTTATTTTTAAAATTACCTGTAGCATTGTTTAAATTTCCTGTGTGCTATTAAAGATGGTTGAAGACTTCCCCGGTTCCATTTATTCATTTTTGGACACGTTTAACAACGTTTGCAGATACTGCCTGTAGATCATCTTTAGTGATTCTCCTGATAACTTTGGTAATGTTCTCTTTTGGTGTGTTTAGATTGTGAGGATTATTTGCGTAAACTCTTTGTTTTAAAATTCCCAAAAGATAAAAATCACATGATGACAAGTCCGGGGAAACGTGGTGGCCATAGCGCTTTCCTTATTGTTCTTTCTTCCGTACACGTATCATGAAATCGAGTCAGTGTTCTGTTGCATGAAGCGTCAACTTGTAAAAAAAAAATACATTTTGTGTTGTGGTGTCAGTCGGTCGTTAGAGGAAAGATTAAAGAGGTCGGGCTACTTTTAAGTGCCGCGTTTAATATTAAGAATATAGGTAGAGCTACTTTTAAATGGGGCAACCTGTAGTTACATACGGTGGTGTTTTCAAACATTGTTTTTGGGAAACTTTTTAACACTTCATCAGCATTCAAATATTTTGTTTTTGCCTTAATATTTCCGACATGTGTTTTCATCATGAATTGGATTTTAGCTTTTGTCATTGTCCATATCTTAACCGTTTCTTAATCTTTGATTTCAGCTTGGTATTCATAGCTTAACTTATTATGTATTTGGTTTGCCGTATTCTTGTTTGATATACGCACACCATGAATTATCGACGATATCACTAAATCTGCATAATTACTGTTTATTGAATTGTATTTTATACGGATGCACCTGACAAGAAAAAACAAAGATAGAACAAATTATAATCTAATATGGTGCTTATATACTATGTCTAATAGTTAGGAATTCTGTCTAACAATAATATTTCACAATATACTCATATAAATAAAAAAGAATAATTTATTGATGAAATGAGCTGTTTTCTGATCATTTTTTTCTGGCTGACAAAGATAGATTTACGTATTTATTTTTGCAATACAAACTAAATCAAGATATATTAGTACTTTAAAGATTTTGAGTTCAGGTACGTTTTGGTTTATAATAGAATATGCTTTTGAAGAAGGAATTTTGGATGAAAATCATTCAGAGGTAAAGCGGAAGAAATTATCTCGATCGGGGAACAATTTTATATTAGTTTAAAGTAGATTACACAAAGAAACATTTTAGGGATTCTAGTAAGTTAATAAATTGGTTACTACTTTGTATATTCCTAGAATAAGTGTTTACTATCCTACACTTCTAAATAATTTTTGAATACATTCAACACACTGCTGTCAAAATTCGCGTCTCCCTAATCCTGAAAAAAAAACTGTTTTCTAAGCCCAGGATGTAAGCTCTTAACTTATTGTGATAGAAACTCACACACCCGAATCAGCTCTGTCTTTTGAAATCAGCTCATTTACTCAAACCAGCAACATCTAATTCGCATGTGACGTCAAAAAAGACTTGTTGATCCATGGGGCCCCTAGCATATAAAATGAAGCAGTTTATACGTATCTTATTTATGTTTGACACCGAATACTGCAAGCTGCACGAATCAGTAATTTCAAGGTATGTAATTGTAGAAATTTATGTAAGGAAACGTTAAGGAGTTTTACATAAATTTCTATTACACAATCTTATTTATCAGAATTATTGTTGGTTATTTAATTTATTTTTAATTATTTGAGGTATATAATCTACAATCTAGAATTTGGTTTACCTCCGTTAAACAATAAGCGGATAAACTTTCGGGAGTATCTCCTTAGGAAGAAATAAGTTCCTGAACGGCCCTATCACTTAAACTTGTAGATGTGATTTTTTTTCTGGAGAAAAGCATAGGAATAATCACTGAATTATGCCTAAAAAATACTATCAGGCAAACACTAATCGGCGGAACAGTTTCTATCTTTATCATACAATTAGACTCTGATAAAGAAAACATATTAGGTATAAATGACTTACACCTGATTGATTATTTCTTGTAAGACTTCATATGATTCGTCATAAATATGGTTAGGCTGAAATAAAGGTGTTATTTTTTTTTGTAATGATACGACGTATTCAGAGGTTAGTACACTGAATGAAATATAAAGGGCAGAAATAATTTTCCACATTTTAAACTTAGCATTGTGTGCCTTATGTTATACTCAGTGAATAACTTATGTTCTTTTATCAGGTACCTCCATCAAGCAATATTAATTAAGCTGTTTAACTAGTGTTGTTATGTTTCAGTAATCTTTTTCACACAAAAAATAGTGAATCGTAGATGTAAATGTCAAACTAATTACACATTTTCCGAAGGATACAAAGAAAGTGTATTCAATCGTGTATAGCATATAAATGTTGCTCTATGTGATTTTAAAACGAAATAGATTATAACTGCAATTTTCTTTAAACAACGGTATAATAAAGTGTACCTAAATGCAGTGTCTTTTTTTATTACCTTTCGTACTTGGAAGGTAATTCAGCTCCTATCTGTATATGCGTTTACAATCTGAATGCATTGGTATGAAAGCTAATAAGAGAACAGTAAACAGTCTTGAATATGAATTGAATAACCAATTTAATGAGTCTGTAATCTTAGCAGTAACAGTGAATATGAAATTTGATTCAATTAATATAAATGCGCACATCTGAGCCGTTTACTGAGAAATCGTCGATAATATATTTTACCCGCAAATAATTAATTTGAAAAAGGCGCAAACAATTCTGGATGAAATTAAATCAAAGAAAAAATGTGAGACACTTACACAATTCATCGCAGTTATTCGTAATGATGTCGCTGAGCATAGAAATAGGTTAATTATAGAATAAGAACAGACAATAAAGCAACATTTTCCCGATACATCCGAATCTTACTCATCACTTAAGAAGATAATATGCGATTGTATCTAATAATCCAATTTCTGAAAGCGAATTGGAAAATTTTTGTGGATGAAAATTTTAGCTAGAACAATAATAGGTAAATGCTGCCGTTCTATAAATACGGCACCTCAGTGATGAATGGTATTATTTCGTATTTCTCTTTTTTTTCTTAATAGCAAGAAAATGTTAGGTAATATATCATTTATTGTGCACGTTGTATGCAGTAAACAATGAAATGATGTAAATTAGGAAAGGTATTATATGTGTATGTTTGCATGTCATTTAAACTGTTTAAGTTTTTTCTACGACCGCGTACATACGCACACACACACACATACACACACATATATATATATATATATGTGTGTAGAGAGAGAGACAGACATACAGAAAAACAGACAGACAGACAAACAGACAGACATACAGACATATAGACAAAGAAACAGAAAGCGAAAAATGCTTGAATGAGGGTATGACGTGGCCCGGGAATATATATATATATATATATATATATATATATATATATATATATATATATATATATATATATATATACATATATATATATATATATATATATATATATATATATATATATATATATATATATATATATATATATACAAAAATATTTCACTGGTGAAATCCCTATTTTTGCATTAAGTGGATTTATCCCCTATTCTAGTAAAAGACCCGTCACTGGAGAAAGTTGCACAAGCACCCTCATTGTATTTATCCACGATACATTGTAGTCTACATCGCACTATAAAAAGTGTTGATTTCGTAAAATTACTTATGTGAACCCAGGATCGGGACAACGGAAGGAAAACACGACACATGGGTTAGATGTAAAAAGGATATATTAACTAAAAGGTTACAAGAATATGATAAAGATTAATCAGAGACATTCACATGGTGTGTATTATAGGTAAGCGTATGTATTGCGTGCCTCTCGTACGTCTGCTGCTTCTACGGTATTACAATTCTGATCACTTTGGAGTGTTATCTGACATCGAAATATAGTCCAGGAAGGGTATACGCTGCAGGTAAGTTTCGGTTTAACAGCACTCGCTTTCCAAGTGTTTTTATTTTTTATTTTATTTATTTGTTTTTGTTTTTTTTGTTTTTTTGTAAAAAATTAAAATTAACGGAAAATATATTTTCTCTTGGGATTTACGGCAAATAGTTTCATTAAATGTCTATTCCTGCCGGGCGTCGTACTTCCAGAGAGATTTGTGCCCTGTCGAGATCGAAGTGATCGGATATTATGTCGACATAGAAGTGATCGGATATTATGTCGATAAGCTCTCCGTAAGTATTCTGTAGTGATTCCTCCGCTCCATGCAAACAGCATTTCCTGAGATGGTTCTTATGGCGTTTTGGAGTGTTTAGGTCCGTGGAAGTAATAATACAGTTCACAAATTCATTGTTCGATTTTGTCTATTTCCAGAATGTAATGCCCCATTTGTAAGCCTTTAAAAGGACTTTATCGTCAGGGCAGAAACATTTTCTATGGGGCGAGGCAGTTTTCTTGAACACCGCTTGCCGCGGAATGAATATAGGGAAGGCGGACTTGCCTTTTTTTGATACCATTGTTTCTGGAAACGAACGGTGCATAGGCGTTTACAAATTAGGGATCATCCTATAAACTTGCGGAAACTGTTGCAATGCTTATTCCACCGGTGTTTTTAGTGACCTTTTAAAAGTCCTTTTCAGAATATTCAAATATTCCCACCCTGACAATAAGGCCGAGGTTGATACTGAGGGCTTGTAATCTTGTCCACTTGATACGCCTTGCAAAAGTCTCTGAATTCACTTGGTCTGAAATGAGTGCCGTTATCTGTCACCGCACAATTTAGCAGCCAAAACGCACGAATAGCTCGTGTAAAAATCCGATCGTGAAATCAGTGATTTGTATTTTACATTGTAAAACCTCATAGCATTTTGAGTAACTATCCACAACAACAATCCACACGTATTCTCTGCCCTGAATTGGTCAGTGTTTTGCAATAGTTTGCCCATTACAGTTAGAGATTTTGCTTCATTTCGACGGCGCTACCCTAATCCCAAAAGATAATCTGTTGTATTTGTACAACCTTTTAGGAGTGGTTATGCAAAGCAATTTGGAACTTTCTTCATTCGTCTATATCTGAAGGAATTTTTCTGAAATGTCCATTTTAGAGAAGATTTTTCCACTATTTAATTAGGGCTTGAGAGACGATCATGTTGATCCAGTAGGGAATCGTTAAATCCGGTTGAAAAATATCCACATACCCGTATTAGTTTATTGCTTTTTTACCAGGGCCGTAAGTGTTGCTAATTCACTAAACTTTGTTTTTGTTAGAATACCTGTATGTTCAAGTCCATCTAATTCTTTGCTGATTTTTCAAGAGAAGCGAAAGGGATATTGTGTCTCTTGTTGAATACAGATAGTTCACAGTCATTTAACTTAAGCTTAGCTTTTAATTTAGAACATTTTCCAAAGTCACCAGGAAAAAAAGGGGAAAATTGTTGTTTGAATCCTTTTTGAAGATTTACAGGATGCGATATTTGTACTCTCTATTTTACGACAAAAAGTACTCATTAGGGCACCCCATATATTGAATCTTTCGATCCTATCTTTTCCGAAAAGTGTATTCGCAGTTTTAAGCAAGCGGGGTTTCTCCTTTTTGGTGACTCTGTTTAGTTTTACTGTAAAGGTTACCTGACCTAAGAGTGTAATATTCTCTTCAGTTACGGATTTTGCTGTTGTATTAGTCTTTAAAAGGGTCTGTTTAATAGTCGCCAAACAGCCCAGTTTATGATGCAAAGATTAGAATCCGACTCCTGCTGCAAATTTTATGGAGTTATTAAAAATATCAAGTCACATATTTTTTTAAAATCTTGGCGACTATGTTGTCTGATTGAGCTTGCATAATTTAACTTTTAGGTATTCGCATATTGTTAGCGTCAATGCACTGAGGTAAATTGACTTTTTCATTGTCATTTTTGCAACAGGTTTTCTTGTTCACAAGAGAGAATTTTGCCCACTGCAAATTGCCATAATAGTAAAATAATCCGGGCGGTCATTTT
Source organism: Euprymna scolopes (assembly GCF_053919585.1). NCBI lineage: Eukaryota > Metazoa > Mollusca > Cephalopoda > Sepiida > Sepiolidae > Euprymna > Euprymna scolopes. The sequence continues at coordinate 55,422,124 of NC_136486.1, forward strand.
AACCTATTTGCGTTTTGTTTGTTGCGGGATAACTGCTTTGGGGGCAAAATGGGGTATATAATTTGAAATATTCTGTAGTTGTTGAATTTATAGTTCGTCACTGATGTTAGTAACGGGCATATTATTTTGTTGATGTAGTAATATCTGCTTATTGTCCCATTAACACTGATGAGTGATTAAACGTATCCAACGTCGTTACCGATGTGGCGATGGCGAACTTATTAATAAACTTGTCAAATCTTTCTCTAGCTATTTATTGGGAATAAATCATTCTATAGGCTTTCGTCATGAGCGTGTTTATCGAATCCCTCTGTCACCACTGACGTGGATGTAAAATGTTCCTTACCGCCCAGCGTGTGCTAGTAGACGAAATCCTACTAAACACACACGAATACGATATATTTTATAAAAGTAACCAATATACACACAATAAAAACGCCAAGCAGAATAATTTTTACATAATATTCAAATCTTAACATTAAGTATTAACGAAATTTAAAAAATACATAAATTCTAATAACTTTAACATGAGAAGCTAATGAATGTTAGCTAAGAGAAAATAGATGTTATGAGAGGCAGATATATCATCAACTAGCCTACACTGGCATACATACACAGGAACACACTTTCTGCAGCCCTTTGTTTTATTTTTTTTCATTTTTGTATTGTTTTGCCACTTCATTTTTAATATTTTTAGCGTCACGTAATCGCTTAAAATTTTATGTAAACTACCCTTTATTTTATAAAGCAAGTATACAGCGTAGTAATTAAGCAAAATTGTGTATCTTGTTGTAATCTACCTAAAAGTATTGTTGTATATAAATTATAGTGTGTGCTGAAGGTTACTAGGCTAAAATTATTTTACCACGTGCGGAAAATTCTGTTATATATAGCTGTTTTGTGCAATTGTTTAGAGTAGCCTTTGTAGATAAATAATAAATTGTTCTTTGATTTTTGCATTAAAAACAACTTGTAATACAATATATATATATATATATATATATATATATATATATATATATATATATATTTATATATATATAGTAAGTATTCAAATATATATGGGGATTAAGCTACACTGAATATTCCGCGGATAAGCCTGCAGGGTCCTCCAGTGGGTTAAGCTACACTGAATATTCAGGCGCATACGCCTGAAGAGTCCTAGAGTGGATGAAATGCGGCATATTCAGTGTAGCTTAATCCCCGTATAAGTTTATAACTTACTAACTAGCTCTATCTACGTATTGATCACTTTTGAATAAATACTTGAAGTTTACGCATAAATTTATACTTTCGTATATTTATCTTCTGTGAGTAAATTAAGTATATATATACATATATATACATATATATATGTATATATATATATATATATATATATATATATATATATATATATATATATATATATATATAAACACATGTGCTAAACAATATTACACTAAGTGTGCAGGTGATTTTCGAAAAATATGGAATTAGATGTGTTATTCCACAGAGCAAATTACATATTTAAGACAGAATACACTTTAAACCCTTTTTATCCGCATAAGGATATATATATATATATATATATATATATATATATATATATATATATATATATATATATATATATATATATATTAAAGCTCCTTATATAATTTCAACTTTTGTATGCTCTTTCTACCAACAGAGCGAGGGCTTACTCATCGTAACACACGGCGCCTCCAAAATATTCAGTAAATGTTTAGTGCGAGCCGCAGTAAATATTAGAGCGAGTCCTGTGGACGATACAAAAGCGACGATCCAAATAGGCATATCCATACAATTTAGTGTCGAGCAAATGTTGCCCGATCGCCGACTTAAGACTCGGTGAGTGTCCGGATGTGCTAAGTAAACGTCCCGGCGTATTCCTTAAACGCTCGTATGTGCTCGCTGATACGTTCTTATTGGGCATGCACGGCTTCCGAACACGTGCTGGTATATGCTCGTATAATCTGCTCCCCCCGGGTGTTGAAGAATTCGACCCTCATAATCAGAACCTTGACATTTGAATTCATTAATTACGAAATTTTTGCGCAGTAAGGGTAAAACGTCTTTCTGAAAAAATGGAAAGGATTCTTGGTGTCCAAGACCACACGGGGTTGCCCCCTAGCGTAACAGCTGAATACCACAAATCTGATCACATCATAGAAACCTTTACTGTTGGAGCCAATTAAAGGAAGATTTAAATATACTAGACATGTAGGTGGTCCAAATAAATTGTCAATATTGTATTACACAAGTTTGTTATGAATAGACTTGGCAAAGATATCCTGGGGAAAACCATTCTAAATGCGTATATCTTTAATCTGTTTCATTTCAGTTTCTAATGTTCTAGCCGTGCAAATCATAAGCGCACGATGAACCAACGTTTTAATTAAGCTGATTTTCCTACTCATAAAGTAAAGGAATCATAACTAATATACAAACACGTGAAAGTCAATTTCCTGTATATTGTAGTAGAGAAATTGTCATCTGTCCTTTCTACAAAATCTTCCATAAAGGGAAGATATGCATTATGTTCCTCATCCATGGTGAATTTTATCGCTGGGTCGAGATTATTCAAATGCACGCAAAATTCACTCACTTTTTTTTTTTTTTTTTTTTTTTTTTTACAAAGGCATCACCACATTATCAAGGCCCAGAGGCCACTCAAGGATAAGGGTTAAAGAGTGTACAGTAGAAATTGGTCAATATAGTAATCATTAGTAATGAAAATTTGGTAAATTTAATAACTTATATGGAACGGCTCATCAAGAACTTATTTACTTTAGACTTGAACACAACCATATTGTAGTCAGCCGGAAAGCAGGAAAACGGAAGACAATTCCACAGGCGTGCAGTTCTAAGAAAGAAGCTTTGCTCATGGAATCTACGTTTAGGTCTAGGCACAGATAAAGAGTGGGGGGGGAATTATTGATAGTGTTTACAGCTAGACGAGTGTTTCTTGTGAAAGTTTGGCGAGGGGGGGGACCAAAGATTGAAGCTCAGTTGAACACTTTCCATGAAAATAACGATACATCAGAGACAAACTCGCAACATCTCTTCTGTGAGATAGAGGTTGCAAGGAGGAGAAAAGGACATCTCCTACGAGGCTACGAAGTCTATTTTGAACTCTATCAAGGCAGGACAAGTCCTTTCTAGCAGCTCCTGCCCAGATGTGGCAACAGGATTCCATCCTTGGACGTACCTGGCTCTTATATAGGTAGAGAATAGCATCAGCAGTGAGATATCTACTGGATCGATAGAAAGATCCCACCATTTTTCCAGCGGCCTTGGCAACAGATTTGATATACGTGTTCCATTTAAGATCAGGAGTAATGGTCAAGCCCAGAAGCTTGTCAAAACTTGAGGCTTCCTGAAGACGAGAGCCATTCATTTCAATTGATGACAAATGTGGATTAGAATGTTGATGATGTAAAGAGAGAAGCTTGGTTTTAGATGCATTAAAAGTAACCAGCCACTCCTTTCCCCATTGTACTACGTGCTCAAGATCAGAGGAGAGAGAATTGGAGAGAACTTGGTCGTTTACTGTCTTAGAAGTGGTACCATAAATGGTAGTGTCGTCAGCATAAATGTCTACAAATGATGTAAGGATATGATTTGGAAGATCATTAATGTAGATCAGGAAAAGAGTTGGGCCCAGGATGGATCCCTGAGGGACACCGGCATTAATACTGTGAGCTTCTGATTTTTGCCCCTCAACTACTACTCTTATGAACCTATCAGAAAGAAATGATTTAATAATTGAGAAGATTTTTCCAGCTATACCATAGCTAGCGATCTTATGAAGTAAACCTTTATGCCATACCCTATCAAAGGCCTTAGATATGTCAAGAGCAATTGCCCTAGAAAGATTGCCACCGTCGAGAGATTTGCTAATCCTATGCGATATAACTGTAAGGACATCTGCTGTAGATCTAGCAGAACGGAAACCATATTGAGTGTCACTAAGAAGGTTATTTTTGTTGAGATGTTTGATTACTTCTGTATTTAACACAGATTCTAGCAACTTACTCATGACGCACAGGAGACTTATTGGCCTGTACTGAGATGGGGATGAGCGATCACCTGAATTCTTAAATACAGGGCATACTGATGAGATTTTCCAGGGAGATGGGAAACTATTCTCCTTAAGACAACGTTTAAACAGTTTTGTAAGTATGGGCGCTAATTCAGGTTGAAGTTTTTTGGGTACTATAATTGGAATACCATCAGGGCCAGTTGCTTTACTCGAATCAAGGTTTTTGATTAGCTTCGCAACATCACGTACAGATATACGTATATCACATAGCGTGTTTTCTGATACAGGAGGAAATATTGGGGGTTGGCGGTCTTGGTCGCAAAGGGTAGAATTAGCTGCAAAGTTCTTGAACAAAAGTGTCGTCAGTGTATCACCAATAACGAAAGGGGGCTATTAATCTGATTGACCAACAAGGATTCCGGGAGACCTAGGAAGATATTCGCTACGATAGCATCCAGCTGACGGCCGATTGCTATTCCATCTTCCTGTGGATACATCTCATTATTGAGGCTGAAACTGACTGACTTAGTAGCCAGTTTCATAAGTTCCAGAAATATTTTCTCTGGAAAAGCAGGGGGAGTTAGTTCGCTACGATGCAAAATATCGGCATATACTTTAATGGGTGCATCGAGAGGAATGTTCGTAAATAGGCTAATGACATAAAAGTACCAACGCAAGTTAATAAGAGGACTACAATCCAGTTTACTCATGGCAACTCCGAAGCGGAACGAGTTCACAATTCAATTACTTAACAATTTGTTCAGTGCAGATTCCAGGATCTCAGCCAGCCACGTTGCAAGTTCATGTAGAGCTGATCTTATCATAGATAATATCGCCCTTAATGGGACACAACCCTTATGGATCTTGGGCAGCCCGTACATTCATAGCCGCTGTGAACTCATGGGTCGGATCCTTTAATAAGTGTCCTTGCTGATAAATTTACTTTCATGCATCTGAAGAAAATGTTTTTGAAATTTTACTTCAGTAGTCGATGTGTTATCATTTAGAATGTCACCTAGCTTCTAAAAGTGTGTACGATCGCTCAGAATATCTACCATTTTCTACGTGTAATCAATACTCTTAAGAATGACCACATCGGCACATTTGTGCGGTTTAGTAATATAAATATCACTATTAGATTTTAAATGTTTGGCGGCCTGATAATGAATCATGTTCCATACATACATACACACATACATACATACATACACACACACCCACACACACACACACACACACACACACACATATATATATATATATATATATATATATATATATATATATATATATATATATATATATATGATAGCAGCAGATTCGGCTTCGAATATTGCCATTACTTGATATAGTACATATAAAAATATATATATATATATATACAGAAACATGAACACAAATCAGTGGTGGGCCACATTCGGGTGGCTTTTAAGCCCCGTCAACACTCTGGAATTCTTTGGCACACATTGTACAGACATGTGTGCCACTAGCAGCGCGTTCTTTATGGTCACTACTATGTATATTCAAATGCCGCTTTAGATCACCCGCTGTTTTTCACGCCCGCCCACAGTTTATACAGGTTAGATCTGGCAACACAAAACTGTTTTGTGGCCCATTGGGTTGATGAGTAGTCTGGTGGCTTATCAGCCCAGCTCTGCTCAGACATAATTTCACGCACACCTCACACTCCAGACCAATTTGGCGCCTCAGCCAATCCACTGCTTCTTGCCCTCTCCCTTTCCGGATATCACGTTTCAGTCACTCATACAAGCTTCGATCAACCTCAAACTTGCCTACACCTCCCCGCAAGTTCTTTCTCCACTCTTCACGATCCAAAGCAAGACTCTCGCAGGTTCTCTCATCCATCTCGCATATTTTCAAGGTGGACCTCAAACAATACTTGTATCTAATTTTATGCTTTTGAACCAGACGTCTTCCCTCGGCGAGCCCGCCATAAAGGAGTTGTTTGGGAATTCGACTGTCAGACATCGTCACCACATGACCACTTCATCTCAGTCTATGTTTGATAATGCGAGCTTCAATGCTCAAACATTTGGTCCGGTCTATAACCTCAACATCACTGACATACATTTGCCAGCCCACACCTAAGAATCGCCGTAGGCACATCTGGTGAAACCGCTCGAGAGTCTCAAATGCTTCCTGTATGTTGTTTAATTTTCACAGGCATAGAGAAGAGTATAGAGAACGCATGCGGCATAAACCTTAATATTTGTTGGCAGCGAGATCCCGTCACAACTCCACAAACGCTTGTAAAACTTTCCAAAGGCATCACTTGCCCTACTGATCCGTAATGATACCTCATCATCCAGTGAACCGGACATAATTAATGTGATACCCAAGTATAGAAACTTAGCGACAACTGATATCTTTGACCCATAAATATAAACTGATAGATCATAGTATGGCATGCCTGGCGCAGGCTGATACATTTAGATAGTTTGTTTTTTTTCAAATTGATAGGCAGGCCCAATGCGCTGTAGGCAAACGCAAAGGCATTCTAAAGATGTTGCATAATAGCCCCGTATGACAATCTGATCTCACCATCCGCATAGAGAAG
>NC_136486.1:55433746-55444626 GCF_053919585.1 Euprymna scolopes
TTGTTGAGATATAGAGACAGGTCTTATATATAAAGAGCATGGTACATGTTAAGACAGGAGAGCCGACGGCATATTAATTCAATGAGAGGAGATGTATGATATATAGATAGATTTACCGATAGTGCGTTTGACATCCATACTTTTGACAATTCTGTCAATGGGAGTGTTTCTATAACATTGACACACATTTCTTTACCTATTTTTGAGATGACGATTTTCACAAAGTTCTTGTAATATAAATGGAAAATACCTTTCTGTTGAAAAACATAACATTAAGAAACATATACACAAATATTACGATGTTCGTTTATTATTCCATATGACCGGTCTATGACTTTGCATCAAGGAATTAAAGTCTTACTGGATTATTCTTCTTACTTCCGCTTCCAAGGTTATTTGTCAGCTCTGTCTTTGACTCCTCTTCTCTCTTCTCCCGGACTCTGACTCTGCCTGGCTGACTGGCTCACTTATCTAACTAAATTCAAAGGTTCTTCCTGACCAACACGTGCATATCAGACGCGTGGTCTGCCACGCCTCACGTTTTCAAGCGTGCACCACTGTACACATATTTTTACAAAGCCAACCCTCTAACCTAATTTCTTACATAGAATAAAAAATCTTTCGATTTGAAATTTAACCATTTCACGTCATAAATCTTTAAATTTATTAAATGACTAAAATTTGATATATATATATGTATATATATATATATGTGTGTGTGTATGTATATATGTATGTATATATATGCATGTGTATATACATATATATATATATATATATATATAAATATATATCATATATATATATATATATATATATATATATATAAAGGATGAAGCACTAGTGTCTGTAGGTATTTAATTATTATACTAAATGTATATATATATACATATATATATATATATACATATATATATATATATATATATATATATATATAAAGGAGGGGGGAAAATAAAGATGGGAAGAGAATATAAGGGGGTCGGAGATCGACAATAATTTAATTTTGAAGTTTAAAATACATAAGATTGTAGTGTGTGGGGTATGTAAATTCAGTTGAGTTTAGGTGTGGCGATATACCGAGGGGTAGAAAAGGAGATAAAGGAAGGATTAAGGGTGGGAGGGGGAGGAATTTCAATTTTGGGCTTTACGATTTGGCTGTATTTAGTAAAATTTTTTAGTTATACACTGGAGTATATGATTTGATGGGAGGGAGAGAGGCAGAGAGAGGGAGAGAGAAAGGTTTAGTGAATGTGTCATATTTTAGAATAACCACAGTGGCCAACGCAAGTCCAGACGTACATCCGACAATGAATTGTTTTAGGCAGTTAAGACTGAATGCAAATGCCAATACATGCGCACATAAGCATACACACACACTCATATAAACACGTACATGCATGTGTATATATATACACACCCACCACACACGTATAGATAAAAGTATATCAACATAAATACACACAACCATATCCGCAAATACAAATATACAGAATGTACGCGGAAACATACATGCAAATAAATGCAAACACATATACATATTCATATATACGTAAACCCACAGCCACACGTATACATATATACATATACATATATACATATATATACATATATATATATATATATATATATACGTATACACACACTTACCTATATATACTTGCACACACATACACATATGCACATATATATATATATATATATATATATCTCCAGTCGGATATGTATGTATATGTACGTACATGCACACACATTCATACACGTATATAATAAACTACATATCCATAAATATATACATATACAGGGTTTGGGCTGATGATTATTGGGGGTTAATGCTATATTGGCTTGAAAAAATATTGTAAAAAAATTCGAACTGTATGGGTGCGCATATATATATATATATATATATAAATATATATATATATGGGTTCGTATATATATATATATATATGTATATATATATATATATATATATATATATATAAATGCGGACACATATATTTCGAATGGAGTTCTAGTGAAGCAGAAACCTGGTATACATAAATGTTAAATCAAAAGTGCTATATCTCTAACCAACGGTAGATGATATATGTAAATATATAAAATCTGCAGGGGAACGTAAGTTATTTCATTTTCATATATTTAAATAAATATTTGTGCTAGGCATTTTAAACGTGACCATCAAAAGCAAATTACTCTCCCAGGAAACATGCATTAGCATAGATTCTAGTTTTATCTTGGGGGGCGAGGGTAATCATTTCAGCAATGTGTTATAATTGTGCTTCCCACTCGTAAGTTACAGTGCACACAAATGATATTTAAAAAATTTTAAAAGATGAATATAAAATAGTACAAGAAATCACAGTTGTGCAACCGTTATTATATTTGAGATATTTCAATACACTTGTCAACTGATAATGCATGGCTGGTACTCCTTACTTTCCAAGTAACAATAGAATTGATATATAAATTTCATGTAAGACATTATTAAGTACATCACACGCCACATACGACACAATTATTGTCTGAGGAATAAAATTCCGATGGTTTTATCAACTTTTGTAATATATATATATATATATATATATATATATATATATATATATATATATATATATATATACGTATACATAAATATATATATATATGTATGTATACATTATATATATATATTTATATATATATTGTATATATGTGTATATATATGCATTATATATATTTAGATATATATTTATATATATACATTATATATATTATATATATGTATATACTTATATATATACATTATATCTATTTATATATATATTACATATATATATTTATATATATGTATATTTATGTGTATACTTATATATTTATATATATGCATATGCATATATATATATAAATAAATATTTATATATATATGTATATTTATGTGTATACTTATATATTTATATATATGCATATTTATATATTTATATATATAAATATATGTAGAAATATATATATATATATACATTATATATATTTATATAATATATTATATATATGTATATATATACATTTTATCTATTTATATATATATTTATATATATATATACACTTATATATATTTATATATATATTTATTTATATATATATTATATATATATATATATATATATTTATATATATATATATGTATATTTATGTATATATTTATACATATATTTATATATATATATTTATAATATATATATATATATATATATATACATATATATCTTTAACATAGGCATCACACAATTATCAAGGTCAAGCGGTCACTCAATGATAACGGTTAAAGAGTGTACAGTAGACATTGGACAATATAGTAATCATTAGTAATGAAAATTTGGTAAATTTGATAACTTATATGGAACGCCTCATCAAGAACTTATTTACGTTAGACTTGAAGACAACCATATTGTAGTCAGCCGGAAAGCAGGAAAACGGAAGACAATTCCACAGGCGTGCAGTTCTAAGACAGAAGATTTGTTCATGGAATCTACGTTTAGGTTTAGGCACAGATAAATAGTGGGGGGAATTATTGATATTGTTTACAGCTAGACGAGTGTTTCTTCTGAAAGTTTGGCGAGGGGGGACCATAGATTGAAACTCAGTCGAACACTTTCCATGAAAGTAACAATATAACAGAGACAAACTCGCATCATCTCTTATGTGATATAGATGTTGCAAGGAAGAGAAAAAGACATCTCCTACGAGGCTACGAAGTCTATTTTGAACTCTATCAAGGCAGGGCAAGTCTTTTACTAGCAGCTCCTGCCCAGATGTGGCAACAGTATTCCATCCTTGGACGTACCTGGCTCTTAAATATATAGAGAATATCATCAGCAGTGAGATATCTACCGGATCGGTAGAAAGATCCCACCATTTTTCCAGCGGCCTTGCCAACAGATTTGATGTACGTGTTCCATTCAGGATCAGGAGTAATGGTCAAGCCAAGAAGCTTGTCAAAACTTGAGGCCTCCTGAAGACGAGAACCATTCATTTCAATTGATGTCAGATGTGGATCAGAATGTTGATGATATAAAGAGAGAAGCTTGGTTTTTGATGCATTAAAAGTAACCAGCCACTCCTTACCCCATTGTACTACGTGCTCAAGATCAGAGGAGAGAGAATTGGAGAGAACTTGGTCGTTTACTGTCTTAGATGTGCTACCATAAATGGTTGTGTCGTCAGCATAAATGTCTACAAATGATGTAAGGATATGATTTGGAAGATCATTAATGTAGATCAGGAAAAGAGGTGGGCCCAGGATGGACTCCTGAGCGACACCGGCATTAATACTCTGAGCTTCTGATTTTTGCCCCTCAATTACTACTCTTAGGAACCTATCAGAAAGAAATGATTTAATAATTGAGAAGACATTTCCAGCTATACCTTAGCTAGAGTTCTTATGAAGTAAACCTTTATGTCATACCCTCTCAAAGGCCTTAGATATGTCAAGAGCAATTGCCCTAGAAAGGTTGCCTCCGTCGAGAGATTGCCTAATCCTATGGGATATAACTGTAAGCACATCTGCTGTAGATCTAGCAGAACGGAAACCATATTGAGTGTCACTAAGAAGGTTATTTTTGTTTAGATGGTTGATTACTTCTGTATTTAACACAGATTTCAGCAACTTACTCATGACGCAAGGGAGACTTATTGACCTGTACTGCAAGGGGGATGAGCGATCACCTGAATTCTTAAATACAGGGCATTCTGATGAGATTTTCCAGGGAGATGGGAAACTATTCTCCTTAAGACAACGTTTAAACAAGTATGGGCGCTAGTTCAGGTTGAAGTTTTTTGAGTACCATAATTGGAATACGGTCAGGGCAAGTTGCTTTACTGGAATCAAGGTTTTTGATTAGCTTGGCAACATCACGTACAGATATACGTATATCACATAGCGTGTTTTCTGATACAGGAGGAAATATTGGGGGTTGGCGGCCTTGATCGCAAAGGGTAGAATTAGCTGCAAAGTTCTTGACAAAGAGTTTGGCTTTGTCTAATGCTGACGAGATTACCTCAGGTCCATTGAAAATAGTTGGGATTGAGCACACGCTTCTGTTCAGGATTCTGTTTGCTATTTGCCAAAACTGGTGGGAACCAAGCCGCTGCTCAGATTGAGCATACAACTCTCTTGCGTTTTTATTACTTTCTTACTATGGTTGCTGGCAGTCCTGAAAGCGGCTTTAGTGTCCATACATCTATTACGTTGGAAACAATGGAAAAAGTGATTTCTGTGCGCAATGACAGCAGCACATTCTGGAGATAACCATGGCTGGCTGTTAGGTCTTCGCTGAAAATTTTTCGAGGGTATGAAACGGTCAATACCTACAATTAACCATTCCGTTAGGGCTAATACTATAGAGGACACACCCTTTTTAAACATGGAATGCAGAGGTTGATCAGATATAAATGTACGGAAGCTATCCAAGTCAGCCTTAGTGTATCGATGTACTGTACGATGGAGATTTACATCTGGGGATTATTACATTTCATTTTTATCTTAATTGATACAACAAAGTGGTCGGAAGTTCCAAGAGGCGCCAGAACGGAAACTGAACATAGTTCAGGGCGAGTTGTCGGGCACATGGGTGGATTCCTGAACAATCTGCATGAGGTCATAGGCAATGGAGAAATCATGACAGAACCTTCCCTCATCATCGGTCTTGTTTGAGTGGGTCAACCATTCGACGTTGTGAACATTGAAGTCACCACATACGTGAATGTTAGCTGAAGGATAAGCAGATAGGAATTGGTCAATTTTCTCAGATATGCTTTGAAAGATAGTAACTCCGCTGTTGTGGGGGCGATAGAGAATAAATATAAATGCAGTAGTGTGAGCTAAAGCAACCCGGAAGCACATATAGGGTAAGTTAGGATCTTCCCTGGAGATGTCCTTACCAATTGAAAAATTTGCTTTAATATAGGCACATATTCCATGCCCATGGCGATCTTGGGGGTCAGATTTAGAAGTTAAGTTAGAGTATCCTTTAATTGCGAAGTCTTCTAGGGAAATAGTTTGTCCAATGCCAGTTTCACTTAAAAATAAAAGGTATGGTTTAGTCTCCTGTAATTGGATTTCAACTTCTGGAAGGTTGACACGTAGACCCCTGATATTGGAGAAGGAAACATGGTAGTAGGGGTCTACGTTGGAAGTTGGAGAACCGGGTTTAATCGTGATTTTTTTCTTGAAACTTGTCATGATGAAATTTTGGAATTTGTGGACTATGTCGTCAGATTTACTTAGAGCAGGACAGAGAGGGGAAACTAAGAGAGAAAAAGAAACGATTTTTTTTATTTGTAGCTAATGATAAGGTAAAACCGTAACAATTACCCACTAGTATGGCATCGAGAGGCCCCACCAGAAGCTACTGCATGATCCAGAATTCATTCACCAAATGGCAATACAGCAGCCCCATTACTTTGCACCTGCTGATAGGACAGCCTCCTAAGTGGTTAATCCAAGGTTCGGGTCCCTGACTATCAGGCGCATAACGTCAGCCCAGACAAAACGCTTACCTCCAGCACCCTTACTAGTGACATGGCTACAAGGATAGTCATAGAAACAAAATTTCCGCCATCTCTGCCAACTGTTCGCGCAAAATACTGCCAACCTAGAAAACAGCTTTTTCTTCTCCCTTTGTAAAAAAAATCACTCATTAAAAAATGAGGAGTGAGGGGCAAATAAGAAGAAGCGAGAGTAACAGGAGCTGCCGATAACGCATCCACAATGCGTTTTCTACTCTCCATTAAAAAAATATATATTAAGTATTCTACTTAATAAAAGTTCAACAGACGTGTTTAAGGGAAAGTATGGTGATAGATTCCCCTCTCACGAACTAAGAATGAGTACAATTTCGTAATCTTTTTTTGCAATCAACTCGGTAGATAAATAAACATTTATGGACGAGAAAAAAGCTAGCATTAAATAAAGCAGAAATACATAAATTAAATACTGAAATAAAATGCAGTTATTAATATTTGAATCTAAAAATAAAAAGTATGATTAAAATTGAAATCACTTATCTCAACAAAAACACGTCCGTCTCCAAAATGCAAACTGTACTGAAGAATTTAAGTTAACAGCGTTCAAAAGATTATTTTTTTATTTAACCGTTAAAAGAAAAGCGTGATTTTATTCTGAACTATGAGTTAATATTTGTTGTTGGCATTTATTAGCGATATTAACAGCTTCGAAACATTTTTATTTTTATTTTTCATTTTATTTTATCCTTTTTTCAGCTATATCATTTTCGTGGGTTTTGATTTCCTATCACGCTAGATTATCCACTCTGATGGGTCGTAAACGAGGAAACGTGTTTCAGCTGATAATTATGTTTCAGAAACAATATATATATATATATATATATATATATATATATATATATATATATATATATATATATATATACTGTTCACCATGAGGCAGAAGTAGACTGGTTTAAGGGAACATTATTTCCAACTCGCATTAGAGTAAAGTACACTTTCGTAAATAATTGAATTCATTCAAATATGTATCGCAAAACAAAAACAAATAACATATAAGAAAACCGCGATATATCAAAATAGTCGGGGAGAATGGACAAGCGGATAAATAGGTAGGCTCCTTACCGTGGGGTCCAGATTTCGAATCTCGCTACATTCATCCACTCTGATGATTCGTAGACGACGAAACATGTGGCAGTGGATAATCTGTATAATCATAAAACTCAAATGACCTTGTAACGAGTGTTGTAACCCAGTAGACGATTTACGACTCTCGTTGCGCATGTGTATATAAATATAAACCTACAACTGCGTAAACACATAAAGACTAATTTCTACTTTTGCAGAATTTGACCTGCGCTCTGAAATAGTAACGTTATTATTTAGCAATTTTTATTCAATATGGAAAGGGTGAAGAGGGTTTACAACTATTCTGTATTATAAATATACTGTCGCAATTTAATTACAGAGAAATCAACTTTGACCCCTTGACAACGTATAGTTTTACTGTGTACGTTTTCAGCATCCCAGTTGTTTTTTTTTCTTCGGATTTAAATCATCTAAATAATTGTTAATTCTGGCTGCATTTTTAACATCGTTCATTTCCGTATTACGTTTCAGTTATTTTAACTCAGTTTTCTTTAAAATAAATCTACTTTAACCTTTGACAACCATAAGAGCATATTTCAACGTATTGTTTTACTGTGTAGGTTTTCAGTGTCCCGATTTTATTTTTCGCGTTTAAATTAAACGATATATCAAAATTTAAATAGTGGAGATTGACCCATATGTACAGCAAACCACTTATAATTCAATGGCTGTAAGTTATTTTTTTGTTTCAAAAATAAACAATTATAAACAGAAAGACTCACAGAAATCTATCTTTATTCTTTTTTTTTCATTTTTGATATACTTTCATAAAAACGTTTCTGTTATGTCACAATAACTATTTTCTTTACGTCATAAGTGTCACGCTCATACATTAGTTCCATAGATAATATAACATACTTACCAAAATGGTCACGGGTGCTCTAGTTATATTTTGAATACAATATATATACCAGTCCGCATGTGGGGGTACCATATTGGTTGGAGTGAAAATTATTCAAACTCACATTTAGGTAAACGTACACTTCCGTAAATAATTGAATTAATTCAAATACGATTAGAACAGCAGTCTAAAGAGCACTGCATTTTAATGTAATAGCAATGAATTAATGCTTTGACGATAATACTTACGAATTTTTAAAGGCGAACCATTATACGGTATCTATATATTGTAAGAATTGAAATTAATTTGACTTACCGGGGATCGGTCGGAGGGAAGAAAAGACACTGAACTGCTGTTTTGCCATTACGGAGAAACTGGGTATCTATTTCCTACTAAGTTTAATAGACATTCTAATCTCGTTGGAAATCACGTTGGAATTCTCGCCACTGAGAGTTAGGATGTATATAACGAGTTGTCTCACTATGGGTTAGGGATTAGTTAAGAACTAGTTACCTAGCTAGCTAGTAAGTTGGCGGCTCTTAGACTGATTACCGCGTTACTGTTGTTCGGCAAACGTTACCAGTTAATTGTTACCTTTACAAGAAAAGAAAATACTGCTTGTAAGCAACGTTACCATTTCGTTGCAAGCCCTTACTTCCTTTTCTTACCCCCCTCTTCTTGTTGGTGAAATAATTCCGACAATATATATATATATATATATATATATATATATATATTTGTAAAATTTTCTTTAAAACATATTATTTTAACCTTACCTTTAAACGAAATTTAACTTAATGATTTTATTCTAATTTCTATTTTCAATTTCTCTTACTGTCTTTATCAACATCAAAAAAGTAAATATTTTCCTTTATATTTCAATATTTTCCATATACATCTGCATTACTAAAAAAGGTAGTTTTAAATTTGGTGTCTTTAAAAAGAAAACAATATTTTTGCTGATGAGGAGACATTGTTTAAAAAGAAACTATATGATATAATTATTGTCCAACAATCATACAATTTATTGATTTTGTTTTGTTCCTCGTCATGAAACCGATGTTTAATTTGTAAATTTAATTATAAATTATCAATCATCTTACTATATATATATATATATATATACATATATATATATATATATAGTAAGATGATTGATAATTTATAATTAAATTATATATATATATATATATATGTATATATATATATATATATATATTATATACACGTATAAATTTTCTGAATGTGAAATCATATAATTTTCAAAGTCAATAAAAATCGCATCTATACAAACTATAAGCTAACAAAGCTGAGGTGTAATATCTTGTTTCGCAATTATTTGAATACAGGCTTTGAAAGCCCCGAACTTCGTATTCGCAACCTGAACCTCTTGCACGCTTGGCGAGTATTCTTTCACTTAATAAACCGCCCAAAATTCAAAGAAGTGTATTAACTAACAGAAGTCAAGCAAACTTCGACAATATCAGACAATGGAATGTATCTACTTTGTCACAAACAATAATTGTAGCAATACAGCCATAGAAGAACTAAGCTTGTGTATCGCAAGAGATTCAAATTTCGTATTATACTCCGGAAATGTCCAACGGTGAGCGGGAATCAGGACGAACGTCCTGGATATTCGGTTAGTTGTTTTTCATGGCTTCATTGAGCTGCGACGTTGTGCATGTTGAATGAATATATATATATATATATATATATATATATATATATATATATATATATATATATATATTATATATTATATATACATTTATGTCTACCTATATATATATATATATATATATTTATTTCTACACATATATATATATACATTTATATATATATATATATATATATACGTTTATTTATATATATATACACATTTATATATATATATATATATACATATATATATATAATCCGAAATTTTGCTTCCGTTTAATCTTATAAAATAAGGATTTTAACCGTGTTAACATCGTACACAACCTAACACCACTCGTTAATGTGCGAAGTTTTATTTCTACGCATGCAGAAAGGCTGGTTGTATAAAACCAACATCAGTTTCTTTGATATGCCAGGGACGCGTCCGAAATATATATATATATATATATATATATATATATATATATATATATATATTTATATATATATGTATTAATATATATATACATATTTATATATATATTTATATATATATATATATTTATATATGCATAGTTATACATATATATATACATATATATATATATATATATATATATATATATATATATATATATATATATATATATATATATATATATATATATATATATATTGGACATTAAATCACAATTGCAAAATAGTACTTGAGTTTGTTTGTTGTTTTTTTTCATTTATAAATTCA